>NC_085137.1:106521090-106871590 GCF_035046485.1 Aedes albopictus | reverse complement strand
AAGCAGTCTTGGAAACATTCGGCACTTTTCACTACCTTCATTTCGGTGCCGCAGTCGGGTGTCAGCTTGCTTTGTTAAATTCATGCGCTACCGTTACCTCTTACACACAACACGAGCGGTAGGACGAAGATCAATGAATATAAAAGAGGGTCAAATCAATGTCGTCTGACACGATGACATTTGTCTAATTCTAGCGTATCGCATGGATTTCAGCCAATTTCGATTATGAATGTTAATATTAGTTTATTCTTGCTTGTTGATTTTAACACGACACACATATGGCCAACACATTGTAGAGGAAGACAAGAATAACGAAAGCCGAACCGTTTCCCGAAGGCGCAATCGTGGTCAAGTGCATTCGTTTGACATTTTTGTTTCGTACGGTAGATTGCTTGTGTTATGAATATCGGAGACAAAGGCAGCCGAATATCAACGAAAAGGAGTCAATGACTGTGATCTTTTACAAGACTGGAGGCAAGCAAAGTCAAAAAACATATAAAGTTCAATTACTACGTAACGGTTGAGATTTGACCATATGCGTAGAAATTTTGTTTTCGCCGTTTATAATTCTCTATCACACCTTTAAAAGTTTGCATTCACGAACCTAACACCCTGTATAGTCTGAACCTATTTGCTTGCAAACGTTCGTAAGATTATCAAAAAAATCCGCGCTTTGCTGTCGCATGCATAGGTTTGGTTCAATTTATATTTGGGCGCTTTCGGAGGGACACCCGGAACTAATTTCGACACTACCGGAAGTCCCTAATGTGGTCTTAGCCTATTTCCTTGATAACCAGTCATCAGGTTATCGGAAAAACCGTTATTTGTTGTATCCCATTCATGGTATTAGCTCTCTTTTATATTTGGCCATTTCCGTTGGGGCACCCGGAAACGGTTTTGGAACTAGACCGGTTCAGGTATGGTCTGAGACTATTTTCATGCTAACCGTTCATTAGGTTATCGAAAAAGCCGCTGTTTGTTGTGCGGCATGCATGGGTTTGGTTCACTTTTATATAATGTCATTTCCGGGGAGACACCCGGAGCTGGTTCCGGAATACAACCGGCAGTCCCCAATGTGATCTGAGCCTACTTCCTTTATAACCGGCCATCAGGTTATAGGAAAAGCCGTGATTTGATGTGTCGCATGCATGGGTATATTTGGCCACTTCTGTCGGGACCCCCGGAACCGGTTCCGGAACACTACCGGTTCAGATATGGTCTGATACTGTTTTCCTGCTAAACGTTCATCAGGTTATCGAAAATGCCGCTGTTTGATGTGTCGCATGCATGGGTTTGGTTCTCTTTTATATTTGGCCACTTCCGGCTGGACATCCGGAACCGGTTCCGAAACACAACCGGTTCAGATATGGTCTTATACAATTTTCTTGCAAACCGTTCATCAGGCTACCGAAAATGCCGGTGTTTGATGTGTCGCATGAATGGGTTATGTTCAATTTTATATTTGGCCACTTCCGGTGGGACACCCAGAACCGGTTCCGGAACACTTCCGGTTCAGATATGGCCTGAGACTATTTTCCTGCTTACCATTCATCAGATAATAGCAAATGCCGTGGTTTGATGGGTCGCATGCATGGGTTTGTTGCATTAACATGTCTGGCCCCTTCCAGGGGTACCGGTCCGGAACACCTAAATGGCCATAACTCCGGAACGGCTGAACCGATCCGAACCATTTTCAATAGGAAACAATGGGACCAGATTCCGCGTCGAATGAACCGTCGGTCATTAAAATCGGTTCAGGTTTACTGCCAAAAAGTGATGTGAGTTTTTTTGTACACATACACACATACACACATACATACACACACACATACACACACACATACACACACACATACACACACACATACACACACACAGACATCACCTCAATTCGTCGAGCTGAGTTGATTGGTATATGTGACTCGACCCTCCGGGCCTTCTATCAAAAAGTCATTTTTGGAGTGAACATATAGCCTTTCCAGTACACTTAGTGTACGAGAAAGGCAAAAATTACATTTTGCCTTTCTCGTACACTAAGTGTACTGGAAAGGCTATATGTTCACTCCAAAAATGACTTTTTGATAGAAGGCCCGGAGGGTCGAGTCACATATACCAATCAACTCAGCTCGACGAATTGAGGTGGTGTCTGTGTGTGTGTATGTATGTGTGTGTGTGTGTATGTATGTGTGTGTGTATGTGTGTGTACAAAAAAAACTCACATCACTTTTTGGCAGTAAACCTCAACCGATTTTAATGACCAATGGTTCATTCGACGCGGAATCTGGTCCCATTGTTTCCTATTGAAAATGGTTCGGATCGGTCCAGCCGTTCCGGAGTTATGGCCATTTAGGTGTTCCGGATCGGTACCCCAGGAAGGGGCCAGATATGAAAACGCTACAAACCCATTCATGTGACACATCAAACCACGGCACTTTCGAAAACATGATGAACGGTAAACAGGAAAATAGTCTCGGACCATATCTGAACCGGTCTAGGAACCGGTAGTGTTCCGGAACCGGTTCCGGGTGACCCGCCGGAAGTGGCCAAATATGAAAGTGAACCAAACCCTTCATGCGACACATCAAACAGCGGATTTTTCGATAACCTGATAAACAGTAGGCAGGAAAACATTCTCAGACCATATCTGAACCGGTAGTATTCCGGAACCGGTTCTGGGAGTTCCGCCGGAAGTGGCTAAATATGAAAGTGAACCAAACCCATGCATGCGATACATCAAACAGCGGCTTTTTCGATAGCCTGATGAACAGTAGGCAGGAAAATATTCTCGGACCATATCTGAACCGGTAGTGTTCCGGAACCGGTTCCGGGTGATCCGCCGGAAGTGGCCAAATATGAATGTGAACCAAAGCCATACATGCGGTTTATCAAACAGCGGGTTTTTCGATAACCTGATAAACAGTAGGCAGGAAAACATTCTCAGACCATATCTGAACCGGTAGTATTCCGGAACCGGTTCTGGGAGTTCCGCCGGAACTGGCTAAATATGAAAGTGAACCAAACCCATGCATGCGATACATCAAACAGCGGCTTTTTCGATAGCCTGATGAACAGTACCCAGTAAACATTTTGGTCTGTATAATTTTCGATTTGCATCATCATATAAAAACCAAATTAATCCTATAAGATGCACAAATCTGCTATATACGTACCAAAGTGGAGGCCATATACGCACTCCTGGCGACTTTTTTCGACTTGCCATAATCGCTATTACGATGTCTAAAATTATTGGCATAAATTAAAAAAAAAATACATCCTAGTCTAGAACACGGAGCCTCGAGATCCACAATTCGAAACCTTACCACTGTACCAACAACTCACTCTTGAGGTGGATCGAATTTATGCCCATGTTATTTTATCATATGCTTAACGTCACATACACAGTTTGTAAACCAAATCTTACAAGTCCATGCGATTTTCTTCGGAACTTTTCAGACTTGATAAACGATCTGTCAGTTTGTGGAAATTCTGCTTGTCCGTCGGTCTCCTTCAGAACAAACAAACGCGCTCGGTGTTGATTCGACGTCGTGTCGCGAAATATTCCGCTTGTGCAGTAATTTAGATCATAAAATCCGCTCGCGCTCATCCATCATCGAATTCCGGCAAAAAATAGCTGTGTTTCGGCGCCGCATCGGACATCTTTGCACCGCAGAAAGCCCAAATCAAGTGATACCACCGAGTGTATCAGTGCGCCACCACCGTAGTACCTACCGGAAAAGTGTTCCGTTGATACCTAGCGATGCAGTGTAACAGTGATTATGTTGAGCGGGGGTGTTATTTGTAACTGTTTGGAATGGTCCTTAGTCTAGAACCGGATTATGTGTAAAGTTTGATTGCACTCGCAGGGTGCGTCTGATCGTTCAGAACAAGCAGGCAACAGATCATTTGCAGCACAGCCGGATGGGTCTGGTAAGGTGGCAAACATTCTCCACACTTCTAGGCGGCGCCGCCGTTTGTCGCTGTATGGAAATCGACGAAGAAGGTGAATTGGACCCGGGAGGCATGTTAAACATGTAAGTTTTTCTAGTTTGTTTCTAAAATATAATCTTTCTCATAGCTCCGACTTTACAATGAACTTGAATTTCATCTGTTATGACTTGGTTTGTTTACATTTCAGTTAGTCGTTAAAGAATCGCATCGGCGATTTATATACAATTTGTTTAAGATGTCGCGTCGCATCATTTGGCGTATTGTGCGATGCTGATTTATAGCGAATGAAAATGCGATTCCGCATACACTTCGTTATACGATATGTGGTTATCTGGGTAGGCAGGAAATTATTCTCGGACCATATATGAACCGGTAGTGTGCCAGAACCGGTTCTGGATGTTCCGCCGGAAGTGGCTAAATATGAAAGTGAACCAAACCCATGCATGCGATACAACAAACAGCGGCTTTTTCGATAGCCTGATGAACAGTGGGCAGGGAAACATTCTCAGACCATATTGGAACCGGTAGTGTTACTCAACCGGTTCCAGATGTCACGCCGGAAATAGTCAAGTATAAAAGTTAACCAATCCCTTACATGCGACGCATCAAATCGCAAGCTCTTCAGGCAACCTGATAAACGGTTAATAAAAGAGAATAGTTTCAGATCATATTTGGATCAACCGATAGAGTTCCGGAACCGGTTCCGGGTGTCCCGCTGGAAGTGGTCAAATGTAGTAGATATCAAAACCCATGCCTGTGGCACATTAAACAGCGGCTTTTTAAATAACGTGATGAACGATTAGTTAGAAAATAGGCTCAGCCCAGAACGAAGATCTTTATAAAGGCTACCGATAATGTTCCAGGGCCGATCTAGGGTGTCCAGCCGGAAGTGGCCAAATGCCAAAAAGAACCAAACCTATGCATGCGACACATCGAACCGCGGTTTTTTTTAAACCATGAGGAACGATTAGCAAGAAAATAGGCTCAGACCACATTAGAGGCTACCGATAGTGATGCAAAACCAGCATTGGGTGCTTCCTAGGATGCTTCGCAGGAACTTCAAAAATGAACAAAGTCAATGCAAGCGATAAACATGTGTAAGAAAACATAATCTTGACTGAACTAAGGCCACATACATACAGACGTCTTACTCTACTCACTCTCCATCGTCCTTGTTTTCAACGGTTGAAACAAATATTAATCGTTTTTGCTCGTTTGACGTCTACTCACTACCAACATCAAGCCGCGTAACGATGAATATAATAGCAATATGTTACAAATGATATGTCTGTTTATCTGTACTAAAGCAATCTCATCAAATCACTGAGGTGTAAAAATATACAGTAGGATAGGTCAACGATATATGAGAAAATTATCGCATCATCCCCGGAGAAAGTTTTTTCAATCCTCTACTGGGAATTTTCTTATGGGATTTAGTATGGGTAATTTCACTTGCTTGCATTTTTTGTCAAATTTTACATGAATTTTGTAACCTATGATAATAAAATATAGCCTAAAGTGTGAAGAAAAAACTATGTCGAAGACCGTAAAGCAGGGATGTCCAACATACGGCCCGCGGAATCGATGAATGAAACTTGGCCCAAGGATTGAAATATTTGAAGATATTTCATATTTACATAAAATTTAATATTAAAATTAAACTCGAAATAGGTAGAGTGTTTTGTTAAAAATTTTCAAAGATTAAAAAATTTAAATTCATAAATTTAAAAATTTTAAACTTGAAAGGTACTGCCAAATTTGAAGCAGAATTTCAGCAAAATTTACTGAATTTCAGAAAAACGTTGCTGCTGAACAGCAGAGTTTACTGAACAAATCAGGGAAGTTTGCTGAATTTCAGCAAATTGTTTGCTGCAACCTGCAGTTCGGCAAAATTCAGAAAAAAAGTATTCAGGGTGATTTTTGCAAAAAATCGAGAATTCTTGCTCACATTTTTATGACCCAAATGATGTCAGTGTTGTGATTTGCCGCGAGAACGGGTACAAAATTTCACTGTTGCATTCATGCTTTCGAAATTTGATGTCGAAATTTAATGTCTTGCCCGTCGACTGGTATGGAGTATCACTTGTGGCCCGCGGCCACGAAAGGTTGAGCAGGCCTGCCGTAAAGTCATCTGTGATTGTGAAAGACGTTATATCCTAGCTTGTAATTATCGTCTTGATGTTGATCGGTCTTCAGTGATAGTGAAGGTGCTCAAGCAGTCAACTGAAAATTCTGATATTTTTCAGCCTAGTCTATACGTTTAACGTAACGTCGGAATATGTTCAACTAATAAATTTCCCAATTTTATTAAAATTATTGCTTTTCTAAATAAGGTATTCTCAGGATTCAGGAACAGTTCGCATTACGTCGACGGAAAGATCATGCTTCGGAATGATGGCCCTAGCACAGAATCTAGCTAAACAAACAATAGCAGAAGATTCCAAAAACAGGGACCGAATTCTAAACCGCCCGATAGGTAGGAGATTGTCCACATCACGACGGTTTCAAACCGATCGGACTCAATAAATACCAAAACTTTCGTATGACATTTTTAAGTTAGGCAAGGCCATCATGACTAGGAAACCTTGACCGATTGAACCCTTGAAACGGCCCCATACAGATCGAAACGTCGGAAAAAATCATAAACTAGTGTTTTCGTTTCCCCCAAAAGGCTGAAGCCAACATTCTGAAGCAAAATAATCCCAGTCGTATCCCAACCAAGGAAAGATCATGGGTACATGTTTGACGAGAAAGGCACTATCACCACTAGGTGGATTAATCTGGGGTTTTTTCTAGAAAAATCCAAAAAGTGTCAACCCATGATAACTTTTTTCAACGTTTAAAAAGTACCTAGGTTTTAATAGTTTGTGAAGCATTTACATATTGTAAGTGTACGTTCAAAATTTCATTCAATTCGGTTCACTGGTTTCCGAGATATGACACCGCAAAAATGAGTTGTATGAAAAATAGTGTTTTACCCGAACGGTACTAACTTTGCGAAATACTAATCAATCGAGCCCAAATTTGTAACAATGATGTACACATAATAGGTTGACAAACAGTCAAAATTTGAGATTTTTTGATGCGCTCTATGAAAAGTTATAGCTTGTTGAACTTTTTTGAGAGAGAAAAAAAAGTTGCCTATCCCAAACATTTTGGCCATCCCCTGTATATGCATCTACATCATACGTTTACGTTGGATGAAAATTACCTAAGTCTCTCTCTCTTCTTGGCGTAACGTCCTCATTGGGACAAAGCCTGCTTCTCAGCTTAGTGTTCTATGAGTACTTCCACAATTATTAACTGAGAGCTTCCTCTGCCAATGACCATTTTGCATGTGTATATCGTGTGGCAGGCACGAAGATACTCTATGCCCAAGGAAGTCAAAGAAATTTCCTTTACGAAAAGATCCTGGACCGACCGGGAATCGAACCCGTCACCCTCAACATGGTCATGCTGAATTACCTAAGTAAGATGTAGAATAAAATATTCAGAAACTGTTCAACACTTGGGTAGTGTTCAACAATTAGCGAATTACCCTATTTCATGAAATTTCGAATGAAATAATCCGAGATTGCCTTGGTGATCGCGACGTTTAATCAGGAAAACAATGGATTAGCGGTTCACGTTGTTAAGTGAATTCCCCTAATGTTTAACGATCAATCAGAGCAAATTTCAGCTACTAATAGGCCCACTATATGTTAAAATACCCTATGTTAGATTTGTGACACAAACTTCCGAATACTTTGGAGGCTTGAGACTAGCTCTGGGAAGAAAACTTCAACAGACCATGATGGGTGATCGTGATACAGTGTCGGACAAAACAATATGACCACCTGATATTTTTCATACAAAATGGCCAAGTTTGACGATGTAATGCTCGATTTCTAGTGAGCCAATTTGGCTGAAATTTTGACAGTCGTCATGGAGTGCAGTGAATTTTGATGTGTATTTAATTGTTGAGTTTTGTTCACATCATCAAAAAATACAGATATACGAATTGACTAAATAATAGGACTGCTTTCAGATTGGCATTACCAAAGGATATATGGGAATATCTGATGCCTGATGATTGATAAACAAACTCTAAACTTAAGGAAGCCATTTTTTATCTGTGTTAACGAGATTTTTAGCCCAGGGCTTGTTCATCGCGGGACCCACGCTTTACTTCCCTTCCGAAGGAAGAACTCCCATTTTGCGAGTTTGTACTGATTTATCGACCGTATTCTATAATTAACTTGATGATTTTGTGGCTATATCGGTCTCTTTCTACTCATAAGTATAAGGGAGTAGAGATCAAAGTGGATAATGAAATGATAGATATGATAGCGAATTCTGTAGAGACCGTAGAAAGAGACCGATATAGCCACAAAATCATCAAGTTAATTTGCGAGTTTGTCGGGAGTGGGATTCGATCCCAGGTCCTCGGCGTGATAGTCAAGTGTTCTAACCATCACACCAGGTCCGCTCAAAGGATGCCAATTAAACTTGGGGACATTATTATTGAATTGACTACAAATAACCATCATACAAATCTGGTGTTGTTGTTTTGTCGCACCGTATGTCTGTAACTTTTGAAGTAGTGAATGGAACTCAAACAATTCAATACTAATCGAATTTCACGTGCATGTCGGCTACTAAAATTTCAGTCAAATCGGGTAACTAGAAACCGAGGACTATATCGTCAAACTTGACCATTTTGTATTAAATAGGACCGGTGACCATTGCATGTCAAGAATCAGTGAAAACTATTGATGGTTCTGAGATGAATGCCCTCTAGGGTAAAATCTCAAAAAAAAAAAAAAAAAACTATTGATGGTTAGCAAAATGATCAAATTTATTTATTTATTTAATAAACAAAACGATCAAATTTGAGCAAAAACATGTAAAATTCATAAAAAAATAAAAAAAAGGCCCGTATTTTCTGCTACCAGCAAAAGGGGGACTTGAGGGTTAAAGTTTGAAAGGAAATAAGATATTGCATTTCTACCAAAAGAAGATCGCCCCGGGTGTTTAGGGTTAATTGGCACAGACTTACGTGAGTAATCTTAAACCTACAAAGTGAGTCATAAGAGATATTCTACTGGTATGGTCAATGAGCTATACCTGAAGGATTTCAACATAAACGTTCTCATTCGATGCCATGAGCGTCGATTTGCTGGAGATTTTTGACAACACCATTTTATTATGATCGACGTTTTTATTACTTCGTATTTTTAAGATGTGCATATGCACACATCTTCGTCAATCACGTAAAATAAGCTCATGTAGTTAGGATGTTGAGACTTCCACAGCAAGTGAAAAATGACGCTGGAAATGTTGTTCGAAAGAAATGGTGGATTTTCCCATGACTTTTTTGGTTCATAGCCACTACCTTGCACTATGGGCCAGAAATCGAAATTTCGCGACAAAATTCAAAAAAGTTGTTTTTTTTTTAAGATCAATCAATTTTCATATATGTATGAATGTTTGGGCTATGTTTGATTGTATACCGACTGATTTTTTGATTTGTAACGAAATTGTATCGTTTTTTGTATGGAGAAACTTCTTATAAGCGAAAATTTTCTTTAAGTTTGAATTACAATTTTACAATGTTTACTCAAATTGTACAGTTTATTTGCCAATTTGTTCAAAAAGTAGAAGTATTCGACATGCAACCGATCTAGGAAGCTAGTTGAGATTCTTCTTTTTCGAATGCTACTGGACTTTTTTGCGGGAATTTGCGGGAAACCAAAATAGAATGATTTAAGCGCATGCGTTAATTTTGCAATGTTTTACGCTGTGCTTTAATAACCATCCACTCTTAGACAGCCTTTTGCCATTGCGACGCAATCTCTTTATAGCTTGCGAAACAATACACATAGCAACATACTACTATTATTCTGGAAGGTTTCGTTTCAGGTAAGACTGAAAAATGTAAACACAAATAGTGACATCACTATTTGACACGCGTTCTTATGGGAGCTCGCTTTGCTTGTAGTAGTGACATGATTTGCACCAGACATGGATCTCACGCACACGAAGTATCTTCTTCCCCACCTCTATTAGACTCTCATTGGGTAAGACTGTGATTGTAGACGTTTAAATCAATATCACACACTTATAAATTATGATTTTCAATAATCTCAATTTATGTATATATGTCATGTATGTATAGTTTTTGGTGAAAAAAAAAATCGCTGCTCAGGTGTTTCAGATGTCCGGAATTTGGCAGAATGCCACTTGGCCGAATAATGTTCAAAATAATTCAGAGATCTCTTTTCACATTCTAGCTGCCAATTTGATCATCATTAATTTTTCCTTCTTCCTTCCTTCAATCATTGACTATTCTTTCTTATTTTACAATTCAGGGATTTGTTGGCGTTAAAACTGTCAATATGTTATCAGAGATTTTTCCTCCTTTTAATCAAAGGGGATTATTTTGAGTTATACTGACGTGGTGAACAGTGGCACGATCGTTTCTTCTTCAGCCAAACGGCATTTAGCCAAATGACGTTCGGCCAAATGGCGTTCGGCCAAGCGGCAATCAACCAAATGACACTCGGCCAAATGACTTGGAGTCGGTATTTGAACAATAAATTGTGTTCGCTCTTCGATCATATGTATAAGTGGGATGGATATATTTGCGATTAGGGAAAAGATTTGATTTTCCTTAATATATCTAAAATGCCGTGTCATTGATAGGCTTGGTAGCTAAGTCGGTAAAGCACTTGTGTAGCATATAAGGGTCTTGAGTTTAAATCTCACTTGAGCTGTGGATTTGTTCCTAAATTCACTAATAATGTATCCATCTGTACATATGTATGTACGTTGAGATTATTTAAAATTCTAATTTTGATTGATATACCGAAACTTTGCACATTGAGTAAGTCTGTGGTCTTGATTTAAAAGCTTATAATCACATTTATATTTGAAACAAAACCTTCCTGAATGAAAGTTATTTGTTGCTTTGTATATTGTTTCGCAAGCCATAAAGTCATAGCGTCGTAATGGCAAGAGTGGATGATTATTGAAGCACAGCGTGAAATATTGTAAAATTTAAGCAAGTACTAAAATCACTCTAACTTGGCTTCCCGCAAATTCCCGCAAAAAAGTCCGGTTGCATTCGAAAAAGAAGAGTCTAAACTAGCATCCTAAACCGGTTGCATGTCGAATACGGTCGAATACTCCTACTTTTTGAACACATTGGCAAATAAATCGCAAAATTTGAGTAAATATTGTAAAATTTATTTTTAAACTTAAAAACATCGCAATTTGTGCATGAAACATGCAAAAAATACTAAATTTACTCTTAGGAAATGTATGCGTTATATTATTTAATCACATTTTTCACCACAAATCACATTTTTCTTAATATTGGTTAAATTCGAGAATTTTCGCTCATAAGAAGTTTCTCCATACAAAAAACGATACAATTTTGTTACAAATCGAAAAAATCAGTCGGTATATAATCAAACATAGCCCACACAATCATACAAATATGAAAATTGATTGATCTTAGAAAAACAACTTTTTTGACTTTTGTCGCGAAATTTTGATTTCTGGCCCATAGTGCCTTGTTAGTTTCCGACTCGAAAAAGTATTGCCTTGTAACTGACCCTTAAGTAATCCGAACAGAATCCAAGCGGTTGCGATTACGCAACTGCTTGGCATACTACAGTAGAACGCAGACGTTTATTGCCCCGAAGAAAAATTCCTCCGACAATCGCATCGTTCCCTCGCCATCTAGTACTTCAAGCAAGCGTGGGTGCGCTGCGCACCCACCACGCCGCCCCAAAGAAGGTGGTATTTCCATCGTTATTTTGTCATGCTTGGCGCGTTCATCATTGTTGCGTCTCTCGTTGCGGATGGGCAACGTGAAAGGGGACCGCCGGGGACAGGACACTACACGCTAAAACTGTTCAGCACTAAAATGTGTAAGACCTACTCATAAGTGCATAATTTCCAGACCACACAAAAATGTGTAGCAGTTACACATTCTCAAAAAACAGCTCGTACACTCTTCTAGATGCGAAATGTTGATTTTTTTTTGTTTTCCAAGGTCACTAGTAATCCTACCTAGATTGGCGTACAAAAAATTTTGCGATTTTAACAATTTTGTGGACACTGGAGCTGATTTTGTAAATGTGCAAGGGTTACACATTTTTGGTGTAGTCTGGAAATTATGCACTTTAGTGCTGAGCGGCGTTAGCGTGTACAGCTAACTGTGTCGGAAAGCGATCTCGCCGGAGTGCTTTGAATGCACAAGATGCTCCAGGGAAACCCCCGGTTGGAATCATCGGTAATGGAGAACGTGACCCGGACTGTGATTGCTGCATTCTGGTAGCGGGATTCATCCTTCGGAGAATGTTTTGTCGTCGGGGGGAGTTGAGTCTTATCTTTCATTGTTTATTTCTTAATATTCAAGAGGCACTGATTGCTTCCCACTTGAGTGCAACGATTCTATGGATATTTAATAAGACATTTTCTTTTAATATTCTGTTAGAAATTTAATTGGGTATAGAAAAAGCTGGAAAGTGGAAGCTAGAAACTAGATGTTTAAAAATTGTTGCTAGAATATAACCTGAAATCTAAAAACTGCAAGATGGACGAACCCACAAAATAGAACCCATGGGCTTGAAGCAAAAATGAGGTAGAAAGCTATAAATCTGTGTTGGAATCTTGTATACAGATTTGAGCTTCTGCTAAATGATACAAGATAAAATTAGAAATCTGTAGCAAAATACCAGAAATTAAGAGATAATGAGTACATAAGAAGAAATATGTTAAATTCTAAGAACTCTTCCTTTTAGTTGAAGTATCTTCTTGCTTGAAATACATTCAAACTAGAATAATTTGAACATGCTACATCTTTAGTCAACCAGTTTGGTCATCAGCAATCCCGTGTTACAATCGCATGGATTTATTTCTGAAATTTTGTTGACCATGCTCTAACACGAGCTCATTTGCAAATAAATGAATTCGTCTGACCTCACCGTGTATCACCATTCTCACAAAACCATTTCAATCTTCTGCCAACTAAAATCCATCGTGTCATCTCTTGAAAAATCACATCCCCCATTCTAAATGACATGCAACCCCCCGAATGAGCTAGCTGGATGGAATTGGTTTTATTTGTCTAGACATATTTCAAGTGACGTCAGTTGACCTTCTGCTTACATTCTCCGTTCATGTCCCCCTCCCGCCCGGATCCCCACATGGAAATAAATGTCATTCCTTGGGTCACAAAATCACTTTTCACTATGTTAGCCCAGTGACTCTTAATGTCGGTCCTCGTCGTCATCAAGAATGTTGTTCCGGATGAGGGAGCTGCTGGCTGGAGCCCTTTGTCACCAAGAAGGATCACGGTCCAGTGAAGTCCACCCGAATCGAGTTGCTAGGAATTAGTTGGCATCATGCAACCTAGCAGCAGCAGCACAAACCAAAGCCTCAAATGTGACATTCTGTGGGCCACTGCTGAAGGAAATCACTCAGCCAGAAGACATTCTCCGGCAGAATAAGAGGTTGCCGCTTGACGAAGCCTGATGGAAGTGGGTTTCTATGCTGGTGCGATTGTGCAATCCAGGCGCTGAGACACTCTGCACTGTGGATTAGATGTTTTGATGTGTTTCCAAAAAAAAGAAGGTATACAATATGTTTCTACAAATTAATCAAGTGAGTTAAATAAGATTTTAGCTTATATTCGAACCTTCATTCCATTCATTTAATTTATTTAGGTCAACATCAAAATACTGTGTCAACAATTTGTCGTGTTCTTCCAGCTTTTGTGACCTTCCGGATGCTAGATTCGCAGTAGAGTGCTGCGTGCTCGTGGTTCACCGTTTCCTGCACACTGCCAAAGATGGTCCTAAGCACCCGACGCTCAAATACTTCAAGTACTTGTATGTCCTTGAGCATAGTTCAGGTCTCGTGCTGATGAAGCACCACCGATCAGCGTTTTGTACATGGTGCATTGGGTGCGAGTTGCTATCATAACAATGTTGCCTAGTTTTGCCCTGTCGTTCGCGGTTCCACCTGCCAGTTTGATACGTTCAACATCAGTCCAACCTTTGTTGCTTCATGTTTCAGGCAGATGTACATTTCTGCCACCGTTTCAAATGTTCTAGCGATAATATTGATGTCGCATAACACCTTCCTCGGCGATATTGAACAGCAGGCCTGAGCGTTCATCAACTTGTCGCAGTCCAAGGCGAGATTCAAACCAACTAGACAGATCGCCTCGAAACCCTTACGTAGTTTTTTACACCGTCCATCGTTGCATTCTTCAGTCTTGTGAGTTAACCGGAGAAGCCGTTCTCGTCCATGATTTTCCATAACTTTGTGTAATCGATACTGCCTTGGAGTCGATGATAGTGGTGCGTTGGGACCTGTTCAACTTTGGAGGATTTGGCGCACGGTGAAGATCTACTCCGTTGTCGACCGGCCAACGACGAAACTGGTTTGATAGCTTCCCACAAACTCATTTACATCAGGAGGAAGACGACGAGCGGCATTCAGAACTCTGATCGCTCGGAAGTTCTCACACTCCCACTTCTCACATTTGTTGTAGATGGAACATATGACCTCTTCGTTCCCCTTCTCCAAGCAGACAGCCAACTTTACCGCTAAGCTATCATCCTTATCAGATGACTTGTTGTTCTTGAGCTAATGAATAGCATCATTAACTTCCCTCAACGTGGAAGTCGGCTCATTGCTGCTCCCTGTTGTATTGACGCAGTCATTTCTCCTGCTGCCTTGGTCCTCCATATCTGTGTTCCAGCACTATTCTGGTGTTTGTTGTTGTGCTGCTTCTACCTTGCGATCACCACACGTCCGTCAAGATGCTTCCGTCACATTTCTGCTTGCGGTACGACGCCTTTGCGAGATGCTGTGAGCTTCTGGTAAAACTTTCGTGTTTCTTATGAACGACAGAGCAGTTCCACTTGTTCACACTCCACTTCTTCCAGGCAGCGTGTAACAAATAATACATTGGAACCTTATAAATGTACATTTTATTTTCCGTATCGGGCTCCACTTTTGGGAACAAGATACGAAAAATAAAATGGAACTTAATAAATGCACAAAACACAAACATGCAACAGATAGCATTAATTGTGCCCAGTTATCTAAATAGATAACGTGGTCCAATCCCAGGATGACGAGGTTTCATTTTTTGTTCTTGGTCCATCAGTCAATCCTGTAATCGTATTTCTTCTGTTATCGGGCTAAATTTCTGTTATGTGTTACATGTTTAAGGTGACTTGGTGCATCACAGTATTTTCATAGGAATCATTGACTTTTCAATGTTCAATGATTGTTTGCCTCGCTTTTTTGAAGTGATAAAAACCGGGCAATTCTGCAGCCACGCAGCAGAAAAAGTATCACCACACTCACCACGAGTGAACATATGGGATGATACATTTTCATACAAATATGCGCTTTGGTGATTGAGTTTTATCACTTTGAAATTTTGAGCGAGATTTCAATGATGCTGATGACGCACTACGCGTCCTTAAGGTTAGTGCATTTGTAATGTTCAATATTGTTTTTCGTATCTAAGTTCCCAGACGTGGGGCCCGATACGGAAAATAAAATGTACATTTTTAAGGTTCCAATTTATCTGTTACAAGAGCTTTTTCTTCCAAAAGAGGCGGGTCTGCTGTTTCCGTATTTATATCGTTCTCCGTTCTGCCGAGTCCCGTGCTGCAGCATGACAACCCTTGTTGCGTTTTTTTTTTCAAAAATTTCCCTACTCTCATCGTTGAATCAATCGTTTCTCTGGCTCCGTTCCACTTTATCCTACGTTGGTCACAGCAGCATTATTTATGGCTGCTTTTATTGTACTCCAGCATACCTCGAGAGGGGCTTATAGTATATGCTGGTGCCACGATAAGTCCTGACGTCGATAAAGCCAGAGAAGTACCATCTGTCAATTAGGACGTGGTCGATTTGGGATGCCGTCTGCTGTGGTATTCTCCAGCTGTAACGATAAGGCGCTGTCCATAAACTATGTAGGCTCAATTTCTTGGGGAAAAATCCTCATGTTAGACTTTTTTTCATACAAAATTTTCGAAGTTTGTAAGAACCGTAGACTTTTTCCAGAACTCCCCCCCCCCCCCTCTAAGAGTCTATGTAGTTTATGGACAGGCCCTAATGGAGGCTGTGCTGGAAGTAGGTGAGTATGTGGTGGCTATGCTGTTAGAGGCTGCGAAATCTCTCAGTCATACGCCGTTTTCGTTCATCAGCTGGTGGGCGCTGAACATTCCAATCGTCGATATTAATTCCTCGTTCTGGCCTACCTGAGTATTTAGATCATCTATGATGATTTTTACGTCGTGTCTTGGGCAACTATCGCACTTGCGTTGAAGTTCTGTCAACATAGAATTCCCTATCCGGGTAGGCATGTGGTGACATCCGATCCTGCCTGGAAGAACAGCTCGCCATACCCTTATGAAAAACTTCTGTAACATAGCTGTAGCTCCCCTAAATCTGTTCTGAAACCTCTCTAGAACATTTTCAGGCTCCTTAGCATACTCTTCTTCCCCAGAAACACCTTGTTTATTCTTAAAAGTCTCTGAAACCTGCAACATAATTCTAGAGAAAAAGTTTTGCTCGCGGAGGTTAGAAATGAGTCGAAGAATGAGGTTCCAGGGATGTTTTTCGGTACTCCAGCAGAATTGAAGAGGGCTTGAGATCTTCAGGTGCACTTCATAGGGATTTCAGAGATGTTTCCGAGGGATTCAGGATGATCCGTGGCCGTACGTGAAACCCTTAAAAAGTCATGGAAATCCCTGAAACGCCCCTTAAACGCACATCACACCTTTTGGGATCCCCTGAAGTGCCCCTGGAACCTTCTTAAACTCTATAAAACTCCCGGAACTTAAAAATTGACCAAAAAAATGCTACGTCTTTTGTGGATGCTCCCTTAGTTCGTTAGTGATTTCAGGCAAATCCCTTTAGGATTCCACCAGTAGTTTATTACAAAATCCAAAATTTATTGCAAAAATAGTTTATTACAAAATTACAAAATCCTTCGGGATTTGCTTGTGGAATTCAACTAGGACTGTTTTTTCCTCCCTCTTCTTCTTCTTCTTCTTCTTCTTGGCGTAACGTCCTCACTGGGACAAAGCCTGCTTCTCAGCTTAGTGTTCAATGAGCACTTCCACAGTTTTTAACTGAGAGCTTCCTCTGCCAATGACCATTTTGCATGTGTATATCGTGTGGCAGGCACGAAGATACTCTATGCCCAAGGAAGTCAAGGAAATTTCCTTTACGAAAAGATCCTGGACCGACCGGGAATCGAACCCGTCACCCTCAGCATGGTCATGCTGAATACCCGTGCGTTTACCGCCTCGGCTATATGGGCCTCTTGTTTTTTCCTCCCCTGTTGGGGAAATTAAGCCACTGCGTCCAATAGGCTGAACTTTTGTGGCATCACTAGGACTTACTTTTGTGATTCCTACAGTTGTCTGGGATTCCCATAGTAGCTTCTTCTCTCACCTTTTGTGATTATTCTTGGATTGCTTTCTGGGATTCTTTCAAGAACACCTGTAATCGTGTCCTAAGGAATTTCTGCAAAAGTTATTTTAGATTCCTCCAGAAGTTCTTTTTGAGAATTCTCCAGCAGGTCCATTTGTGTTTCTTCTTGGAGTTCTACTAGATTCTCTTCTAGGATGCTTCCAAGAATTAGTTCTAAAGCTTTCTCCTGGACTTCCTCAACAATTCCTAAAAGTTTCCCGGAAATTCCTCCAGAATTACACTGGAAAATTTTCCAGAATTTCCTCAGAATTTGCTCCAGCAGTACCTCGGAAATACCTCCTGGAGCTTCCCGAGATTTTTTTCCAGTTTGTCGGAAAGCCCTCCTGAAGCTCCCGAGAAGGAGTTCGGAAGTTCTCCAGGCGTTCCTATAAAGCTTCCACAGGAATACAACAGGAATTCCTTTAGAAGAAATCCTCCAGCATTTGCAGGATTTTCCAGTACATTTCTCCATTATTTCACTGAAAAATATTGCATGAATAATTCTAAAATTCTCTCCAGGCCTTCTACTTCAGCAGTTCACCAAAAGTTCTCCAGTAATATTCCATGCTTTTTTACAGGATTTTTCCAGGATGTTCCAGAAAAAGAATACTAAAGGAGTTAATCTTGCATATTTCCACGAGTGTGTGTGTGTGTGTGTGATCCAACTAACCCCCACTGTCCGGCAGTGGTATTATGGAAGAAAGTTTTCTGCAATATCATTTTGATGTTATTGCAAAAAGCTTTAGTCCGGGAGTTAGAAGGTGATAGCTCTATTGCAGATTCAGAGACCCATTTCAGAATGGCTGGAGAGACACGTCCATTCAGAAGTCACTTTCACTTACAATAAGCCCCGCATGTGTACATTACCGTTATCATTTGGATAATGATAATGCAAACACACTTCCTGATTCAAAGAAAATCTTTGAAACTGGCGCGTATTTAGTTCAATTTGTTGTAGTAAAAGTAATCAGAACATTCTCACCGGAATCCATGCAATCCAAGGTAGCGCTGCCATCACCATGGCAACGTCTTCAGGCCTCCTCATCTCGCCACCGTTGCGCTTGCAGTCAGTCATCATTTGAACACACGTCACTTTAGCTCCCACGAAATTATGAATGTTAAGCCACACGGGATGATTCTGTAATCCCTCGCAAATCTCTAATGGTATGGCGATAGCCACATTACGTGAAAAAAACACGAAACAAAACTGCAGTCACAGTGGCTTTACAAAAACTTTAAAGTTGAAAGCTACTGGAAGGCGTAGCGCCATTGCACCGTAGCGCCGTGAAAACGCGAAATAAACAGCACATTCCTACACTCTCGAAACGAATTTCAGCACCGTTTCCTAACCCGAACTACTTTAGCAGCGGCATCGTGAGCGGTATTCAAACACACACAATCTTTGTAAACCCCCGCTATCGCACAATTCATTTAATAATTATTATTTTTTTCGAATTCCATCAATTCATTCCTCACTATTTAAATTCTCACAAAACAAGCGCTCTTTCACACGCGGAAGCTATCCGGATGGCGTAGCACCAACCAAACCGTCAGCAGAATCACAAAAAAAAAATTGGCGAACGCGAAAGAAACGCGACGAGCAAAACAAAACACGTCTGCACGCGGCTACGCCTACTGCGATCTCCTCCTTGCATATTTCCACGAGTTGCTCAAAAATTCCCCGGGAATTCTTTCAAAAATTCCTCGGAAACTTCTACAAGAGTCCTCCTGAAATAGATCGAGATGTTCTCCGAGAATACATATACGAATTCCTTCCCGAGAATTCCTCCATGAATTCCACGTGAATTCCTGTAAGAATTCCACAGGAACTCCTCCAAGATTTTTTTTGTTCCTCCAAATTCCTCTAAAAACAAAAATTCCTCCAAGAGTTCCCTGGGAAATCCTTCAAGAGTTGCTCAGGAACTCCTCCGGCAGTTCCTCGGAAATTCTTCCGGGAGGTTTCCCAGGATTGCTGCTCGGGAGTACCTCTAGGATTCCTCCAGGAGTTCTCTGGAAACTCCTCCAAGTGATTTTTCCAAGAGTTTCTCCAGGTATTTCTCCAGAAATTCCTAATTTCTCCAGGGATTCTTCCAGGAATTCCTTCAGGAATGCCCTCAGCGATTCCACCACGAATTCCTCCATGGATTCCTGCAGAAACTTGGTCAGATATTGCTCCAAAAACTAATCCAGGGAACAATTTAGTCAGAGGGTTTTCAAGAATTCCTCCAGAGCTTATCCGACAATTCATCCAGCGATTTCTCCAGGATTGTCTTAGGGGTTCCTTGAGTTCCTTCAGAGATTCCACCATGAACGCTTCCTCCAGGAATTCCTGCAGGACTTCATCCAGGAATTACTGCAGGAATTCATTTAGAAATTTTTCCACGGTATCCACCAGAAATTGTTCCTCCAGGAATTCCTCTAGAAATTCATCTCGGATTTTTTCCAGTGATTCCTCCTGGAATCCTTTAAGCAAATCCTTATAAAATTCCACCAATAATACTTGCAGGGATTGATTCCTCCAGGGAATTCTCTCTCCAGGAATTCCTCCAAGAATTTCTTCAGGAGTTCCTGCATGGATTCCCGTGAGACTCCACCAAGGAAACCCCAGAAATTCTCCCGGACATCCTGTAGAAATTTACCCAAGAATTCCTCCACTAATTTCACTAAGGATTTTGGGATTTTTCCCCAAGTTTGGGCGAGTTTCGGGATTTCCTCCCAAAATTTCTCCAGGAATTCGCCTGAGGAAATCCTCTACACATCCCTCAGGAATGCTGCCAGGAATTCTCTTAGAAATTCCTCCAGAAGTTCTCTAAGATTTTTTTTTCAGGAATTCCCCCGGAATTCCTTCAGCAATACCTCCACGGATTCCTAAAGGAATTCCTCCAGGATTTACTCTGGAAGCCCTCCAGCAATTCCTCTAGCAATTTCTCGAGGAATTACTGCAGGATTTCCTCCAGGATTTTCTCCAGGATTTCTTCCAGGAATTCCTCAAGGAATCAATCCAGGAGGAGTTTCTCCAGGAGTTTCTTCAGTAATTACTCCAGGAATTACTCCATTCCAGAAAAGCCCTCGAGCAATTCCTCTAGCAATATCTCCAAGAATTATTCCATGAATTCCTCCAAGATTTCCTCAAGGAATTAATCCAGGAATGCTTCTAGGAGTTTCTCCAGGATTAACTCCAGGAGTTTCCCCAGAAATTCTTCCAATAATTACTCCAGAAATTTTACCAGGAATTCTACGAAGAATTCCTTTATGAATTCTCTAGGAATTCATCCAAAAATTCCTCCAGGATTTTTTTCCAAGAATTTCCCCAGGAATCACTTTACAAATTCCTTCAGGAACTCCTCCAGAAATTATTTCAGGAATTCCGTCAGTAATTACTCCGCAAAACCCTCCAGCAATTCCTCCAGCAATGACTCTAGGAATTATTGCAGGAATCCCTTCAAGGAATTAATCCAGGAATTCATCTAGGAGTTTCTTCAAGAAATCCTCCAGGAATTACTCCAGGAATTCCTGCAGGAATCACTTCAGGAATTTCTATAGGAATCACTCCAATAATTCTTTCAACAATTACTTCAGAAATTACCCCAGCAATTCCTCCACAAATTCTGCTGGAATTTCTCCATGAATTCTTCAGGAATCCTTCCAAGTATTGCTCCAGGAATTTTTCCAGGAATTCCTGCATAAATTATCCAGGAATTCCTCCAATAACACCTCCAGGAATTCCTTCAGGAATTCCTCCATGAATTCTCCAGGAATTAATACTTGAATTCGCCAGGAATTCCTCTAGGAATTTCTCAAAGAATTACACCTGGAATTTCTTCAAAAATTCCTACGAGAATTCTTTTAGGAATCGCTCCATGAATTCTCCAGGAATTAATACTTGAATTCGCCAGGAATTCCTCTAGGAATTTCTCAAAGAATTACACCTGGAATTTCTTCAAAAATTCCTACGAGAATTCTTTTAGGAATCGCTCCATGAATTCACTACGTCAGGAATTCCTCCAGTTATTACTTCAGGAACTACTCCAGAAATTGCTCAAGAAGTTACTTGAAGAATTCTTCCAAGAATCACTCCAGGAATTCCTTCACAAATTCCTTTACAAATTCTTCAGGAATTCCTGCAGGAATTGCTCCAAGATTTTCTCCAGAAACTTCTTCTAAAATTCCACCGAGAATTCTTTCAGGCTTCTTTCACTTCACGAATTCCTTCAGAACTACGAAAGTAATTCCTCTAGTAACTACTTCAGGAATTACTCTGGAAAACAATTCTTTCAGCAATTCCTTCAGCAATTCCTCCAGAAATGTCTGCAGGAATTACTCCAGGAATTCCTCCAGAAATTGATCCAGGAATTCCTCTAGGAGCTTCTCCAGGAATTACTCCAGGAATTCTTCCAAGAATTACTCCAGAAGTGTTTCCAGCGATTGCTTCAGGAATTCCTCCAGGAATTACTCCAGGAACTACTCTAGGAATTACTCCAAGAATTCTTGCAAGAATTCCTCCAGTAATTTCTCCAAGAATTATTCCAGGAACTCCTTCAGGATTCACTTCACGAATTCCTTCAGAAAATACGTCAGGAATTCTTCCACAAATTACTCCGGAAAACCCTCCAGCAATTTCTCTAACAATGTCTCAAGGAATTTTTCTATTGCAGCAATGCATTTTCATTGAAAACAATTCATTCCCGACCCATAGTGCACTGCCCAACCCATGATCTTGCGGCACTGTCCGCTTCGGAATGCGTAACATTTTCATTAAGAGTTTGACACAGACAACGACCATCGGCAAAATAACTCATGCATTCATCTGTGTCATTAGGATGTTGATGAAGATAGGAAATAATATATATTCATTACCAAGATATGGGCTATCGATATGCAATTCTCGAAGCCAGGCGAAGCAATGGAAACCATCGGAGCATGTCCACTTTTATCAGAAAATGCTGTTCCATTTATCAATTACATGATCTCAGCACATGATAGAGTCGAGAGCCTTTGGAAAGCTCTCAACGGAAATTCCATTATGATGTCGACTGTTTTCCCTCCCAGAAAGATGTTTGCAAACTGTTGTGAAATCAGAAAGCCATCATTCATGAATGATTACATAATTTTTGCTTAGGGAACGTTCTCGGTAGGTCAAGACCCCTCTCACAGCACTGCACACCACAAAAGTTAATCCCTTTGTACTGGAACTGTGCAGTACCAATCTGTGTGTCAGTAGAGCTTGTTTCTAGTCCCCGGCCACAAATCCAGGAAGATGTCCATTATCGACTGAGGGTGAGAACAGCACAGCGCAGCGTAGGTAGGAGCAAAGCTACAGTATCCACTTATCCGCGAGCGGTAATGGCGCCGGCGGGCATAACCAACCGGTTCGGATTTTGACGTTTCTTGGGGGAAAGTCAAAACAGTTTCATTCTCCTCCTCACCCCTTCGCTCACCGTTCGGTGGCGCCAACCGATTGCGATCCCCATGAAACGTCAAAATGCGAATCGGTTAGTTGTGCCCGCCGCCGCCATTACCGCTCGCGGATAAGTGGATATAGAAAAGGGATTATTTGCCGAGGAGCGAGAAACGGAAGGATTGAAATTCCATTAATTATTGAAATGGCTGCAAACATGCTACTCAAGCGTAGGACAAGAAGAAGATTATCTCGTTAGTCTCTCTTGAATTGTGTTGGCCGGAGCAGGGACGTACAATTTCCTTTCAATGATACACTTTCATGCAACATTTGAATGAGTCACTTCAACCGTTTCATACATTTTTCTAATCACTCGTTCGTTTAAAAAAACCTTTCCGCTCATCGTAGCAGTCGGTAGTCTCCCACCCGGTCGCATTGCTTGTGCTTCACCCGGCAGAGCATTAGTGTCTCACTGGTGCGCGATAGTCTCTCAATGGACATGGGCGCCGATTAATTTGATTTAAGTGGTCGAATTTGTTATCCTCTTTCATAAAACATAATTATCATTCTATTGGCGTGCACCACTATTGAAAAATGCGGTTTAAATAGTGTTTTTAGCATGTTGAAGTATTTCAATGACTCATAAATGAAACGAAAATCCAAGTGTATCATTCCATGTTTCATACACACTTGTTTCTGTAGCAGCAGCAAACGAGTGTGTTGGTGGGTGAGAGATGAAGCATCACAGCAGTCCGTTCGTATGGGAAACGATTTGCTACAGCTTTCGCACGTCATGTTTTCCTTTCGAAATTGCACGACCCTGGGCCGGAGATCTGCTGAAAGCCAAATACCACAGAAACTGTCGGGGTCATGCTCAGTCAGATACCTAGAAGTGGGAAGCAATCGTTACCCAGAAGCTTTCGGAGCGTTTTGTGTGTGTTTGCATTAATCAATATTGAACTTGGCTACCGCAATAGTGGTAATCACGTTCAAATGTATGCGTGTCTCTTTTGTAGGTGTAGTTGTGAAACTTGAGGGAAAATATATGCACTCTTACCCCGGTTGTTAGTTTTATCATTATTTAGCCGTTTTACCCAAATCAATTGGGTAATATTTTCATATGCAATCTGAATAGCCTTTGTATTGGCGTGCATTTTTGTGTATGGAAAAAATCAAGCTAGTGTACGTGTGTTGAAATGTCACTTATCTCTATAGGAGAGGAGGGGCGCTGCAGTGGCTTCCAGGAGATTGTGATTTTGTTCACATAACCGGCACTCATCTGTTTCACAGGAATTGTGACGGTGGCAGGTTTATGCTTTGTGACAGCTGATAAATGACGATGTTTGATGACATAAATGTCCATGAGCATTTGCCATCGGTCTAGATTTTAGATAGCTTTTAGATCGTATGTAAGGTTTGAAAGTATGTGGCAAAAACAAGCTTTGAATCACCCCATGACATGAGCTATGCTCGTGGGGGTTCTTCATACACTATCCAGTCCTGTTGAAGAGCCACCATGGCGAGTTAACAGTTCAGAAGTGAAATGTCGTTAGAAAAAGGTATAATTTCAAGATTGATGACTCTCTCGAAACGACCAAATCGTACATAATCACCAAAAATTAGACTTCAGGATCACTTGGAGAAAGACCCAGACTACCCCAAGGCCGTAAATCCATCAAATTTATTGTTCTTGAACCTCTCTGCCGCGCCGGCCGCCTTGAAATTCTCAATCAACCTAAAATGACAAGCAATTTGACCTACCATTTTACCTCCCGCTAGCAAAACTTCTCTGTCGTTAGCGACCATTTGTCCACGGCAAACGATTTCGTCTCAATTCCGGGAAAAAGTCAACGGACGGTAAATATTGTCACACAAGCCCATCTCGGTATACTGAGCTTGGGGCAAGGCTTGCAGCGGCGTGAACACGGTGACATTCAAAGCCCTATTCCATCTACCCACCAAATACAAACTGTGTCTCGTGCCTCAGCCTACCCACCATGCCAAGAAGAAATTGGTACGCCCCATCATTCCCGCCCGCCGGCCGTCATCAGATCCGGTAAATGTTCTTGCTTCGCGACATTGAGCGATTCCATCGAAATTTACGGTTTCGCACTTTACTACGTTGCCGCCAGCAGCCGCGTAAAGTTGATCTCTGCCTCTGGCAGACTGATTACACCGACCCACCAGCCAGCAGCGCAGTTGTAACTTCCCCCATCGCATCGTCGTCGTTAATGACTTACTGGGTGGCGACGGCGGATGCTTGCTCGAGTGTCTTCAGCATCGCCGGAAGGGCAAACAGTTTGGCGTTGAAATGGAAACAAATAAACATGAGCGAATCCGAGAGTGGGATTTCGTGGGGTTGCATTGGGGGAGCGTGCTGGCTGGTGGGAAGTTGTTGGAGAAATAAAAGAAGCTTATTGTTGATGAAGCCCCATGATGGAGGTGCATGGTGGTGAGCTACGCGCCCAACTCGGAATATGATTGGATGATGGTGATGCGATGTTGACGATGAAGATGTTTGCGGGTGAGCTTTTGACACGGTGTCAAGCCACGTAAACCAAGTGACAATCTCTTTTGAAGTTAAGTTAAGTACTTCTACTTTTAGCGCACAACTATTGGCTGCCAACTAACTCGGCACCGTTCAGAGTGTTTCCCTCTGGTTTCAGGCATTTCGCGAATACGTCACCGTGAAAGCATGTCTTGGGTAACATATCCCTATGATCAATCCTGACAACTTTCGGCAGGAACAAACTCAGGAATTCCTCCTGGGATGGCTCCAGCAACTCCTTCAAAAATTCCGCCAGGAACTCTTCAATGAACAAAGAACAACCGCATAGATTCCTTCTGAGATCCCTACAGGAACTCCTTCAGGAATTTCACAAGGGACTCCTTCAGAGATTCTCCCAGGAACTCCATTAAAGGTTCTTCAACTTCTTCATAAATTTTAGGGGTTTTCGGCCTTTTCAGTCGGTAAAATCAGCGAAAACTATTTTACCTCTACATCCGACGGTTTCGGTTGCTTTATTCAACCTTTTTCAAGGACTAAGCAACCGAAACCGTCGGATGTAGAGGTAAAATAGTTTTCGCTGATTTTACCGACTGAAAAGGCCGAAACCCCCTAAAATTGCTGAGAGCTACAGTCGTAAAGATCTTTCTTGCTTCTTCATAAATTCCGTCAGTAACAACCTCAGAGATACCTTCTGGGGTTCTTCCAGGAATTCCTTCAGAGATTCCTCAGGAAACTTCTTCAGGGATTCTCTTTCAGGAACATTTTCGAGGATTGCTCCAGGAACTTCTTCAAGAATTCTCCCAGTAGTTCCTACAGAAAGTCCTCCAGGATTTCTTCCAGAAACTCTTTCAAGAATTCCTCCAAAAATTTCTCTAGGAATCTGTCTGGGAATTCCTCCATAAGTTCCACCAGACAAGGGCGTAGCCAGCTTTTCGGTAAGGGGGGTAAGCAGCCTTAGCAAATTTGTACCTACTAGCTTTTATAACTAAACGAAGCACGATGAAATAGAACTTTAGAACATTATAATCTCAAAGCATTATTTAATCCTTCCGCTGTCAAACTGTTGCATTTTGTTCAATACGTTATAAGAAGCTCGCCTGATCTACACAAATCGTCGTGATGCTAGTAGCGGTGACCAATTTCTGGAAGATTGGGGATTTATATTTACTCGTGGATTATTTTGCTCTGATTTTTATTTTGTTAATATCTACAAAACAAATTATAGCTGAAATCTTTTGGGATTTACGAACTTTTTTTGAAGACTAACCTAGAGTTTCCTGGTTCCTGTATGCATCCCTTTCAAATTATCTTTCAATACTATTCGCTGGAGGAATTCCTTCACAAATTCTTGAAATAATTAATATATTAAAATCAGGTAATCCTGGAGAAGTTCTTGGGTACTTCCCTGAAAAGATGTTTAAAAGATTTCTGAAATTTCCGAAGGAACTACTGGATGAATTTTTGAAGAGAACCTGAGACAAATTTTTGAAGAAATCACATGAGTAATTCCCTGAGCAATCCCCGGAACACTTCCTGAATAAATCCCTGAAGAAAAATGTGGATGAATCCCTGGTGCCTGGAGGAAGCTATGTAGAATCCCTGGAGGAATTCCCGCCGAAGCTCCCGGATGAACCCCAGGCAGAATTTTTGAAAGTAGACCTGGAGGAATTCCTGTATAAATTATGGGAGGAATACCTAGAGAAATTTCTGAAGAGATCTCATGAGGAAATCCTAGAAGAAATCCTAGATAAATTTCTGAAGAATTCATTGGAGGAATTCTCGAATAAATCCCTGAAGCAACTCCTGGGAAAATCTCTAGCGAGAATCCTGGCAAAATGCCTGGAGAAACTTCTGATGTAATTCCAAGCGTAATTCCTGGAGGAATTCTTGGATAAGTCCCAACTGGAAATCCTGGAGAAATTTCTTGTGATGAATTTTTGGAGTAATGCCTGGAAGAATTCCAGAAGAAATCTCAAGAGGAATTCTGGGAGGAATTGCAGGAGAAATTTCTGAAAAAAAAACCCTTGAGAAATTCTAGGAGGATTTTCTGGAAGAACTCTTCGAGGAATTTCTGGAGGATTCCCTGGAAAATTCTATGGGAATATCCCTGCAGATATTCGTGGGGTAATCCCTGGAGGAATCTCTGGAGGAATCCCTGAAAAATTCCTGAAAGTATTCAGGGGAAATTTCTTGAAAGAATCTCTAAAGAAATCCAAAGAGCATTTCCACGAGAAATTCCTGAAGCAATTGCTGAAATAATTTCTGAATTCCTAAAGAAATTCCTGGAGGAATTCCAGGATAAAATTCTGGAGGAATTCCTTGAGGAATTGTCTGAGAAAACTCTAGAGGAATTCTTGAAAAAAAAAATACTGAATAAAATTCTAGAGGAATCTCCTGAGGGATTCTGGGAGATTTCTATTTCTATTATTTTTATATTTCTGAAAAAAAAGCCCTTGAGAAATCCTCAAAGATGTTCCTGAAAGAATCCCTGGGGGAATTCCTGAAGAAATTTGTGGAGAAGTCCCTGGAGGAATCGCTGGAGGAAATCCCTGAAAAATTCCTAACGGTATTCCTGGAAAATTTCCTGGAAAAAATTCTGAAGGTATTCCCAGAGGATCACCTAGAAGATTCTTTGGAGGAACTTCTGGAGGATTTCCTAAAGGAATCTTCGAAGGGTTTCCTGGAGGAATTCGTGGGGAAATCCCTGGAGAATTTTTTGGAGGAATCGCTGAAGCTATTCCTGATGGAATCTCAGGATAAATTCCTGGAGAAATTCCTGCACGAATACCTAGAGAAATTGCTGACATAATATCTGAAAAATCTCCAGGAGCAATTTCTGGAGAAATATTTGAAGGAATTCCTGAAAAAAAATCCTGGGTCAATTCCTGGAGGAGTTTCTGGAGAAGTTTCATTATAAAGTTCTGGAGGAATTCCTGGAGGAATTCCTGAAGGTATTCTTGTTGGAATTGCTGGAAGAATCTATGATGGAATTCCTGGTGGAATCTCTAGAGCATAGGTTCCCAAACTTTTAGGTGTGCGGCCACCTTTTTCCAGCAAACGTACTTTTCGCGACCCACTAAAGAAATTCCCTCATTTGTTGCCTGTTACAGTACAATATTAGACTGTCCCTCGCGATCCTCTGGATGAAGGATGGCGACCCCTTTGGGGGGTGGCGACCCACAGTTTGGGAAACCATGCTCCAGAGGAATTCTTGAAAGAATTACTGGATGAATTTCTAGAGGAATTTCCAGGGGAATTTCCTGAATGATTCCTGAAGGTATAACGGGAAAAAAATCCTGAAGATATTCCTGAAGAATTTCTAAAAAATCCCCAGAAAATTTCTGAAATAAATCCTAGTGAAATTGCTAACATAATTTCTGATGGATGTCCAGGGTATTTCTGGATGAATTCCTAGAGAAATTCCTGAAGGTATTCCTTAAGAAATTCTTGGGGTTATTCATGAAGAATTTCCCACAGGAGTTCCTGGAGAAATTCCTTGATTGATTCTTGGAGGAATTCCTGGAGGAATTCCTATAGTTTTTCCTTGGGAATTGCTGGAGGAATCCTTGAAGAAATTCCTGGAGGAATTCTTGCAACAATTACTGAATGAATTTCTGGGTAAATCTCTAGAGAAATACTGGGGGAAATTTCTGTGAAATCCCCTGAGAAACTCCTGGAAGAATTTTCAGAGAAGTTTCCTGGAGAGAATCCCTGGAAAATCCCTGAAAAAGTCCCTGGAGGAATTTCAGCGGAATTCCTGGAGTAATCTTTGCAGCAATTCCTGGAGGAAGATCTGGAAGAATTCTTGGAGAAATTCCTGGTAAAATTCCAGAAGGTATTCCTAGAGAAAATCCTGAAAGAATTTCTGAAGGTATCCCTGGAATATATTCTGGAGAAATTCCTGGATGAATTGCTGATATAATTTATTAGGGAATTTCTTGTTCCTGGAGGAATTCCAGGAAGAGTTCTTGAAGCCATCCAAGAAGTCCTTGAAGCAATATCTGGTTGAATTCTTGAAGGAATCGCTGAAAAAAATCCTAGGGAAATCTCGAAATCTCTGCATCTGTAAGAATCCAAGAAGGAATCCCTTTAAGAATGCCTGGAAAATTTCTTGGAAGAATGCCTGCAGAATTCCTGATAGATTTCTTGAAAGATACCCTGAAGTGAATCTGTAGAGGGATTCCTGTACGAAAGGCCCGTGCACAGAAGTGGCACCAAGGGGGGGGTTTTCCCAATTTCGGCAAAAGGCGGAGGGGCGCCTAGTTTATGGAGCGTCGGTAATGGAGGGGGTTAAACCAACAATTACCCTCTCCCCTTGTTCACGGGCTAGCTGTACGAGTCTCTGAAAAAAAAATCCTTGGAGAAATGCCTTACAGAATTCCTGGATAAATCCTGGTGGAATTCTTAGAACAATTCCGGAAGCAATTACTGAAAGAATCTCTGGAGGAATGTCTGGAGGAATTCTTGAAGGAATGCATTGAGGAAACCCTTGAGAATTTCCCTCTGAAAAAAAAATGTAGGAATTCTTGGAGGGATGCATGAAAAATATCCTAGAGGAATGCCTGTAGGATTTCCTGAAGGAATCTCCACAGGAACTTCTGGAGAAATCTCTAGAGGAGTTACTGGCGGAAGTTCTGGAGGAATTTTCAGAGAAATCCCAGCAGGAGTTCCCAGAGGAATCCCGGGAAAAATCTCCAGGGGATCTCCTTAAAAAAACTTTTAAACAATTCGTAATGGAATACCAGGAATAATTCCTTAAAAAAACGCAGATGGAATTTTTGGAGAAATTCTGGAGGAATCCTTAAAAGAGTTCCTGAAGAAACTCCAGCAGGAACCGCGGGAGCAATTTCAAGAGGAATTCCTAAGGGAATGCGTAAACAGTTCCTGGAGGATGTACTGAATTAATTCTTGGGGGAAATTCTTTAAATAATACAAAAAGGAATTTCTGAAGAAATCCTAAGAAGAGTTACTGGGAGAATCTTTGGAGGAATTTTTAAAATAAGTTTTTCCAGAAAGAACCACAGAAGCAATTCCCGAGTTAAGCCTTCACAGCTAGTCGCGTTCGGTATTTTTTACCGAAATCTCAACTGCTGAGCGTCCGGTAATGGTTTTTTAACGAAATTCTGTAAACGTCACCGAATTTTTGCGGTAAAAAAACTTAACAGTTGAGATTTCGGTAAAATATTACCGAAGTCGGTGATTTTTTCTAAGTGTGTTGCAGAAATTCTTGGAGGAATCCCTGGATAATACCCTGCCTAGAGGAATGCCTGTAGGGATTAACGGAGAAGTCTCTAGAAATACTCCTGGAGAAATCTCTAGAAAAATTCCTGGAAGAATCTCTAGAAGCATTTCTGAAGGAGTCCTTGGATGAATTTTTAGAGGAATCCCTGCACCAATTCCCAGAGGAATCCCTTGAGAAATTCCTGGAGGAATCCCAGAAAGAATTCCTGAAGAAATTGCAGATGGAATCCTTAGAGAAATCCTGAAAGAATTCTTAGGAGAGCTCGAGGAGGAACTTCTTGAGGAATCCTTGTAGCAGTTCCTGAAGGAATCCCTGCAGGAGTTCATGAATTCCGGAAACAGTCCCATGAAGAATTCTTCATGAAATCCCAGGGAAGCTTTCTAAGGAAAAAAATATGAAGGATTCCATGTCTGCAATAATTTTTGGATGAATTATTGTTGGAATCTTTGGATGAACTCCCAAAGTAATGTTTTGTACAATTTTTTATGGAACTCCTGCATAAATTTTTAGCTGATCTCTTGTAAAATTTCCTGTAAGGGTTTCTGGAAAATATTGCTACAGAAATATTTCGATTTATTGGAGCAATCTCTAGTGGAATTCTTGAAGTAATATATGGAGAATCCCTGAAAGAGTACTTGCAGAAACACCTAAAAGATTTTCTGTTGACATTCCTTTGGGAATCCCTGGAAAAATTCCTGGAGGAATCCTCGAAAAAAGCACTGAACAATCACTGGAGGAACCTCTCCCAGGAGAAATTCCCGGAGGAATGTCTGGTGAAACTCATAGAGGAATTCTAGAAAAATTCTATGGAGCAATCCATGATGGAATCACCGGAGGAAGCTATGGAAAAAAATCCTGGAGAAATTGGTCGATGCTTTTGTATTCCATGAATAAACATCACAGAATTTAGCCGTTCAACCAAGCTTGTTATTTGGTAAAATGCTATAATAAGATTGTAGTAGTTCTCTCGGAGAAATACTTGGCGAAATGTCCTATGATTCTCGAGTAAAAAAGGTTTCATAATTGTGGATAAAAACCTTAATTTGTATAATGGTTTGTTTTTTGAGATATTTTTTCTGGAACTCTTAATTGTCGATAATCTTTGAGTTGGCCTGGATTAAAAAAATAAGGCGGCCAGGGGAGGGCATGCACCCCTCACCCCTCTGGCTACACCCATGGATCCAAATATTCCTCCATGAATTCTCCCAGATAATGAGAAATTCCTCCAAGGAATAAGGAATTCCACAACGGAATAAAGAATTTCCTCAAGGAGTCAGGAATCCCTTCAACAGTTTTTTTAAGAATTCCGATCGGATTTCCACCAGAATTCCTTCAGCATTACTCCAAGAGATTCCTATGGATTCTTCAGGAAATACTTCCAGGAATTTCTTTGGGAATTCTCCCAGGACTTTTTGCGGAAATTCCCTCAGCGACTCTTCTAGGAAGTCCCCAGGGATTCAGCATTTTTTCCAGAGAATTAAAAAATCCCCCAGGGATTTAGGAATGCCCTTCAAATATCCTCCAAATAATTCCTTCGGCAGTACCTGGATTCTTCCGGGAATTCCGACAGGGGTTTCTCCGGGAATTTCGACAAGGATTCCTCTGGGAAATCTCTGGAGGAAGTTACGGTGAAACCTCTGGGTTAGTTTAAAAAGATTTCCTTTGAGGAACCCCTGGAGAGATTTCCGGAGAAATCCCTGGGGGAATTTCTGGATGAATTCGTGGGGGAATTTCTGGAGAAATTCCTGAGGGAAATCTCGGAGAAATCCCCAAGGAATTCCCTGAAGAATCTGTCTAGGAATGCCCTGAGAAATTCCTAAAGAAATTTCCTGAGGGCAGGGATCCCTAAAGAACTTCTTTGAGGAATCCCTTGATAAATTTTCTGAGGAATCCCTAGAGGCATTATCTGAGGAATCCCTTGAGGAATTCCCTGAGAAATTCCTGGAGGAATTTCCTGAGGAATCCTTGTAGGAATTTCCTGAGCCATTCCTGGGGGAATTCCCTGAGGAATCCCTGGAGTAATTCTCTGAGGTATTTCTGAGGTAATTTTCGGAGGAATCCTTGGAGCATTTCTTGGAGGAATCCCTGGGGGAGTTCCCGAAGGAATCCGCCATTTATAATGAATGTTGTAGAAGAGCGTGTAGTTCGGTTGTTTACTATATTCACAATGACGTTTATTTCCTGATTCCTAGATTAGCCTACTATAATAACAATTGTGATCTCAGCCTACTACATCTCTCCCTTTCTTCAAAAAATAGCACTATTGTATTTAATATACCATATCATGAATTTAACAACATTCGATGATTCTTGATTTTAGCTTCGTTGAACTCATATATTATAAAACAGGATTTCGTCCAAGGGTCACTGCCACCAATCGTTAGGCCTTCCCATGCGTTTTCTGACAACTTGACATAGTTTTGGTTATCTATAAAGGAATATAAAATAAGGATTTGTAAACCATTTGATATCTTCAAGTAAGTGGCATTTACTTGGCCATTTTCACATACGTTTACCTTGTTCTTTTTTTTTCCATTCAGTGGAATAGTCTTACCAGAGTCATTGGAAAATTTTATGTTTTATGTTACAATCCTACTTTCAGCCCCAGCTTCAGCTTCGATCTTGATAGTTTCTTCAATTCTTCAATTTATTTTTCTGGGATATTAGCTACAATGAACTTCAGAATAGATTATTTACAGGTTTATGAACAACATACTAAATGTTGCATCAAACGAACTGAGCTGGACTCCTTCATTTTGGTCTTTATTTTCGCTTTTTTTCAGTTTTGAACTCCAAATAGACTAGGATAACTGTATCCCCTATATTTGGTAACAGAAACGGACTAGAACTATTCAAAAGTTCCCTTCGTTTCATACTAGGAATGGACTAGGATTCGTGATCCCCTACATTCCATAATTTCTTCTTTTTGTTTTGAACTCCAAATAGACTAGGATAACTTTATCCCCTATATTTGGTAACAGAAACGGACTAGAATCTTCTAAAAGTTCCCTACGTTTCATGATAGGAATGGACTAGGATTCGTAATCCCCTACATTCCATAATTTTCCTTTGAACTCCAAATAGACTAGGATAACTTTATCCTCTATATTTGGATACAGAAACGGACTAGAACTCCTTGAGAGGTCCCTACGTTTCTTTCTAGGAATGGACTAGGATTTTTTTTTTATTCCCCTACATTCCATGTTTTTTTTTCTTTCCAAATAGACTAGAATGATTTCATCCACTTTATTTGAAAACGAGCATTCTTTGAACTTCCTACTTGAATCTAGTGAATCTACTTAAATTCAGCGAGTGTGTCTGCGATTGTTTGCAATTCTGTCGTCTGTCGTTGAACCTGAACGTTTAGTTCATGCTTTTGTGTTTCTGCTAATGGATCAAAAATAGACGTTCTATATTTGATCTTTTTTTTTTTTACATTAAACTTTTTGCTTTTTTTTTAGATTACCATACCATTTTTTCCTCATGTAATGCATTAGTTGATTAACTGAAAAATAGTCTTAATTGCTATTTCTTCTACCGATTTGTAAATCACGTTCACAAGCATAGGAAGGAAATACTCATTCAATTATCACTCAATACCACGTGTAATCTGACAATCTACCCAATGTGCCTCAGGTTTGTCCCAATCGAATCGAATGCCGTAAAGATTGTGCACCACGCGTTTAGAGATTTTTTTTTCATCTTGCATTGCGATTTTCTAGGACTCCTTTGTCGTTTATTTTGTGCCTCTTTTATCTGATAAATCTCTTCTCTGCCAGTAAATCTCATGTATTTTTTTTCAAGTTCTGATATATTTATGCATGTTCATTTTCACTCAAAACTCTTTTATTCTGATACGTTGACGATACGGTACTATCTTTCTCGACATTTTAAGTTTCGCGTGACAAAAACGCGTGACGAAAAGTCCTCCAGTTTGTAACATTGAATAAATGAATATCTTACTTAGCTTTTAACAACCTGATGAGAGTGATGAAACAGTGAATCATTATACAACTAACATTAACAACTGTGTATCTAATACATATTTTTGTTTTGTTTGAATGTTTTTTTTTTTTTTTTAAACGCTACTATGTTAAGTAAAATCGATAAACAAATCAGTTTATCTAATATAGATGCTATTCGTGAAGTTTTTTTCTTTAATAACTTCGTTTATTGTGAAGATACCGCAACAAACACAAATATCCACATTTTAGATATTTTTTTATGTTAGAACGCATTACATAGCAGCTCAAATTAAAAAAAAAAAAACATAAAAAACCTCTCATATGTAGTAACCCAGTAAACATTTTGGTCTGTATAATTTGTGTTATACACTACGATATAAGAACCAATTCAATCGTATGAACTGCACAAAACTTCTATATACGCACCAAAGTGGAGGCCATATACACACTTCTACCGATATTTCGCGATTTCATATGATCATCATTACGATGTCCCAAATAATCGATCGAAAGAATAAAATACAACTTCAGGTGATATGTAATACGATGTCCGAAATTAGCTATAAAAAAGTTGACACCTAGCCTAGAACACGGCACCTCGAGATTGTAAGTCTAAGCCCATACCATTGTACTAACTGATCTGCCTTGAACAGAGCGCAAATATTGGCCAACATAAACTTAAGCTTTCTAAACCACCCATGAAACTTGCCATTGCTTTCCTACATGAATGCTGATATGAGGAATGGGTTGCAATGTTTTCTAAGTCATTGCGATTCCATTTATTACAATGCTATACTGATATATAGTATACCTTATGATGAGTTGTCAATTCGTATACAACTCGTAGCGAGTTGGATTTGCACTTATTACAACGTCTTTTGTTTACAACATAAGTCCCGCATCGAGTGCACGTTTCGACGACGTTGTCATCGTCGTCGTCGTCGTCGTCGTCGTTGTCGTCGCAGGAAAAGTATACAGCTCATGTAGGAATATTTGTGAGACAAATGTCTGCCTTCGGTAACTATTAACACTCCCAAAGATTGCCTGAATATCATTATTGGTAAACACAATGTTTCCAGTCCCAAAACATAATTAGCGGTCAGGTGGTGGTGAGCAAGGCAAATGGGATGCTTTTTCATTTTGCATCCAACACCACCCAATCACCTCGTCGCGGTGCCGAAATTCATTAAGTCGTTACGATTCGCAACCAAAGTTTACTAACATTATATATGACTTGAAAGCGCATGCAAACAGCGACGACTTCAATTAGCGCTATTTATGACTTGCTTTATGCACAACAAACTTACTCCAAAACAAATCGCAGCAGCGATTTATATACAATTGGACTAGACATTTTTTATCACAAAATTCAACGGTTTTTACGATTTTGATTTCTAACAGCGAGATATACGATTTTCAATGCACTTCCCATTACGATCTGTGGTTTACTGGGAATTGATTCATTTTTTTTCGTTTCATTTTCCAGTTCACTATGTCAGAAACTATGCATGCTGTCGTCATTAATATAACATAAAAATCAATTATAAATTAGGTTCAAATATGTTTTCGGATGTGTACAAAACCAATGAGTTATTTTTTTATCTGATTCCTCTTCCTTAGATTTTATAAGTGGTGCCTATTGGAACTTTACAATATAAATTATATATTGCTCAGTCAATGATATAAATTCAAAATATCATTTGGTGGTAGACTTTTTTTTTTTTTTGATGGTAGAATAATATTTTCTTTAACACAGGTAATAACAAATAATGGAGATAACTATACAATGGTAAAACCGAAATAATATTCAAATTTATGTCCATATTGTATCAAAATTGTTCCATTACAAGTTAACGAACATTTTAAAATAGGTTTGTTTCGTATATCAGAAAATTGAACACATTATATCAAATGACTTGATCCACAGAACGAAGCCATTTTATTTCAAATGTTAAATCTAATTAACAAAGCAGCTATATTATTTGCCGTCCCGTTGCTAAGCAACTGTTTCTGTCGGCAGCAAACAACAAATTATCAAAACAACGTCTCAACCAAGTTTTGCGATAAATTACATCAGTGCACTGATTTTTTTCCAATGAGCAAATTAAATCTAAAACATTAAAACATTTCTCACAGGAATTCCTATGGGAATTCCTCATACGCGAATATGGCTTTTCTTACCTCCCATCTTTGTCTTTTTCTGTTGGCTTTTTAGAGCACTCTTTATCTTTCTTCTTAATGTATAATTTTCTATTTGAACAAGATCTCTTGCCACAATTAGTTAGATTCTGCAGGCGTTTACCATCCAAAAGACAAATCTCACAATATTACCACAGAGCTTTCATCGACGACGCAATTTCCTTGTCTTTGCAATGAATACACTCTTTCGACAGTCCTGCTTTATGGTTACTTCTAAACACTATACATGCACTTCACTTCTCAACAGTTCTGCACTATTTTTTTTTTTTTATCACAGACATCTTAATCGCGGAAAAAAAAGAGCTTTTATTCTCGTCGCCAATGTAGAAGAGCGTGTAGTTCGGTTGTTTACTATATTCACAATGACGTTTATTTCCTGATTCCTAGATTAGCCTACTATAATAACAATTGTGATCTCAGCCTACTACAAATGTATGAGTGCATTAATGAGTTTTCAATAGTTTACTGATCTACTTCTGTTACTATTAACCATCTTACAATTTTCGAGTTTCAAACCCATTTCAGTTGACTTTGATAAGCACATAACTAAACTGATAATGCGAAAACCGGAATTCCCAAGTAACAATGAATGCTGAACAGTAGGAGTATTAGCTCAACAATAGTTGGTTAATGGTGTCAATGGCTGAACACAATGACAGCTGAATATTGGTCTGAAGTATGACTTGTTCAACCTCTTTAATCAGCAATACATAGATGACTTCAATCAAATATTTTTTGACAGCTGACCCAAGCATGGTTTACTTGACTATTCAGACAGAACACGAAATGCTCTTGTTTTCGAGGATATGTATACAATTGTGTGTGGTGTGGGTGCTAAGGTGAGTGACTATAAATCAGGAGGTTCGAGTTCAATTCCCAGTTTTCCCACAGATTAATTTATACATTCCTAAACATCTCTTCTGGAAATAGACCCAGCTAATGGTAAAAATAGCCTCACGAAAGTGTTTTTATTTTATTTTTACACAATTAATAAATTTAATAGATTATTTAATAAGCGCATAGTGAGCCTTCCAATGAACGTCAAATCAGCTAAAGGTTGAATAAAATCAAGTTAGATGTTTAGGAGCTGAATAAAGGATTGTACCTCTTGTGCTCAGCTTTTGTTCAAATGAAGGCTGATTTAAAATTGTTGGAGAATCGTTTGTACAGCATCAAATTGTTACCGGGGTTGCGGCTTCCTGGCGATCACCCTCCGGATACTGGTCCTTCATCCGTCATTGCTGTCCTCGGTCAGTAATCGAGCACTAAATTCAATCGTATATGTTGCTATTTTCCGAAGTGATGATCATTCGTCGTATTTCAACAACAACTAAAGGGAAAAACACTGCTGCCCTGTGCACTAGTGCACAGGCCAACTTGTGCAAAACAAACTTTTGCGAGAAGTTGACCCGGGATCGGGTCGGGACCCTTTCGGCGGCGCGCCGGCTACAAAAACGCCCCCCAAATGGCATGCAAATATTTTCGGCCATATTCATATTTATAAAATGCTTCCATTTGTTTGTTTATTTATGTTCTCTGGGCCATACTGCCACGCCGGCGGCCCGTGCCGAATGAACCGATGCGATGGAGCAAATGTGGCCCGTCATCGAATGCAAGCAATTTTCTCTGGGCAGGAACCCTGTAGTGGTTGGTGTACAGCTGAGCGGATTGTGTGCCGAGGGGATATGTGAGTATGTAGTATGTATGTGCGATTTTCATCCCTTTGGGACAACAACTCATATGGTTTTGGCTACAGAAACACAGCAGACATTAGAGCAGTGGTATGATTCAACGCGATGTTTGGCTAAAATTACGAAAGTCGACAAAGAGACATATTGCCCTTTACTGGCATTTTACGAGATTTGCTGGAATATCTGAAACATACTGAAAAAAAAACTAGTAATTAGAAGGCACGAAATGTTGCCAATTGACAAATTGAGAGGAGAAATTTTTAATAAAAATCACGTTCAGGTGGGATTTGAACCTATGACTCCGTATTCGCTAGATCGGCGCTTTAACCAACTAAGCCACAGAACAGATAATGATCCTGCGGAATAGAAAGCCCAACTGACTCGAAGCCAAACTGGCTTTCTATTCCCCATGATCTTTACCTGTTCTGTGGCTTAGTTGGTTAAAGCGCCAGTCTAGCGAATACGGCGTCGTAGGTTCGAATCCCACCAGAACGCGATTTTTTTTCCATAAATTTCAGCTCTCAGTTTATTAATTAGCAACTTTTCGTGCCTTCTAATTACAAGTTTCTCCAGGATGGCACAAGGAGAGTTAAAGAAAATACTGTTCCATTCAATTCCAACTAGGCTTTGGGTGCTAGTAGTAGAGCTTTTAAGGACAAACGTCATGAAATCCCGCTTCAACATTGCATCAGAGCTTCAGATGCACAAATCTCAAGAAGCAAGCATCAAACTACAGTGGATTTTATTATTCTATTCTTGCTCACTTGTAATAAGCCTAAAATAAAAATCTCATGTGCGCTGGTTTTGTTTACGAAGAGATTTGTGCCCTTGAAATCGTGAGTAGGTGTCAAAGTCGGCCATTGTGGCGGCCATTTTGGGACTCTAACAAGTCTGTCCTTAAGTAAACGAAGTTGACTTCTGTGGCTTTTCAGCAATGTTACCTTAATTGTCCCAAACTGGATTATAGTGTAGAAAGTTTACATCTTTAAAGACCAAAATATATGAAAAGTTGCAAATCGAGTGTATCGTCGGTCGTGATGAGCCTGGCATTTTACTCGTAAATGATTCCGAAAACCTTTTTTTTTTTTTTAATTTTGACCACTTTCCGGCCACTGCGCCAATCTACCCAGCGAGGGAATAGCATAAAACATCCAAAAAGTCAAATTGTCTGGTACTGCGTGCCGTTCGTTTCTATCCAATGCACCGGTAGCTATGTGAATGTTTTTTTTTTACTTTTGGGTAGCACGCTTTGCAGGGTAGGGCCTTTCACTTTGAGCTGTTTGTAGTTTTACACTTCATCTGCAATTTTCGCCTCCACACTCCCCTGGTGGTTGGGGTTCACTGCATGCTGCTGGTATAGTCCAGATCAAGCTGCCGGGGCCGCTCGTTTGCTGTTTGTCATGTTTCTGGAAGGGAATGAATGCATTAATGTGCACATAATGTGTGGATTGCCATGAAGATAAGAATGTTGTTTCGGGCGCTCTGTGTTGAATTGAATATTTGACCGCAGAAAGGGAGTTGAAAGGGTGTGCAGATAAACTGAAAGTTAAATATGAAATTCTATTCATCATTGAATTCATCATGTGGATTTCTGATTGAGCTGCCGTAGCAGCTACACCAGTGTCGCTAGATCAGTTACACGTCCCCATCTCTCTCTTCTTCGTCTTCTGCTTGGCGTAACGTCCCAAATGGCACAATGCTTACATTTTAGCTTTGTGTTCCATGAGCATTTCCACAGTTATTAAGAGAGCTTCCTCTGCAAATGACCATTTTGTATGTGTATCGTATGGCAGGCACAAAGATAATCGATGTTCAAGGAAGTCAAACCAATCTGCATTACGAGAAGTTCCTTGATCGACCCGGGGCCCTGACCACCAGATCCCACCTACCCACCTAAATCCAGCCCTGTCTGCACCGCACTGGTTTCAATGTGATTGGAAAATTTGTTTATTATAGGTTTTTGAATTACATTCGATCATACTTGGACCCTAGTCACAACACTTGACTCTTTAGGAACACTTCTGTTCGTGCTGGCCGGGATGGAATCACTGTGGGGTGTTAGGGGCTGTTCATAAATCACGTAGACTTTGTGGGGGGACGGGGGTCTGAGCGAAGTTTACGCGCCATACAAATTTTAAAATTTTTGTATGGACGAAAGTCTACGAGGGGGGAGGGGGGGGGGATCTGAGATGGCCAGAATTTGGTCTACGTGGTTTATGATCGTATTTGTTTGTGTTAGTTGGGTGGTTAGATCGTTTGTATTTTGTCGATTTTGGTTAGTGGTAGATGACGCATTTCTCTCATCTCTTCGGTTTTGATCGTCGAGAGTAGATCTGCGTACGCACAGCTTAAATTACACTAGTTTACAGCATTTTTGAACTCAGTAAGCTGATGATCATTTTTGATGATCATGCGCTGAGTTCGAAAACGCGAAAAAAATAAGACAGTAGAGCGGAATTTTGTTCGACTTTCCATACAAGGTTGATGATTTGAAATCGGTTTTTGTTCTATTTTTAAGCAACGTCGCTCACTTTAAACGTCTCATTCTCCGTTATCATGCTCCGATTCTGTTGAATTTTTTACTGTAACTCGCCCACATATGATATGTCAAATAAACGTTGAGAAAGAATTTTTAAATTACTTTTTTCTTATTGAAAAAAAAAAAATACATTTCTTCATATATTTTTGGGAATTTTGCTAAAATATATGGAGATCGTCCCTAAAATTCGTTAATATCTTGGATTTCATCAATCTGACACAAAACCTGCATTCCGATGATCGAATGGTATTATATGCGGCTTTTAATTTATGGAAAAAGCTTTTAAATTGATTAAAACAAACGCAAGATATTTTAATGTAAGTAAATTACTTATTTTAAAAAGTTGAAAATCAATATTGAGCTGAAACTCGAAAACTATTCTACTTACATTTTTTAAAGTCGGTTTCGAAATCAGCGCTATATTGTGCTTCAAAAATTTTGGTTGTTGACAGAAGTTCACGACTTTCGTTTTATTTTGTAAACTAGTGTTATCTGTGCCTGTTCGGTGATTGACCGTGTTGGAAGTCGTCGCTATATGACACATTTCCAACACGTGGAATATTGTTACATTTTTTTTAATCAGCATTTGTAGAATTTTTGCATGTTTCGCATAATACGAATGGAAAGTGCCTATAAATAATAAATTTGCAGTAGATTTCTTATATAAACCCCCCTAAAATTCTCCTAAAATGTTCTCGAAGCACCCTCTCCACCCGACATTTATGATCCACTTAACCCATTAACGCCCGAATCATGCCACAATCATCGTAAACGTCCGTTTTTTTTTCTGGATTCCAAAGCCATAAAAGAAAGTTACTGCACTAGCAGTCATTTAAACGAAATTCTATGGTAAATTTTGTTCAAAAACAGTGAGCTATATGAAAGAGAAACATTGAAAAAACAATTATTCTCCATTTTATGTGAGCCATGAGAATCATTTATGGATGACTGATATGATATGGGGAATAGTTGACCTTCTTTTAAATGGATAATTCCAAGTAAAATTTCTAAGACCTTTTAGCGCTACCCAGCGGATAGATGTAGAATCAAATAACATGTCATCGGATAGCTTTTAGTGTTTTAATAGTCGACTAATTTATAATCGGATAGCTCTGGATGTCCTGATCAGCTTTACAGAAGACGAAATTCTTCTAATGTGGTTTGATTCTCGAAATACAGAAAATAAGAACTTCTCACTAGAATTAACTAGTTTATTAGGGACCATTCATAAGCCACGTTGATCATCTCTGCCCCTTCCCTCTTTCCATCATATAGAAATTTAAAAGGCAGCCAATTTAACGCCCTATAATAAATTGAAAAGTTTCCATACATAATTTGGAAATGCCAATAAATAAATAGGGGTGGAAGTAATAATAAACTATAAAAAAAATCCATAAACAAATTAAAAAGCGCATAAATAAATCAAAACTTCCCATAAATAATTGATTTTCGAGCAATAAAAAATGCCAGAATTTCCACAAATAAATCAACGATTGCAATAAAAAACTATATTTTTTCCAACAATTCCAACAATGTGCAATTTAACAGACAATCGCTTGCTGTCCGAACTCGCTAACTCGCCCTCGTCGGACTTTAAAAAAGGATAACATCTCTGTTCGCATTATACCGGCGCTTCGGATTTCGGAAACTTCGGCGGCTTTCTGCCGCCTCAATTCCTCAAACCTCTATGCGGCTTCGCCACATGGCTCGAACGATAATTTTACTTGGCTGATTGTTTCGTATGTATTGCTAAATTTTCAATTGCTTTTTTGACGTTTTTCAATTGGAGATTTTCAAATTATTTATGCAAAAATCAGATTTATTTATGGAAAATTTAAACTTTTTTGGTGGAAAATGTAGTAATTTAATGCAATTATTGAATAATTCGTGGAAATTCTGACATTTTGTATTGCTCGAAAATCAATTATATATGGGACATTTTGATTTATGTATGCACTTTCTGATTTATTTATGGAAATTCTGTAATTTATTATTGCTCGCACCCCTATTTCTTTCAATCACGAAACGCGACGCGAAATAAGACACACAGATAAAAATAATAAGATTTACACGTCATGTAGACTTAATTTTAGTCATGTAAACTTAGTGTTATGATGGTTTACATGATATATCATGTAAATTTGTGTTATATGTCATGTAAACTCTCAGATTCATGCTGAATTACATGACATATAATGGAAATTTACATGACATTTTATGAGTTTTACATGATATGTCATGTAAACTTCTGTGATATCCCACGCTCCAATTATGTGCATTATATGTCACAGAATTTTACACTCTTTTTTCGATCTGTGCACGACACTTATGGTTCTTACAATCGTCAAAATAATTAAAAAATTACCTTAATGCCGACCGGTTTCGGGCTCGATGCAGCCCATCTACGGGACAATGTCCGACTGATTACGTTGTTCCAAGTTGGGAGAGAGAGAGAGAGAGAGAGAGAGAGAGAGAGAGAGAGAGAGAGAGAGAGAGAGAGAGAGAGAGAGAGAGAGAGAGAGAGAGAGAGAGAGAGAGAGAGAGAGAGAGAGAGAGAGAGAGAGAGAGAGAGAGAGAGAGAATGTCACTGCTACTGCTCTCTCTCTCTAAGTACACAAATTGAAAGTGCCCTACTTCTTTATTGGCAATTTCTGATTTTGTCATGGAAAATGAAAACTTTTTTATGAGTCGTTAATATTTTAGCCAATTTTAAAACTTGTATGGAGCGTCGATTTTGGCCAGGCCTCATCTGCCACGGATGGCACCTTATCGGATATCTTTTGATGTCCCAATCAACTTTGCCGAAGACGAAATTATCCAGATACATAAGTTTACTAAAGATTGCTAAGGATAACTAAAACCTACTAGCATCACCTAGTATATATATTCAGGGTCAGCAAGATTATCGCCGGACAGCTCTTGATGTACTGATCTACTTTTCTGAAGACGAAATCCTTCTATGTAGTCTGGTTCTAGAAATATTTACAGCAATTTGAAATTTATAAGAATCACTAAAATTAATAAGACTTACTAGGGTCACCCAGCGTATATATTAATGTTCAACTAGGCTATTTATCAACGGACCTGATGAATTTGTTCGAAAACGATTCTTTTCTAAATGGTCCAATTCTCAACATACATCCGTTCAGAATTTATAAGATTCGCTAGCGCCACTCGGCGGACAAACCTAAAATCAATTAGTTCACTATCGCATAGCTCTTGATATTACTGATCAACTTTGCTGTGGACGAAGTTCTTCTAAGTAGCATGGTTCTCGAGATACAGCAGTTTAGAATTAACCAAGACCCACTAGCGCCACTTTGCGGTTAAACCTAAAATCAACTAGTTCACTGTCGAACAGCTTCATGTTATTATGTAAAATTCCGACTCCCCCTCCCCTCTTTTATGGGAAGCATATTCTTTCTTATTGCAATTGTTGATTTATTAATTGCATTTTCGACGGTTTGCGAAAAAATAATTTTTATGGAATATTTTGATTTATTTATGCACTTTTTATTTTTTTATGTAATATTCATCTATTACTGATTACACCTAGTTTCTTCACTAGGACTTTTGGAATTACTTATAGTATTTTTTTTCTTAGACAGTTACAAATATTTATTTCACTTTTTTTTCCCACCGTTTTTTGGCTGGTTGACGTGGGGATAAAAATAATACAGCATTTAATTTGAAAAATATTAAAAACTCATCGGATTTGTTAAAGAATTTTTAACAAGATCCGACTTTTTTTTTAATATTGTTTATCTGCTTCCTCAAAATATTTTTGAAGAGGGAGGGATGGGGGAGTCGAAAAGTCAAAATTAAACTTGTATCCGCCTTATTAAACGTTTAATTGTCTGCCTGACCCGATCAACTTTGCCGTAGACGACATTTGTGACCTGATTATCGAGATACAGCAGTGGAAAATTTCAAAGATTCACCAGCACCACTAAACGGGTAAACCTAGAATCTACTAGTTCACTATCGGATAGTTCTTGATTTCCTGATCAACTCTATCGAAGACAATTTTTTTCTGCGTGGTCTTATTTTCCGGCAGTTCAAATTTCTCACTAGCACCACCTAGCGGATAAACCAAGAATCAACTTATTTACCCAATAATGGTTTCATCATATGCCAGGTACACGACGCATTGCAAAAGTAAGCTTGGTGTTCACAACACGAGAGTGGCGATACTGACATTAGCTTTCGGCACGAAGCCTTCCAAAGCCTGAAATGTTATGGTCACCAGCGCCACCTACTGAAGCAAATATGTACAAAAAATACGTACTATTGTAGAGGTCCTTACCTCCTCAACAACTTTGCTGAAGACACTAGCCTTTCTGCATGCCTCATTTCTCCACGGAAATCACAAAAGTTACTATTTTTAAATAGATCACTGGGCGTAAATGGATAAATCTCTCTGACATAGCCTGACATACACCTTTGCTCAAAGCTTTAGAAATCTCCTAGAGACTCCTGTGAGACGTTTTTGAAGCTTTTCAAAAACCCATTGATATTCCTTTATAGAACTCCCATTACACACTTCTTAATTCCCCCTCTGGAAAACTCCGGAAACTCTCTTATTCATTGAAGCAAGTGAAGCCTGAAACTACCCCTGAAACATCCATGAAACCGTAATAATGCCACTGAAACTACACATGGGCTCTTCTACGACTCTCCTAGCCACTAGCCACACGACTTCTAACCACTCAACACTGTAACTCATCTAAACTATCATTATTTGAAGTCCTATTGCGAACCCCCTGAATCTCTATAGCGCTCACCTTTTCACTCCTTATATTCTTATTCCTGTCATTCTTGCCACTTAAACTTCTTTATAACCATCTGAGATCCATCCAAGCTATCCTTATTCCTCTCTGAAACCTCCCAGCAACCTTCCAATAATATCGTTAACCCCCATGAAACACCTTTCGATATATTTTAAACACCTCTAACCCCCATTTAAAGCTTCACTGCTACTCATTTCCTTTGGAATCTTTCTGATATGTCTTCCACCTTTTTCTCCCTAAACCTTCATTGAAAACTCACTAATGTTATATTTTTTCATATAAACTCCCATACAAACTTCAAATGAGTTTAACATCACCCAAATGTTAACAGATTGAGCTGAAAATTTGATCAGAGCATCGTAGCGTAATATAGAATGAAATAAGGAGGGGGACCATCGAACTTTTTGAGATGTGGCTCAAGCACCCTAATCCTAAATACTGAATCTAACTCATGAAATTTTATTACAATCGTTCCATTCAATTGTTTCAAAAATCTAATCTAGAATATTTTCTTCTGTATTTCAGGTAACTTGATACCATATGGTTGGCATATGTAAGTAATAATTATCCAAAATCTGAACAATCAAAATAACCTTGACATCCGAAACCAGATCCACCCCATTCCACAAACAACCTAAAACAATAATTCTACCAAGAAGTAATTTACATCGTGAAAATAAAACCATTTCCCTCCGGAAATGTCGCGGTTCGGTTCGGTTCGGTTCGCTTTCACTGCCAACTTCCCGGACCAGAAAATCCACCAAGAATGAAGAATTATAAATTATTTGGAAAGTTGATATCTTTTACGAGCACGCTCCATGTAGTAGAGAGGTACCGGCGCGGTGCAAGCACATTCTCTGTCATGTTACCCGACAGAGCGACAAGCAGTCATCTCTCCAAAGGAAGGTACATGGGTAAGGTACCTTTATAATACGTGATCCTTTCGCGGCCATCCTGGCCCGTCGTCGCCCGCCCCAATCCCGCCATTATGCTGTCTCTAATGTGCCTCTCTAAGAGCAGCTCATTTGCAGCACCAGACCCAAAACCAGATTCGACCGCGGGGACAAATGTAAAAAGTGCGGTGGGCAGTTTATGGCACCTATAGAATGTCTGGATTAATCATAGGAAATAGCTGCATTCTGATTTTAAATAAAAAAGGTTTACAACTATTAAGAATAATATATTATGAAAGTTATACCCGACAAGATGGGAGCAACAGAATTATTACATGTTGTATTATTATTGTAACAATAACTTGAATATAAAACATGTACCGTTAGTAGTTAAAAAATAACAAAAAAATAAATTTAAACTCCCTACAATTGAAACAAAACTATAACAGATTGAGCTACTATTATAACAAGATTATATCAAACTTTGTAAGAACAAACTTGCCAAAGTATAATAACATAAGAAGTTTGGCTATCTTTTTCAGTACAAATTTATTATAGGATTTATTAGAAATCTTGTGGCCAAACCAAAATAACAAAATTATAACAAACTTGTTCGCAGCAATAGAAAACATCTATGAAGCTTTGAAATAATTTTGTTACAAATATTGCAAAAATCGTTACGAAATTATGTTACAAATAATTTTATTACTATGCATAATTTGTTGTTCAAAATCTGTTCGAATAAATAAAACAAGTGTCAATTTTGTTACTAAAATATTAACATATGTTATTATAATGTTTTTTTTTGTATCAAATTCTGTTACTTATGGCAACAGTTGTCATAAATATGTTTAATGCTCTGGTCAGGTAGTGATTTTTATTTTGTTTTCTTTGCACTACATTCTCAAAGTCTCAAAAATGTTGTTCCAGATTTCAGATAACATTTTTCGAGCAAATTTTTGATGCACATAGAGTTTCCAATCGTCGCAAAACCCTATCGCCCATAAAACCACTCCGCCAACCCAACCATATCCCATCGTAGACCAGGAGGAGACCGGGTGGAACAAGATTTTAAAGATTTATTCACCCAGAGTGGGTTGTGAAATTATCCTACTTTATGACTGACGTCGTCGTTCGGCGGTGTTAGGATCGCTCGCTGCCGGTTTGCCGTCAGTATGTGGCGATGCGCGGGAAAAAGCCCGAAAGCAAAGACACGACACGGTTTGCTTGATTTTGGTTTTTATCATCCAACTCCTTACAGCACGGATATGGCTTTCAGGCTTTTTCTTGTGGAAAGTTTGACGTGGCATCACCGTCGTTGTCGGCGGCGTTGTCTCGGATTTCTTTGGCGTAGTTGTTGTCATCGTGGGAAAATGTTGAGGTGGCTTCGAGCGACTGCATGCCAAAGGGTTTCGCGCGCTACATGGAAAACTTTTCAACAACATGATGGGAGCTGGAAATCATTAGTTGTTGCTGAAACCAGATCCTTGTAAGTTGGAGTAGTGGCTTCTTCTTTGTTGAGTTTATTGCTGAGTTTTGTCTGGCTGGGAGGAAAAAGCACATGTTCCTGGATAATGTAGTAGATGACTGAGAATATGTTTTGAATTTAATTCCATAAATCCAGCGAATGAACTTATCGTAGCTCTACCTCGTCGCAAACCGCATTTCATGGATTCATCGAGCAATAAACCCGGACGCTAGAGTTTTCTATTTTGACTGAAAAAGCACAAAAAGAAGAACAAGAATCAAGAATCAAGAATCAAGAATCAAGAATCAAGAATCAAGAATCAAGAATCAAGAATCAAGAATCAAGAATCAAGAATCAAGAATCAAGAATCAAGAATCAAGAATCAAGAATCAAGAATCAAGAATCAAGAATCAAGAATCAAGAATCAAGAATCAAGAATCAAGAATCAAGAATCAAGAATCAAGAATCAAGAATCAAGAATCAAGAATCAAGAATCAAGAATCAAGAATCAAGAATCAAGAATCAAGAATCAAGAATCAAGAATCAAGAATCAAGAATCAAGAATCAAGAATCAAGAATCAAGAATCAAGAATCAAGAATCAAGAATCAAGAATCAAGAATCAAGAATCAAGAATCAAGAATCAAAAATCAAGAATCAAGAATCAAGAATCAAGAATCAAGAATCAAGAATCAAGAATCAAGAATCAAGAATCAAGAATCAAGAATCAAGAATCAAGAATCAAGAATCAAGAATCAAGAATCAAGAATCAAGAATCAAGAATCAAGAATCAAGAATCAAGAATCAAGAATCAAGAATCAAGAATCAAGAATCAAGAATCAAGAATCAAGAATCAAGAATCAAGAATCAAGAATCAAGAATCAAGAATCAAGAATCAAGAATCAAGAATCAAGAATCAAGAATCAAGAATCAAGAATCAAAACCATGTGATGGCCCTAAACAGTGCTACGTAAACTACATCAATGAAAATGAGGTCGATAGCCAATTCTGTTTCCTTTCATAATTTAATAATTCAAAAGGAAGTCAACAAAGATTACAAAATCACTCGGACACATAAATCTTCCTGCGGACATCAATATTGGCTCATATGCTACCCCCCGAACAAAGGCGAATCACTTGATGGCCTTTATGGGCCACCACCCGCGCGCACAGTCCCGGAGAGAAATCATATCCGTTTTCGATCATTTCTCCTCTTGTTATCCTCCATGGATTGCCGCATAAAAGCATCCGAAAAACAACCCTTTTTCCCTCCGGCGGCGGCGGCGGCAACGAGGCTGGAATGCTCCAACAAGGGCGGCTAAACGATGAAAAATATTCACCGATGGATTCCTGCTGCATTCTCACCCGTACGCGCGCCTCGACCGTCGTCAGTATTTTTTTTCTTTTGAGCGAAATTGTTTCCCCCGGGCTTTGGGATGAAAAGTTGGATTTATGTTTATGGAATTTGTTCGGGGGAAAAGGTCAACCACCTCCGCCCCCATCATCATCGGAGCGAGCGAGACTGCTGGCTGATTTGTATAGCATTCTGACGTTTCACTCTCGAGATTGACAAATTGCTTCTAAATCAAATTTGTGGGTTATTCAACGAACAAAATCGATCTGAGCTATAGCCGGGGAGACGTTGTTTATAGGGTAATTCGCCAATTGTTGAACGGTTAGTACTGGCATTTTGGTTTTCGTTTGTTTTTCCGTGCCTAATTTCTTTTTAGTTGAAAAATATCCAGTGAACGTCTAGATCTACTCATCCCTTATACTACCCATTGAATTGGATTCCCTTAAATTCCATTTTCTAAGAGAAAATAGAACATTTGTATGGGAAGTCTGTAACCCAAATGTTGAACGCTTCCTTAAGCTAGCTCATTCTAATGTTGGACGGTTAAACCGTCACGGTTCTCGCTAATTGTTGAACGGTTGAAGCTTTATTCGTAATTCGGTTTTTAAATTAAGAAAAATGTACCGATTTTTTGATTTTATATGAAAGAGCACCTTTTTCTGAACCACTATGATTTTTTTCAGATTTTTAGAACTTCATTTTGGTACCTAAAATCAATTTCAAAGATATTTTTTTTAAATCACATTTTGACAGCTGGGCAACTGCTTGACAGCTCCGCGCAGTACAAAATGCGACAAGGGGTGATCCGACAAATCGCTCCCATACAAACTTCAAACTGAATTTTAAATAGGTTCCCGGGCACCAAAATTTATGAAAATTTGGATTTCGGCTCAGTTTGGCATGCAGATTCAGAATATGGCATTATCTCAACACCGCTTAAGAAGCCAATTGATGACGTATAACCCAACATCAACCTATCATTCACCTGTTTTTATTTTGGCCACCAAACCCAACATAGACCCAACAGTTACCCGATGTGAGTCCAACATCCGATATTTTTCACTCTGGCAGATTTTTTCCGGGTTTTTCGTGTTTTGTGCCTAGCTAGTCCGAGTTAGTGACAATTCATTTAAATGACAAGGAATCGCTCATTTGAAGAAAGCTCTAGTGGGCTGAAATCGTTTTAAACATGACTAGATGCAAAAAATGGCCGAAAAGATTTGATTAGAAGCGAAAACGACAGAAAAAAAGTACGCCTTTAAAAGCCTCTGAAACACTCCGAGAAACCCATGGGACCCACTCAACCCCCAAAGAACACTCGTGGAACTACCCTGAAATCCCTTGATAACCCGTAGGTTGCTCCTGAACCTCCTGGAACGCCTTGAAATACTCGTGGGACCCCCTTATCACTCTGAATTCCTCTTGAACAACTTTGGAATGCCCTTTAAAACCACTGGAATCTTTCTGAAGCCCACTGGAACACCTCTGGAACATCCCTCGAACGCCCTTGAAACCCCATGAAATGCACGGTTAGGTAAAGTGAAAAAAAAAATCCGGCAGTCATGCTAACATCGTAGGGTATGCCAGTGTTCAACAATTGGATCATGGATGCATAATGATAGTGTGATAAGAAAAATATTATTTTTAAATTAAATAACAATGAAAATGTGATTTAAAACAATGTTAAACTGTTAAGGACATCCTTCCAGTTCTTGTAACTATGGTGTGCCTTTGATATTTGTGGTCGATTTGCCCGCATAGCTTATTTCGTAACAGCAATTTCTTAAAATTAATCCTAAGAATTGTGCATCAGCGGTACTAAATTTTCAATCAATTTTTTTGACATTAAATATGTATAATTTTGTAAATTAATTAGAGCAATATCGTGAACAACATGTATAATATACATGTATAATGTACATTGTATATGCATCTACATCATATGTTTACGTTGGATGAAAATAACTTAAGTAAGATTTATAATAAAATATTCAGAAACTGTTCAACATTTAGGTAGTGTTCAACAATTAGCGAATTACCCTACTTGTTAGAAGTTGCGACACCGTAGCTAGCGGATTTTACTCAGGGTTTCTCTGACGAAGAACAAGCAGTGATTTTTCTTGACCAGTGATATTGTGACAACGGTGTGTGATTTTATGTTTTGCACTGAACATTGTTTTCGTATCAGTGAAAAGTATTTCGTTCACTTCATAAAAGTTGATGGTCATAGGTTCGAACCCAGTCCCGGTACTTGCAATTTTTCGTCAGTTGCTCTTCCCCCCGAGAACGGCTGACAACTGACCCTCTTCTGTTTTTAAAGTTTTACACAGGTATCGAGGTGTGTGTTGATGTACGGTTCACAGGAGTTTCCTCTAGTAGACCGAGTACCCGTAACCGGTAAGTGCAAGAAATTGCTTCTTGTTTGAGATGAATGTGTAGTGGGGCAACGTCAAAGAGAACTTCGAGCGCAGCTGTGGGAGTTGAAGAGAACGCTCCAGGCATCGCCATGCGCCATGCAGAGCATATCGGCTAACGCCAACCTATAATGGACCCCCAATCGGACTGGAAAAGGAACAAGAGCTACACATCAATTCAACAACCTCATGCTTATCATTCTACCAGGGTAGAAAAATGACAGCAGTTCTATACAAAATGTAAGTGCAGCTGCCAATTATAACCGTTACAAAGTTTTACACAAGGCAGAAAGAAAAGATAGACATCTGTTCTCTGTGGTAGTACGCTCAATCTTTCGCTTTGCCGATTTTACGGCAATTAATATAGGGGAAATTACCTATTCTCGGCCGTTTTGTTCTCTTCGTCTTTGGGGTTTTTTTGAAACCTATTGAACTCAAAGTTGGTCTCAAATCCTTCCCAACTAAGCTGAATTATATGGCCAAGTTTCAGGCAAATTGGCTGACAAAAACCCCCCATGACGAAGAGAACAAACCTGCCGATAATACCCATTGTCACCCTACCTACTACCGTTATTCCTCCAGTGCAAATGACATATGTTGGTAATGTCAGAGCCAAGACAAATGGCGCTCAAGTGAAAGTTCTTTGTAACAGTGTTCGTAATTTGTCATTAGAAAAGGTAGTGTGCGTAGGTTTTGAAATAGCATAGCATAGCGTAGCATGAATACTTGCACAAATCTTGGATGGAGTTGCAAAGTTGAATATATCCATTTACATTGCTGATGTCGCTACTATCTACAATGTCATAGATTCACTCAGCTCCACACACCTGGCCAAGTCCTTGCAAGCATTTATAAATCCCTTCATCAACTAAGAAAGATCCCATAACTGAAGCAGTTTCCAATAGATGAAAGGATGTTGAAAATATCGAATTTTCAACTTATATGCAGTTGTATAGCAAATATATACTGAAATAGAATTAGGGTATTGGTTCCCTTATTAAGCATGTGGCTCCCATTTTCATCCTACTAAAAACAAAGGAATGAAGCGCTGTTTGTTTTGTTTCTTATTTTTGTATTTTTTGTTAGAAGTGAGCACGCATGAAACACAAAAGAACAGAATCAATCGGTGCCGTAATCGCTTGTTCTCGGATAGGATGGAAATGGGAGCGTGAGATTACTGATGGCACTCGTACCCTATTTATAAATAAATAATATTGGAAAGATCTCACCAATTGTTGTGTGGTTTTTGTGCTTCAATGCCGATTATCTATTGCCTTAATTAATGTTCTTCTCTGCAAAGAACAACACAATACTCAGCAAAGAACAACACAATACTGAACAATAAACACCCGCCCATCTATTGTTTTGATTTTTACACGAGACAATAGCGAACGTGATAGATTACCCGAGTAGAAGTAAAAATCAAAACAATATCATCATTTGATATTCCTCAGTGAAGTACTCAAGATCATAATTAGCTATTGGTTTGTTTGACATAAGAGATAAAAGATCAAAAATACGATCAAAAATTAGTATGGAGAAGAACATAATAATATCTCATTTTGATATTATAAGATCAGACTAATATCTGGGCAGATCTGGGCTTTAGCACATCAAACCAATATCATAAAATGATCTGACAGATGGATTAGAGTAAAAAAAATAAAAATGGCCGCGATCAGAATCGAACTAATGACCTTGTGATTTATGAGCAGTGACATTACCACTGCACTACGACTCATATCTGAAAATAGAAGATAACAAGAGCATCAACTTCTACGTTTTCCAAGGTGTTTGCGACTCATGGTAGTTGTGTTGGTTTGGTCCCGCCATGTTGTAGATGAGTGTGTGAAAGAACTAATTTTGATCTTGAGCAGTAATTTTCAGATCTTTCAATTTCTGGATGTTGCAGATGGGAATGTGAAGAGCTAATTTTGATCTTAAGCAGGAATTTTTCAGATTTCCCAATGATAAATGTTCAGTTGCAGAATATTAATACAGTTTCCACCCAAACTTTAAAACGACATGTGTAAAAACATGTTTGGTTTATTTTGCGCCTAAAACAGGACGAATGTCCACTAATAGAATGCAATCAGTGAAGTACTAGATTGTTGTAATGAGCTGAATTTTTGTATGGTGAGAAGGTAAATTCTCCATTTCTGTAATGCAATGACGCAAAAAAGCGTGGCTATCTTGATTCTTTGTCTAATTTAATGCAGCTTTAGCAAAACTTCGGGTAACTGTGTTATTCAGTTTTCAAAAGTTTTGTTCTAACAGCATTACATTAGGCAAGAAATAATAATACCCACGCTTTTTGCAAAATTTCGTTTCAGAAACGGAGAATTTACGTTATAATCATCAAAAAATTAGCTAAAAATCTAGTACTTTACATCACTGAACGTGCCCTATGTGAACTGTCGCCCAGAAAAGCTTTGGAAACATTCAGAAGATCGTAGTCGTCACGACTGTCGTCTGTTCATATACTCGAGGCAGAATCACTACGCACTTTGTTGGGTGAAATTAAAAAAGCTAGTATGCAGCTGTATGTTTTGTTGGATCTAGAATAAATGGTCCGTTTTTCGAAAAGGTCGTATTTTGCTTAGCGGGCCGATAAAACTCCCAAATAGTCCGGTGATTCATTTATTGGATTCGTACCACAAATGCAAGCTCTTCAGCTTATGTTGTCATCGAACTGAATTGGAAAGCCTCTGCTGGATTACTCACAGTGAAATAAAATAATTATAAACTGGGATTAAGAAACCAATCAGAGAATTAAGTATGGATTACTGCACGAATTTATACTGATCTGCTTACTCTCACACGAAATTTTACTGTTAAAAGGTGTCGGCACCGCTCAAACGTCAAATTTTCTGTAAGAGTAAGCAGACCAGTATAAATTCGTGAAGTGGATCATATACTTTTGTGCCTTTTTTAGTATCGTGAACAATTATATGCATTTTTTGTGCCGATTACTCTGTTTTTTTGGTTCAATTGCCACATCTATAAACCCGCTTATTGAAAATGAAGGCCATTTATTCTACTTCCGTTTTGTCCCAGTGTTCGTTTGTGAAATTTGTGATGGACATAAGGGAGCATCTATTTATTACGTAACACAAAATTCGACATTTTTGAACTCGGTGTTTGGTTCATTAAGATCTGGCGGCCTCCATAATGTGTTTTTGTATGATAACTCCAACTTTTTTGTATGGGTCGTAACGCTAGACTGTATTCCCTATTCCCCTGAAGCGTTACGAAATTTATTAAAAACCCTATCTTCTGAAGCTTTACGTTATGTGGGGACGGCGCATAATCAAAGTTGAAAACTTAAAATAATTTTCATGCGCAATGTTGGGAAATTTCGACATTCATACAGCGGGTTGCCCAAGGCTGTCCAAAGATCAAATTAAGTACTGATTTTGAAATCATATCACGATGAGATATTGAGCAGATATTTGGCAACTTTTTGAAAATCTCATCAATATCATGTTAAGATATGACATCAAAATTTGATCGTTTTAAGATATGATTATGATATTCACGTCTACCCGGGTATGCTGCCATACTCACCCCTTACAGGAGCGATGCATGCACAGCAAACAACAACACAATACTAAACACTAAACACCCGCGTATCTATTGTTTTTAATTTTCACACGAGACAATAACGAACGCAATCGATTATGCTGCCATACTCACACCTTACAGGAGCGATGCATGCACAGCAAAGAACAACCGTGTGCGTAGGTTTTGAAATCCTCATTTAATCAGTTAAAGATACGGTCGCAGCCTATTTCGCCAGAAAATTTATGTTTAAGATTATAGGAAAGTTTTATATAAGAACACCCGAAAGGGTCGGAAGGGGAAACATTTTTTACGGCTTATTCAGAATTTTCAGTTTTTCATACATTGTGAAAAAAGCTTCTAATTCAGTCAAACTTATTCAAGTGTAATGATAAAAAATGGCATCTTAATTTATGGTAAACATGGCTTTTAACTATGTAAGAATCGAACACAATCAATCAAATACATGTCGTGTCGAATGGTTCAGAAAATATGTATGTACAATTCCTTCCGTGATTCCTCCAGGAAATTCTGACCAAGGAGTACTTGATGAAATTCTCCCAGGGGTTTATTTAGGATTCTTTCTGAAGTTTCATCTGAGATACTTCCAGCAGGTTCTCCTGAGATTCATAAAGAGGTTCCGTTTGTCGTTCCTTCAAGAGCTCTTGCCAGGATTCCTCCAGGAAGTGCTTGCGAGATTCTATCAGAGATTTTTCGAAAAATATCTTTTAAGATTACTTCAGGAGTTCCTAAATTCCTTCAAAATTCCTTCTGATTTTTTTTAGGAATGCCTTCTAGGATTACCTTCCTGAGATACCTCTGGAAATTTCTTCCGTGGTGTCTCCAGAAACTTATTCTTGGATTCCTCTGAGATTTCCTTCTGTGATTCCTCAGCGAGTTCCATCTGAGATTGTTTTTGGGGATGCTTCAGAAGTTTCCTTTAGCATTTTTTCTGGGATTTATAAAAAGTTCCTCCAGGAACTTCTTAAAAGATTTCCTGAGGATATTTTATTCTTTTCTTTTTAGAATCCTCATGGAATTCCATACTACATTCTCCTAATAATTTCTTTTGATATGTCTTCAGAAGTTATTTCTTACTTCCAGAAGGTATACCAGGAAATTATGCCTGTGCGAGCATTCCAGTATTTCACCTGCAGTCTCTTACTGAATTCCTCCTGAAGTGTTTTCGGGAATTACTTCAGAAATTCTTTATAAGATTTGTACAGGAATTCATTCCAAAATTCCGTCTCGTATTCCTTCAAAGATTTCCATGCGGGATTCCTCCCGGAGTGCCTTCTGGGATACCTTCAGAAATTCTTTCTGAGATCCTTCCTGTAATTCTTCTAGAACTTCTCTCAATATTCCTCCAAAAACTTCTCCGGAATTCTCCAGATAAAAATAAATCATAAATTTGTCCGATTTTGCCATAATTATTGTGCTGAAATTCAGCATAAATTTCTATTGCTGATTTCTTGATTGCTGAAAGCTTTAGATGTGCATGTCAGAGTCAATGTGTACGCTAAGATAGCTCCTCACGTCAATAAAATAGGAGAATTGCTGTCAATCAATAACAAACGTGATCGGCTTGCGATTCCGTGTACTGTGGTTTTCCATATAAAAACCTGAAAGAAGCAAATACCAACACTAGCAAACGCCAAGATAATCTTTCCCAACGTACCTGGAGAGTTTCCCACCTTCCAACCCCATTCACACGCATTAGTGTCGCTCGTTGGCTGCTTATCCCAAGGAAATGCTTCCCATTGTTCGGAGAAGAAAGCACCGGAAATGTATGTGTTTTCAATTGTGTACTGTGCTATTGTACTGCGAACATACTCTACTTAGAACTTTCTGCCTGCCTGCCTGAAGCGCGCCAAGTGGAAATCGATAAAGAAAAAGGCTCTTCCGGTCGAGCGGCAGCTGCCACCGCGATGGTCGTGCTCGTCGCACAGGTATACCTCGAGCCGTGACCAACGAGGAACGCGTACCAGCTGTAATTAAATCGCGTGGGTTCAGCCCGACCGACCGTGGCCTTGAACCGAGTCTGGGGAGTGAGCGCTATTGACCGAGCTCGTGAATGGTTTGGAGTGGTCGGTCACCCGGTGCGAAGAATGTTGTTTTGCCACCTCGTCTGCCACCATTGCTGCTGGTGACGCCAACGCCTTAGAATTGTACCTATAGGTGGGAACAGAGGTCCCTTTGGTGGAGGGCACGTACAAAAGGAGGAAGCCTAGAAAATAACTTGGTTGGTTTAGCACGTGAAGTAGGAAGCTTATTATTAGTGAGGAATGTGCGTGAATTGAATACTGATTGGGGGGATTACTGGAATAGATTGAATTTATTTACTTGATTGCTTCCTACATGCCGGAGTGAGAACATATTCATGGTTGGTGAATTGGGTTGGTTCTTTTTATGATACGGTAATATTTTCTTTTCTGAGTAGCATTCGGAAGGCCTCTCATAATATGTGTAGTTGTAATGCAAAGTGTGATCCTGGTTCGTAGTATAGTCTTAGTCTATATATATTAGCGTGGTTCAAAAAATCATTTTTGCTCCACACCGCTTATTCGATTCATAACCAGATTCTATGCCTTCTCCCAAAATTTGAGTTCATTTGACTGAAAATTGAGACTGCACAAGCCCTTCAAAGTTTGTATGGGAATTACTATGGGAAAACGATATTTTTCATTCAATCGACCATAGCATTTCCCCAAGTGCCCTAGAGGATTAGTTGACCCTTGGTACTCCTAGGCTACTCTATCAGCTACAACTTTGCCGAAGACCGCATACAAATCGCATGCCTCATTAATTAGTTACCGATTTTTATCCAGAATCGAAATCTTTACTCATGATGGTTAAACTAATCGTCGGGCATCACTGCATTTTGCAGTGAAACATAGTAGCCATGATTTCAGTGTGCTATCTTTGGCGCCGTATGCAGCAATGTTGCCTACTGGGAAGCTGGAGGATCATTGCTAAAGTTTGTCCAGTTGGATATAAATCGATAACTAATTAATGAGGCATCCGATTTGAATGCGGTCTTCGGTAAAGTTGTAGCTGATAGAGTAGCCTAGGAGTACCAAGGGTCAACTAATCCTCTAGGGCACTTGGGGAAATGCTATGGTCGATTGAATGAAAAATATCGTTTTCCCATAGTAATTCCCATACAAACTTTGAAGGGCTTGTGCACTCTCAATTTTCAACCAAATGAACTCAAATTTTGGGAGAAGGCATAGAACCTGGTTACAAATTGAATAATCGGTGTGGAGCAAAAACGATTTTTTGAACCACGCTAATATATATACAGGGGATAGACAAAATGATCGGGACAGGCAAAATTTTCCCTTTTCAAAAAATATTCAAATAGCTGTAACTATTCGAAAAAAGCATCAAATATTCTCAAATTTTTACTGTAAGTGGATCAACTAGTTGTGTATCAGGGGACAAAATTTGGAATAGATCGGGATATTCTGCACGAAGTTATAAAGATTCTAGAAAAAGGTATATTTATCCGATAGCCAACTTTGAGCTGTTATATCTCCGGATTCAATAAACCGAATGCAATGAAATTTTGACCATTTACGACTTATATAATGAGCTCCGAAAAACGTTCAACTTAACTTCAAATTAATCACAAGAGAAAAAGTTATAGCGAATTCATTTATTTTATGATTTTTTAGTAAAGTGGTCTATTTTTAATATGCATCCCATTACTTTTTCAATGAATTGCCGGCTATGTTGTTACTTTCTTTCAAAACATATTTATATTCAAGACAATTAGAGGGAATATAAGTGAACTATAATTAGCATCTTGAATTTTGAAACGATGTTGAAATTTAAGAAAATTTGGTGTTTTATTAGAAAAATAATCTAATCGTTATAATTTTCTTGCGTGTTAAGAATTTTAAGTTAAGTCAAAAGTTTTTCAAAGCTCATTATACAAGTCATAAATGGTCAAAATTTCATTGCATTCAGTTCATTGAATCTGGAGATATAACAGCTCAAAGTTGGCTATCGGATAAATATACCTTTTTCTAGAATCTTTTTAACTTCGTGCAGAATAGCCCGATCTTTTCTAAATTTTGTCCACTGATACACAACTAATTGATCCACTTACAGTAAAAATTTGAGAATATTTGATGCACTTTTCGAATAGTTACAGCTATTTGAATATTTTTTGAGAAGGGAAAATTTTGCCTGTCCCGATCATTTTGTCTATCCCCTGTATAAATGAATTTCCGTCTGTCTGTCTGTCTGTCTGTCTGTCTGACCGCTATGCATTTGGAAACTACTGAACCGATCGGTGTGAAATTTTGTATGTGAGTAGTCTTGGGACCGGGGAAGGTTCTTAGCTTGGTGCGGGACCTCTCCGGTCTCTGGAACGGGGGGCTTCCAAAGAAATGAACCGGAAATGAGGTGAGAGAGAAGTTCAATACAGTCGCAAACAAAACCGATCTAGAGTGCGGTGCTGCAATGAGCCCAGCAATTGTCAAATGTGAAATGTGTGTGCCCACCGGGGGCAGGATGCAATCTTCAGAGGCGAGCGGAGGAGCAACGACGGTGGTAACTGGGAGCAGTGGCGGTGGCAGCGGCGGGGAGAAGTCCAGGATCGAAGAAATGCAGTCGGGCGGCCGGGATCAGGGAGACAGTCCTACCTGATGAAGCTTCGGGCGCGTGAATTTGCCGAATGGCTGAGATGGGGATGGATTCAGCCAGAAAAGATGTTCACAGGGTGGCCGGGCGCTGGAGGCCAGGGACTTTGGCAAGCGCGTAACTACAGCGCATTTGGCCCCCAGCTTGAAAATCGTGCACGCTGGCTGTAGTGCATAACATGCGTGCACGACATCGGAGCTGAGGGGCCAAATGCGCTGTAGCTGTTCGCAGGCCCGTGCACAGAAGTGGCGCCAAGGGAGGGGTTTTTCCCATTTTTGGCAAAAGGCGGAGGGGCGCCTAGTGTATGAAGCGTCGGTAATGGGGAGGGTTTAACCCCCAAAACCCCCCCCCTTGTGCACGGGCTTGGCTGTTCGCATGAGCTTCGGGCACGTGGAATTGCCCGGGTGTTCATCCGAAACGGAACGAGATGGTGACGAGGACCGGCTGGAAAACGACCTGCTGCGGCTAAGTGCCTGAGGTACGACGATTGCTTGGGACGCCGTCGTGATCGCTGGTCACGAGATTTGGAAGGGCGCCGAAATATGACGCCTGACAAAATCCAGAATCTATTCTCGATCTTGGTTCAAGGGTTGCCACGGGTATCTAGCCGATTAGCTAAATCGTCGGGTAACAAACTCGATTTGGCAGGTCACACAAAACTTCTATTCACCCAAAACGTAGCGGATTTTCATAGCACAATCGGTATCACCTCTTGACTTCATGACTATCTTCCAATTGCCTCGACGATCATTCTAGCCGAGCCTATATCAACCACGAAGGGCTGCTCACGTTCTCGGGTCCACCTCTTCCGCCTACAACCAGTTGCGGTTCAGTGGAGGCCGCCACCCACCGCACTCAGGTGGTGTATCTCTATGCGTATGCGCAACACCGCCCAGGCGCGGAAAACAAATTGACCGTTGCGAGCTTGCGTCATTTGAACACTTATTGCCCTAAATTCACGCACTCCCCAAATACTACGTTACGGAAAATGTTACCAGCCGATAACAAGAGGAAGCAAATGTTGTTCACCGTGTGTTAGCCGAGATCGATAAGAAGGACTTAAATATGCAACGTTTGATCCCGGATACCGGCAGCGCCAACCCAGAGTCTGAATTGATCTGTTTTATTAGAAGAGTGACTGCTGATCAAAGTCAAGAAAACCGGGCCTACAATGATTTAAATCCTGGATGGCGTGTTTCATTGGGCATATGTTTCGAGCTGCAGCAAGTATGTTCCTAGGGTATGTTCTACGATACTAAAGCATAAATTAGTGTTTATGTGATTACTTCGTTTAAGAGGACAGCAAGAAACATGGCTGAGAATCACAATATCCATGGAGTAATAGAGAAAAGTAACGATTATTAACTTACTACCTACTGTAACTTCAAAGTTTTTGCCAAATTTTAAAGCAAATTCAATACTCGAGTGGAGCCTGAATTGGTAACTTTGTTTCGATAAAATACAAATCAAACAATTGATTAAAAACAGTGCAAGCATATCATGCTCACTATCAGATATTGTTCCTTCTTTTCAACGAAAGTTTTCTATCAAGTGGCACTGCTGCAGTCCAACCGCCAACTCTATGGGAGATCGGTCCTAAAGCTATACTGATGAAAAGTTGGTTGAAATTGCAACTTCTTCATCTGAGGTTTCTCCTCCTTTTAAAAAGGTTGTTGTTTTGCGTTGCACTCACTACTAACATTTTAGAGCTTGAGATCCGATCAAGTAAATCGAACTAAATGTGACAGATGGAGGTATTATAAGGCAAAAATTGTTTGTATGATCAAACAAACCGAATCAAATTCGACATGTGCAAATTTAAGAGAGAAAGAAAAGTTTTTATCCTATTTTGAGACCCTCCCGCTCTGATATTAGGGGCTTCTATAAAAATGAATCAAAACCTTTCTTAATATTTTTAGAACAAATCAAGCTTATAGAAAGGCGTGGAATGTTTCTATGTTAGCGTGAGGGCCCTTTTTTTATATAAACAGGGCTCCAATACAAATGAAACAGAAACTTCTGCATATATAGAGAATTAACCAAGCAAATAGAATTTAGAATTAAGAATGTGACGAGTATTGAAAGGACTGCAATATTAACCAAAGTCTTTGATAACAGAGAGATGTTTTTCTTTTTATCATTTGCACAAAAAGTAATTCAAAAATGTCCAAAGGGTTTTCAGTAATTCAACAAAAAATTCAATTTTTATTGCTTCTCTCATATAAAGTGTAAAGCGATTTTGACAATATTTATTGCTAACTAGCTGACCCGGCAAACCTTGCAAGACATGTTTCAAAAGTCGTGTTCGCACCCCTCTACATCTCGCAGCACCATCCCCTATAAAAAAAGTCGCATAACATGAGCACTCACAGTAAAAACACAAAGAACTTTTAGCGTCTGGAGATTTTTGATGGCTAAAAATGTCCATAATTCATCCGTGGAAGGGAGAAAGGCATAGTTTGGCAATGGTATCCGTCTGAATGCACATTATCCTGAACGGACACTAGGCTGAATGGCCATTGAACCAAAAGGCCATCAGGCAGAATTATCAGCATGCCCTCATTGTAACACAAGTTATACTTCCTGCTGCTAATACTGCTCACTTCATCCGAGATTTTTCCTTCTTTCAGTAACAGGCTGTTCTTTCAAGTCACCCTGTTACACTTTTTTTGGGGTTCAACTGCTGAAAATGACAACAGAAATGTTTCCTTCTTTTAATCAAAGGTTTTGCATCGTTGTGTAGCCTATGGCATTTTAACTGTTACCTCTATGGTAGGTATTTCCCTTCAAGCAATGCTCATGAAGAGTTGATTGAAAACAAACTGCATAGTACATCTGAGATTTTTCCTTCTTTTAAAAAAGGCTGTTCTTTTGCATTACACTGTTACGAAACAGTGGACCTTCACATAAAAATTCGACCAAAATTAACATCATTAATAAAGGTAAATGAAGCATGAACGGTGTTTCTTAGGTAAGAAGCATGTTCTAATAGAAGTTTGAAATTCTTATTAGTCAAGTATGTGGGATTGTGAAAAAAATGTGAATAAATTCCCAAAAGAAAAATAGCGTGCCTTTGGAGTCGGTCTTCCAATGTATATACATATCCTTTGTAGCCATACCCATAACTAATAAACGAATGAAATGATCAACAAGATTTTTGTTCAATTTGTTTGTAAGGTGACTGTGTTGAGAAAATCAAAAAACTGAGAAAAGTTTGATAAGAAAAAAAAGAATTTTAAAACCATCTCAACTAAACCCATTTAAAGTGTTGTAGTGCCACAAATGAAATGGACAATACAAGGTTTGCCGGGTCAGCTAGTTTCTAATAAAATATGTGTATTTTTCCTGATCATGCGCTACATCACCATCCATGGAATAATGATTGTAGAAAAGATCCAAAGAATACTCCAGTGGAGAATATTCTAATTAGGTATTCAATGAGTTGATCTTTGCTGGAATACATATTAAAAATATAAAATTATAAAATTATAAAATCAACGTCAATGTTACTTCAGAGATTAAAAACAATTAAGCATTACTTGTGACCAGAGATGCCAGATAATTCTATCAAAAAATCTGTATCAATACAGATTTTTCTGTATCGTCATATTTGAGGGTATAGCATACACCGAGAGTCCTCGATTTCAATAGAAACTAACAAAAATGTACTACTTTTTGACGGTTTTTAATTTTAACTGGTATTTACTTTTCTAAGATATGTGAGAAAATGTAAAAATTTACATTTTTTTTAAGCCTGAGCTACAGTTTTGAAATTTTTCATTAAATTGATTGAAAATAACTTCAAATGTTATGCTTTCTGGAGAAATCTGTATCACATGTTAAAATCTGTATTTTTCTGTACTCTGTATCTTGTCTATATGGAAGGTCAAAAATCTGTACAATACAGAAAAATCTCTATATCTGGCATCTCTGCTTGTGACATTACATCTGCATTGTTTAAGCCTTTAGTGCGATTACAACTGAACCATAAATTTCCATCGGTTAAATCCAGATAAGCATTGCCTAACAAATTTTAGGCATGAAATACTGACAGGAATTGCTGAGCCTTTAATTTGGTTTGCCAGGAACAAAGGGATTTCTGTTTTTCCCCACTTCAAGACCACATATTGTAACGGTCATAAATCAATCACTAAACCGGTCGGTCGGCCTATCGTGGAAACCGGAAAAAAGCAAGGAAAATTGCAATATGACTTTATGAATTGTGACACCCGGCCTCCCCGTATTCCGTTCTATCTGTAACTCACCGTCAGCCGTTCAGTACCTAAATTGAAAGCGAAAAGCCTCGATTGGAGCTGTCAGATTGCGTTCGTCGGTTGGTTTCTCAGCTGCCAACAACGGGTGACATGCATCCTGCCTGAGTCCCACAGTTCGTAGAACCGCTCGTCGCGTCGTCATCATCGCAATGAATTGAGCTTGTTCATGTGAAAAGTGACATGTGCTCGCTTTGAAAATGGCAGCCGTGGTAGGTGGCAGCTTCGATGGTTAGGGGGCATTGCAAAAGAAAACGTGTCCGAGATTTGCAGCTCCCACGAGCACCAGTAGATATCTACTCGTTTTTAGTGATTGGATGGATGTAATCACTTGCGATATTTTCTGATGATTGGATTAGGTTCTGAGAGTTTGAAAGAAGCCGACGATATGATTTCATGGAATGCATTTCTTCAGAGTCCAGTTAAACAACTAACAGACAGATGAATAGTACAGTAAATACCCAAACTATTATTTCCAGGTTCCAAGAGTTCAAAGCTTGTGCAGAGATTTAGACTGGTACCAGTGCTGTGAAGTCCAATCAAAACTAAATATATTAAAAAAAACCTTTAAAAACAGTAAGTTAGGTAAATTTTTGCATCAAATCGAAAATAATAACCATATTATAACAGACAGGTAATGAAAAGGCAGGCTAAACACAAATGGTTAGGCAATTATATACACGAGAGACGATAGACACTAGTGAGTAGTTATATGTTTTATGTTAAATGTTATATGTAAAGTGTTAAATAGATGTTTTAGCGACCCTTGAGAAAGGCCAAAACCCTTCGGCCGAAACATCGGGAGAGTAGGAAACATTTCGTTCTCGACTTAAAGACTGAGAAAGCCACCCAAAAGATCGGTCTTAATTAAGGTTTAGCAGGGATTCCCTTCAGGAGATCCCCTTTGGATTCCTCCAGGAACTCCCGTGGGGATTCCTCCAGGAACTCCCGTGGGGATTCCTCCAGGAACTCCCGTGGGGATTCCTCCAATAACTCCCGTGGGGATTCCTCCAGGAACTCCCGTGGGGATTCCTCTAGGAACTCCCGTGGGGATTCCTCCAGGAACTCCCGTGGGGATTCCTCCAGGAACTCCCGTGGGGATTCCTCCAGGAACTCCCGTGGGGATTCCTCCAGGAACTCCCGTGGGGATTCCTCCAGGAACTCCCGTGGGGATTCCTCCAGGAACTCCCGTGGGGATTCCTCCAGGAACTCCCGTGGGGATTCCTCCAGGAACTCCCGTGGGGATTCCTCCAGGAACTATTCGAGATAGTCCCAGGAAAGTTTGGAGAGATTGTTTTCAGAAATTCAGAAGAAACAAAAATTTACTTTCATGAAACTATTATCCTGGTCAATTATTTTCGTAGATCATAAGCATGTTGCTTAACCTATCTGCGTGCGATTAACAGTGACATCGTCATCCATTACACCGGTACCTAATGTTCGTGCTGTCCCAACTCGCTCGTTTCCAGAAATTCCATTTCCATCATCAATTATGTATTTCTGAAGGACATTCATGTTCTGTGCCGTGCGACAGTGTAGGTAAGTAAAATTATTTCGAACCTGTCACCGGTAATATTTTCCGTTGGCAAATTCAACCCCAGCGTAATTAATGCCTTCAGCTGTCGGAATCACAATGTCATTCGTCAGCCAATCCATTCCTCCGGCTCTCACTGGAGGTAACACTAGGCATACCAGCCAGCAGAATGGGAATGTACTGTGCACTCTCTAACAGTAGTTCATTATAAGCCGTTTCATCCCTACGCCCCATGCAGCGATGCACTTTTGTCCTAGAGCACACGAAGGAGGCATAGCTCACTGCACTGAGTTGTCGCTGTCACACTGCATATGCTGTTTCCTGTCACGTCATCCACCGACCAACCACGAACTGCTCTGACGTCGGAGTCATCATCATGTGCCACTTGGAGTAATGAATCTCGTGTCCCCCCGCCTTCAAAGCCCAACCACCTTCCTAAACCCGCACTAAATGCATCGAGCTTGCGAACTTAGGGAGAGGGTCCTACTCCTGTTGCTCGCTAGACCTGATTGGTTTCGGCTGGAGGTACATATGACAGACCATTGTTCTGCATGGTGGAGTACCTTGTCCACTTGTACCTTGGACGTGGACAACAAGTGCTCGCATTGCATTTGTGTTGTAATTATGCATAACGAATGGCTCTGAAGTGTGGCATTTGAATGCTATCATGTAATTAATTGTTAATTGTCTGATGGAAACATTGCCGTCGTGATTGCGCACCTCTGCATATATATGGTCCTTGTTAGCTGACCGACCAGTTGCCAGTTGATAACGTGCGGTTATAATGACTTATCGGATTGTCTGCTCACTTCAACTGGTGGAGATAATTGTTGTGCACCTACCTATTGACGGATAAAACAATTTACTGTGATCGAAAAGTGTTGATCATTGTACGGCTTTGCCGTGGGAAAATAAACATACTTTAAAGCACTGTTGAGTATGGTGGGTTAAATTTTTGTTCAAATAAGCAGAGTAAAGCAAAAGTCATTTTCAAAATTTGTAAAATGAGCAATACAGGAAAAATGCCCAATAAAGAAGGTACCCGATGACACAATGGATAATCTTTTTTTTTTTTATCTGTATTAACGAGATTTTTAGCCCTTGGCTAGTTCATCTCGGGGACCCACGCTTTACTTCCCTTCCGAAGGAAGAACTCACATTTTGCGAGTTTGTCGAAAGTGGGATACGATCCCAGGTCCTCGGCGTGATAGTCAAGTGTTCTAACCATCACACCAGGTCCGCTCCACATGGATAATCTTTGCTTGGATTGTACGGCTCATTTAATGATATTCAGTCTCCAAATCTTCATAATCTGATATTAAATACAAGTTACAACAATAAGTATGTCACCAAATCAATTGACCAAACTTTGTTAAATCCTGTAGAGATATTCCCCATCGTCTCAATTGAAAGAGAACAAGCTAAGAAAAAATCGTAGAAATAATCCAAACTTGGATCTATATACAGTGTTCTGCCAAAGTTTGCTCTGGTTTAATGAGATTAGATTGTTGTTTACGTATCGATTCGTTCTTCGGCCAAACTTTCTTCTCCCATTCGGGAAGAGTGGGTGTTTTTTTTTCTTGTTGGTGACGCCCGTGGTTTGATAGACCCATACAGTGAAGAACAAAAGTACGCAAATGAATTTTAATCCAAAAATATGTTAAATAACTCTTCATAAAATGTGAAATTTGTGGACATTTTGACAAATTTCTAAATTTTAAGAAATTTTTAAATTTATAGAAACATTGAAATTTAAAAAAGCAACACAGAAAAAAAGTGTATAGCTTTTGATTAAACGCATCCACACAGCTGATTTTTTTAAACAGTTAACGTAATTACAGAGGGTGGCCAAAATGTTTGGGATAGGCAACTTTTTTTCTCCCACGAAAAAAATTCAACATGCTGTAACTTTTCATAGAGTGCTGCAAACAATCTCAATTTTTGACTGTTTATCAACCTGTTATATGTGCATCATTGGAACAATTTAGGGCTCCATTGAATAATTTTTCGCGAAGTTAGAACCGTTCGAACGCGTTCGGGTAAAACACTATTTTAACTCATTTTTGAGCTATCATATCGCCAAAGCCAGTGAACCGAATTGAATGAATTTTTTAACGTTTATCAACAATATATTGATACTTGATACAACGTTATAAAATGTAATATTTTCTCACGGCGAATTAAGTTATACCGGGTTGAAATTTTTACCCTTATTGAAGAAAAGAAGTCAATTTTACAATACCACATAAAAATTACTAAATGTGTTCTTCCTTTATTCTAAATAGGCTCTAATATATCTGATTAAAGATAACTTGAGAACAGAAGTGGAAAATCTTTGGACATCAACACTAAAATTCATTGACATTGACGTAAAAAAATTACATTTTTTCGAGAAAAATCCAAAAAGTGTCATTCCATGATAACTTTTTTCAACGTTCAAAAAGTGTCTATGTTTTATTGATTTGTAAAGCATTTGTATATTGTTAGTGTACGTTCAAAATTTCATTCAATTCGGTTCACTGATTTCCGAGATATGACAGCTCAAGAATGAGTTCTCTAAAAAATAGTGCTTTACCCGAACGGTTCTAACTTTGCGAAAGATTTATCAATCGAGCCCAAATTTGTACCAATGCACATTGGGCAAAATCAAGCCCGAAGGTGGAAAAAATTAATAACTTTCTTAATACAAGAAACTATGTGACCATCAATGGCCTATTCGAAAGCAAATTTTCTCAAGAATTGGTTGGTGGATGATTCATATACGGGCAACTTCTCTGAAGCGAGTTATAGAGCCCGTTTTACCCCAGTTCCCCCTCAAATTTGTGAATTTCTGTTATTTTACGGCACTTGTTATGATTTTAATGATTATTTCGCTGGGATACGATCGCCCCACTCCCATTGAGTAACGTTACATACCAAAAGTTATTAAAATGTTGGAATTTTAGGGTGTTGTGGGGTCAATTAGGCAATGGTATATTTTCTAGGTAGAAATTCATTTTTTATTTTTATTTATGATTTTTTACGTGACAATAACCAAACAAATGATCGAACACACATGGTTTACTCCTAAAGAAACCATTTTTGGCGAGTTTGATCTCAAATTATTGGTTATATTTAAGTTTTCCCGCATACAAATATGAGTAGTTCCCATCCTTATACCACCGATTCCAAACATTTCCAAACGATGAGCCATTGCTTATATACTCCAAAAATATCCTAAATGTTGTTTGCGCATAGCCCCATAGCCGGGAGGTGACGGCAGCATATAGTTTTAGAGCTTAGTTTACCCAAACTCCCCTATAAACTTATTTTTTATTGTTTTTAAATTAAAACAACTTTAACTTGAAACTTCTATGCATGATATGAGTTAATATTGATGAAAAGCTAACCAGTAATATCTCTGCATCCTATGACATTTGGAAATTAAGGGTACAATGGGGTAAAATGAGAAAAAAACATTCAAAAAGCTTATGTACACTATATTAGTTATATGTACACTATTTTCTGTGGCGCAGTTTTTTTGAGTACAGGCCTTACATAAACACTCGTTTAAGGGCGACCATCCCGAGGAAATATCCGCCATTGCTCTGTTGCTGCTGGGATGGTTATCTCAGATTCTACTTCCTATTTTGCAACAAAAACTTATCATTGTGTTGTTGTGTTGTGTCTCACATATTTTTAAAACTCACAAGCATACATTTGAAGTTGTTGGAAGTTACCAACATTTAATGGCACGGTATGATTTTAAAATCAATAAAACCAGAACAACCGGAGGCGTAAAATTTACGTTCTTTGCAGGGGTAGTATTTTATTCCTGAAATATGTATTTTACTTGATATTTGTGTTAGTATTTGTATATCGTTTTTCTTAAATTATTCATGTTTGGTGTGATAATTTTAAGTTTTGGGCATTTTAACTCACGTTGTGCAATGCTTGTCATCAAAGGTCACGCGAGATTTTCAGATCTACCTAAGGGTAAAGGTGGCGTACGTTACCTGGGTGCGCTGGTGTGCAAGAGTTGGTATGATAATTGGATCGCACGGTTTCGTATCTACGCCATACACAGTAAAACCGCTCAGCACTAAAATGTGTAAGACCTACTCATAAATGCATAATTTCCAGACCACACAAAAATGTGTAGCAGTTACACATTCTAAAAAAACAGCTCGTACACTGTTCTAGATGCGAAATTTCGATTTTTTTTTTGTTTACCAAGGTCACTAGTAAACCTAGCTAGATCGCCGTAAATTTTTTTTGCGAATTTCACGATTTTGTGGACGCAGTAGCTGATTTTGTGAATGTGCAAGGGTTACACATTTTTGGTGTAGTCTGGAAATTATACACTTTAGTGCTGATCGGTTTTACGGTGTAGGCGAACTCAACAGGTATCAACTTTCATTAGAATACACCCCAAAATCTCCTAAAATAAACTTTATAAAACGAGTTGTGCCTAGTTGGGATCAGGTGTTACAATGGTTGCATTGTCCATCACAGTTCAGTTGTGACAGGATATTTGACTAGCATCAAATGAAATCTGGGTCGAATACGAATCAAAATAAAATCTACTTTCGCGACTACTTTTACCCGCAGTCAGAGATACGCGCAACACAGTCGCCAAAGAAAACAGACCTGTTTTCAAAATTTCCATCGTGGCGAAAATAGGTCGCCACATGGCCGGGTGATATGATGACTGCTGCGACTGCACGTGGCATTTGTACTGCGATTAAATTTTGTCCATCATTGAAGGCCTTGGAAAATAGTCGCCATAGTTGTCTTTTTCTTGCAACGCACAATACCATAATAATCCTAAATAATGGACGCAATGGTTAAAAGGCTCTACAGATGAGGAAAAAAATCCTAAAATTCCCAAACACTCGCTCTTGGATCTTGAATTTCTTCAAAATACACCCCAATTTGACCTTTAAACTCCAAGCACTCGTTAGGAGGTCTCAACTTCCCTCAGAAAGCTCCCCAAGTTTGCCTTAAACACCCAAACACTCGTTGAGAGCTCCCAAATTACCTCTAAATGCACTCTAATATTACGATAATTCCCAAATGCTCGTTAGGAATCCCAACTTCTCTCAGAATGCTGCCCAAATTTAACCAAAATATCCAAACCCTCGATGGGAGGTTCCTCCCTTGAGACTTCCCTCAGAATTGACCTCAATTTTGCCTAAAGTGCCCTAACACTTTTCGAGAGGTCCCTGCGGGATCTCCTGAAGGAATCCCTGCGGGATGTCCTAGAGAAATTCCTACGGGATCTCCTTGAGAAAATCTTGTGGAATTTCGTGGAGGAGTTCCTGCGGGAATTCTTGGAGAAATTCCTGTGGGATTGCCTAGGGTAATTTCTGCGGAATTTTCTAAAGGAATTCCTGCAGGATTTCCTGAATATATACTGGAGGAATCCTTGAGGAATTCCTTCGAGAGTTCTTGGAGGAATTCCTGCGGGATCACCTGGAGGAATCTCTACGGGATATCCTGGAGAAAATCTTGTGGAATTTCCTGGAGGAGTTGCTGCGGGATTTCTTGGAGAAATTCCTGTGGGATTGCCTAGAGAAATTTCTGCGGAATTTTCTAAAGGAATTTCTGCGGGACTTCCTGAATAATTAATTACTGGAGGAATCCTTGCGGGATCTCCTAGAGAAATTCCTTCGAGAGTTCTTGGAGGAATTCCTGCGGATTACCTGGAGGAATCTCTACGGAGTTCTTGTGTGCATCCCTGGAGGAATTTTGGGGGATTTTCTGGAGGAATTTTTGGGGCTTTTTCGGGAGAATCCCTGCTGGAGGAATCTCTGCGGGATCTCAATTCATCAATCCACCACATTTTTTCATGAATTCTCTCTAAGATCTTTTTCATTTTTTTTTTTCGGATATTGTTTCAGATATTCATCTTGCGATTTCTCTTCAAATTTCTTCAAAGATTTCTCTCGGATCACCTTCTAGGTCCTACCAGACAATCCACTTAAGGAATCCCCTCATTAAAAATCAGGTACTCTGTTTAAAGCATTCCTTCAAAGATTTATCAAGGCAAATCTTCCAGATATTCCACTATAGATTTTTTTTCCTATTATTCAAATTTTGTCCGAGAAATTCCTTTAGAGACTTCATCAGGAATTTTTCCAATGATTCCTCCCAGGATTTCTTTAGGGCTATCACTAGAAATTTCTCAAAAATATCCTACGTTTTCTATTAAGAATTGTCCTAGAGATTGTTTCAGGCAAGCCTCCAGAAGTTTCTTATGGATTTTGGAAATCCTAAGGACAGGAATCAGGAACTATATTTTTCAAGGACTTTTTCTGCAAATATTATCTCACGAGTCCTTGCCTTGATTCCTCCAATCATTTTTTCAGAAATTCCAGCACTTAGTTTTTGAGGAGCTACTTCAAAGATTCCACCAAAAATGTGTTGATGAGTTTCATTTTCTCATCAAGTTTTTTCGAAAATCGAAGAGTTCCTCCAGAGATCCTGAAATATCCTCCTGAGATTTCTTCAGAACTTTCTCTGTGGGTTGCGTCAAAGGAATCAGTTGCAGGAGTTACTTTGAGGACTCATTCAGGCATTTCTTCTGAAGTTCTTTCATATTTTCAAAAATAAAAACACTAGATCAATCTTCTGGTGAATCTTTGGAGTGAGCTTTAAAACATTTGCGGGAGCATCTTTTGGATAAATCTCTTGAACAATTCCAAGATGATTCTTTTGAAGAACTCCTGCAGGACGATCTGGATTAAATTCTGGAAGATCTTATTAAAGAATCTACGAAGAAATTGCTTGAAAAGTTTTTGAAAGAATTCCGGATGAAGAGCAAGAATCTGCGAGGCATTTCATTGGAGGAACTTCTTTATAGATATCTGAAACAATTTTCGGCAGAATATTTGGAGTAATTCCTGGAAAAACTTTTAAGCATTTCTTGGATTAGCTCTTTAAGGACAAACGTCTTGAAGTCCCGCTTGAATAGTGCATCAGAACTTCAGACGCACAAATCTCAAGAAGCAAACTTCAAACAACAGTGCGTTTTATTATTCTGTTCTTGCTCACTTGTAATAAGCTTAAAATAAGAAGTTCATGTGTGCTGGTTTTGTTTATGATGAGATTTGTGCGCTCAAAGTCGTGAGTAGGTGTCAAAGACGGCCATTGTGGCGGTCATTTTGGGATTCTAACAAGTCTGTCCTTAAGAAATAGTCAATGAATCATGGTGGTATTTCGGAAAGCATCTCTGGAGAAACTCCTTGTTGAATCATTGAAGGAACTCCTGGAGGACCTCGAGATGGAATCTTCAGAGAAGTTGCTGGAGATATCTTTGAAGAAATTTTCTGGAAGAGTCATAGGAACAATTTCCGAGAAAACCTGTGGAAGATTTCGTCGAAAATCAAATTTCTAGGTATCATTTCCACAAAAATTCTGAGAAATTCCTCTAGAGGTTTCCTATAGAAATGTTTCCAGAAACTTTTTCAGAAATAATTGCTTGAACTTCTGCAGGTATCCTGGGATTTTGTCGGGCATTTGTTTGGAAATTCCCCTAGAAAATCCTCAAGAGATTTTTCTGGAATTTCCTTAGGAGGTTTTTCCAATAGTTCCTTCAGGTATCCATCTTGGCATTGCGTTGGATTTTTTCAGAACTTCCAATAAGGGTTATTGCAGATTTGGTTCCGAAGAATCCCTCAACAATTCCAGCAAAAAATACTCCAGAATCTATTTCTTAACATTTAAAGAATGTTTCAAGAAATTTTCCTATAAATAACGGCTAAGGATTATCAATTTCTTCTTGCAAAGATTCCTTCAGAAAAATAAAAAAAAAATAAAAATAGTATTATTTATTTAGTGTTCGTAGGCTGTTCACAGTTGGAACAGAATTCCTCTAGGATTATGCTTCTGCAGAAATTCCTTCAGAAATTTCTCCAGGTAGTATATTAGGAATTTTATATACAATTCCTTATAGAAATCGTAGGGTAGGTAATCAAAATTTGATCCAAATTGCGGCTTTCTGAAGCAGTGCAAATTTTAGGTGATTTTTTATCCCACATGAAATGATTTACTTCGGCAAAATCGTATGTAAATGAAAGCCACGGGTATAAACTTTCTATTAAATGGTAAAAAGTTTGTATTTGAACCGAATTTCATTGAAATATTCGACTTTTCATCAACAATGATTTTAATCTTAATTTGAACCATCGTAATCATAATTTGAACCAATTTTAATCTTAATTTGAACTACTGGCGGCAGCAGCTCGAGCAACTCAAAAAACAGCCAATTCCATGCTAAACAATTAAAAATCACATGAATCTGCTAATTCTCATACCTATTTTTCATTAGGCAGTGAAATCTCAACTCAGAATGTTCGAAATTCTTTAGGAATTTGAGAACTAAATTTGGATTTTTTCATCCCCCAAGGGTAAACAAAGCAACCACTAGCGCAGTCTGCAGGCCAATACTGGAAGCTCGCCCCCGTTTACTAGTTCAAATTTAGATTACAAATGGTTCAACTTAAGATAACATTCTCCAAGTAAGAATCACTTAAATTTGATAATTTTATGACAAAAAATGCGAAATATTATTCGGTTGGTCGATTCTACACTCAGCGTAAAAAACTAGCGAAATTGATCGAAATACCTTATGAAAATTTGCTGAGTGTACACTCAGCCAAATAACCTTAAGATTTCCATAAGGCCCAACTTATGAAACGGCCTTTAAATAATTCATAATGATTCGGATGAATTTTATAAGGTCTCTCTATGACGTAAAATCGTCTCACAGCTTGGCTTTTATTCATATTTAGCAACATGGTATTCTCAAGCGTCGGTAGCCGTGTGGATAAAACACGGGCTCGGTGATCCCGACGTTCATGGATCGAATCCAGTCTGCTTCATTTTGAGATTTTTTTGTTCTTTTCATAAGTCTATCTTATGAAATTTGTCATAGCAAGCACGATCAATTTTCATAAGGTGTTCTTATGCCATCCATAAGAATTAGTTATAGCAAATTTTCATAAGGTATTTCGATGAATTTCGCTAGTTTTTTACGCTGAGTGTACGATAAATAAGCTTTCATTTGACGTATTCACTTATTGCGTGTGATGTAATGCATGAGCTGTATGGATGCACCGAAATTGTGCTTTCTTTGGGGGGAAATAGGTGAAATCACAGTGATTTTTCATTTGCTTATTTTCGATGGCAAAAACGCTTTTTTCAATGCCTTTAAAGTTCATGTTATCAGAATATATTGCGGAATTCTGTTTAACATCTTAAAATCTGACCGATTTTAAACTTCTTTTCTTTTTGTTTGAAAGCTTTTGAATTGAAGTTTTCAGGAAAAATACGTTAAAGGGTCTAAAATGTAAAGAGTACTATAAAATATGCAAATATATTAGTTTTTTCACGTTTTCATGGTCTCGAGACCAAAGAGGTACCCTGGTGTTTCATATTTTTATCAGAAAATTCAGGAAATTTGGCGTAACATATCAAAAAATCAGAAATGTATGTTGTTTTGTTTTTGACACATGATTTTTCAAACAAAATAAAAGAAGTTTAAAATCGGTTACGATTTTTTGAAAATTTTTAGTTTTGAAAAACCTTAATTTTTTGGACCACCCTATATGAAAATTGGTCACCCTAATGACAAAATAAAAAAATTCGGGTCTAATTATTTCCGAAGTACTACAAGCCCACCAAGTTTCACGACAATCGGAGATGCACTATATCGTTTTTCTATGGAATGGCTGTATGTATATGTATATGGAGTTCTTCCAAGGATTCCTTCAGAAAATACTTAAGGAGCCCCATAGAAATTTATTGTAAGATTTCAACAAGAATTCTACCAGTACCTTTGTCTGCCATTCGTTCAGACATTTTTTATGAGATTCCTTCTCTTTATAAATTTCTTCTTTCCAGGTATTTTTTGAATTACTTGCAGAATTGATCCAGAAATGTTTTATGATTTTTTTTCTGGAAATTAAGGGGATCATCTTTTTCTTCATCTTCTTCTTCTTGGTGTTACGTTATCCAATATAGGACATTTATCCAGGAATGATCCAGAGATAACTTCATAAATTGCTTAAGGATGTTTTGCACAGGAATTCTTCCAGAAAATTTTCAAGAGTATTCTCCAGGATATTCCAAAGGTATCTCCAGGAGATTTTAAGAGGTTTCTTTAAACAATCCTATAGGAGTTTCTTGAAAAAAAAAACCTTCATAGATTACTTAAACAATTCTTCAGTAATTTTTGACAATTTTTGGAAGAACTTCTAAAAATCTGAAAAAATGTGAAGGGATCTCTTGAAATATCCAAGCAGATGTTTCTAAAGAAATCACAGAAGCAGTTTCTTAAAATAATCCTTGTCGAAATTTCTGCAGGAATCAATGGACAAACTTGTCAAAGATTTTTAGAAGATATCCTGGGAAGATTTTCCGGAGAAAACCCAGTAGAATTTGTAATGAATTATTTAGATAGTTTTCTGAAAAAATCTAAAGATAAACTTTTGACATCCCTTGCTGAAATTTCTGAAGAAATCTTTACAATTCGGTAGTCTTTGAAAGTAAAAATACCTCCTCAAATGAATTTCAGAAGATTCTCAGCAAAAATCGTTTAAAGAAGTCCTGACAAAATTTCTGAAGAAATCTTCAGTGGAACCCCTGTTGAAATCATAGTAAGAATTTTCAAATGAACCTCTGAACCTTCAAGGAATATCTGAAGAAATCTTAGGAAAATTCTTAAATGAATATCAGGAGGCACTTTTTGAAGAAATACCCGGAAAAGCTGATCGGGAAACCCATGGATAAAAATGGGTTAACTCCCAGAAAAATCCTTTGATAACATTTTTGGAAGTTTTTCTGAAAGTATTCCTGGAGAAATCTGTAGACAAGTTTCTGGAAAAACATCCTGTACTTGGAGAAACACATAGACCAGTGTTTGCCAAGATCCTAAAAAAATTAAATTAAGATTTTTTCAAGGGAATTCCGTAGACATTCCTATCAGGTATCAGGTATCAGAAGGCCGGTTCCAGAGGCACGTTATCCTCCATTTGTGCCATCGCCATACATATAAGCCTATTTCATCATTTACCTGAGGGACTATGGGACAAGGGATGGAATGGGATTAGGAAAGGAAAGGTGATGAAATAGGAAGGGGTGCCCTACAAGAGGGAATGAACGCAAAAGCGCAACGAGAGCTCATAGCCCATACCACAACGAGTTATATCAGTGCCCTGAAAAGGACACTGTAAAACGCATAAGCGTAAAGAGAGCCTATAGCTCATTGGAGGTGGCTTGTGACGTCATGCGACTCTCAATTTGACATTGAAAGGAACATTATCGAAAGCATCCTCAATATTCAAGAAATCACCAAAGCAAAAACTACGTTTGAACGAGTGTTTTCTTGAAAACGTACACAACTTTGTGTAAAAGAGTCACTGTGGACATCCCAAATTGGGAGGCATGTGGGTTCACATGAATAGACATGTTAGCCAGACGAACATCACAGATGCGATAATCGACAATGCGTTTCAATCAATTCAGAAACAACAAGGTAACCAGATCAATCTGGAACTCATTCTTTCTTTATACAACGCACGCACCCTTTCGGGATAAGACTATGGAGTAATTTCACGCCATGAAAATACCCAATAGATAACTACAAGAGTTCAAAACATGTTTGACATACTCAAATCCCTCTGGAGAAAAATAGGAGAAAACACCCCATTTGATCCTGGAGATTTGAAGTAAGCAGAGCTTTTTAGTGCGCACTAAATCGATTCTATAGCTACAATCCTCGGGGCAGAAACTAAAGATTCGTAGCTATACAAAAGAAGATATTTTTGAACTTGAACAGGTCAAAGTTCCATTCAGGAATACCTCTTGCGGTCCGCACAGACCGCAGAGGACAAGCTTCTTTCAAAGCAATAGCTATGGTATACCACAATGGAGGGCGTTATAGTAACAAAACCACAATGAAACTCTCTTGGAGTAGCAATAGAAGCGAGTTATCCATAAAATGTGGTCGCAACCAATTAGTACAGGCTCCCTAGTTTGTTTAGCAGGGACGCCTGAATACGCAAATTTTGCGAAGGAATACTCAAAAGTGCAAAGAAGGTCAAATGGAGACTCCTCATCTGACACATGCCAATAAGTCAACTCATGACAAATTCTGCTCATGCAGAGTTGGGTTAGGTGCAATTCTATGCAAGCTTGCTATTTGATGAAAACATTCGCGAAATGATGCGATTTGCTTTCGACAACGAATACGTTTTCACCCATCCTCGCTTTATTCAATCAACCTCCCATACGAGTAGCACACGAACGGACTCAACACTAATCAGCATAGTTGACTCTTCCTTTTCGCCGTTGAGCCGTTGCGTTCTAGCCAAGCATCTCTTTTCATCGCTTTCGATGCTTTTCGACAGCTTATCGCGAAGCATCGTTGGCTGGAAGCTTTATTAGTATGGTATCGGTATATGCGAATGTTGCTTCTGTGTGCGTGTCGAGCGTTCGTGCCGTAGCTTCGCAAACCAACCTATTCGGTATGGTTCGGCTGTTCGGGCGAGCGTGTGGCGGCGCAGTCAGATGTGTGCAAAATCGTTTGTGATTTACATCTAGTGATGTCGCAAATTAATCGATTATCCCAACTAATCGATTAATCGTTCCACTAATCGATTAAATTTTAATCGATAACCGCCTTGCTCGATTAATCGGATAATCGATTATTTGGTTCGATTATTTTACCGATTATTGAAAAAAAAAAACTGCTATTCTAGACTCTCCACTCAACCCATTTATCCGAGACTGTTGAGATAGATCGTTTGGTAACTTTGTTCCTTGTAAATAATGCATAATTAATCAAACGCAAGGTCATTTTCAAAGTTGACAAAAATATTTCAATGAATTAACTACATCGGCTGTTTTCCTACACTGCAAAAACTGCAAATATGTGTTTTATGTTTCGCACACATATATTTTTGCAATTTGTCTGGACAAATGATGTTTATGTGTGACAAACATAACATGTTTTTTTTATGATTATCGTTTTGATATGTTACACATAAGAACAACACAGAATGACAAATAAAATCAATAGTATAACTTATGTATTTTATAACTGAGCTCAAATTGTTTTTATGTGAGGAAATAAAAGCTTTACCGGGAATAAGTGTTATAAGTATGATCCAGAAAGCAAATGTATATTAACTGAAATACAAAAACAATTATATTTGATTTCCTCCACAAGGCGAAGCGATTGATTCGGCCTCTGGGTCAGTCAGCAAGAGCGCTAATTCATCGCTTGTTATTTTGAACAGCGTCGTAATGTCCAATTGCTTATCTGAAGAGAATAGTTCATACGTAAAGCAGTCCTACTTAAAATATTTTGATATATTTACCCTCGAAAATCTCCAATAACACCACAGGAAGCTTCAACTTCTGGAGCACAACTTGCCGCAAACGCGTTTCAGTCACCATTTTCTCCACTTTGCGTATCGCCGGCGGCTGGCACAGATACTAATGCAAAATTGGTTTCGCTATACATTGGTATTATGTGTGTTCACCCATATTTTTTACTATGGGTGATAACACATACCTAATATTAGCGAAACTAATTAAAAGCATAAACAACAAACTTGTTGTTCATAATTTAGGTAATAAAAAATATGTGTGGGAAGGTCAATTGAATCGATATGAAATTCCACATGAAAAAAATGTTTGCAGTTTTTGCAGTGTACTCTCCGCATCGACCAATGTGGCGCTAGCTTCTATGCGCGAAAAATCGCTAAAAGTAAATCGCAAAAATATTGTATGGCGAATACCATCTAAAGGCAATTTTTTCAAAGTGGAACACATTATTCGAAAAAATATTTGGTAGTGGTTGTGCACAATGGGGACCACTATTAAGTCTACCAAATATTTTTTCGGGAAAAACTTTGTATTTCAAGTAATTCAAGTTTAGATGCATTTCGCCATACAAAATTAAATTGATTTACTCCTGCTGATCAACTGTGGCTGCGCGCAAAGCGGGTAGTCCATTCATAAAAGACTTAAAGATAATTCTACGAGAATCGCTCTCCAGCCCATAATTCTGCGGAGTTGTGAATAAAACTGCGATTTTGCCAAAACGATTCAGGGTGTCTTCTGCGCACTTATTCAGCACCTTATAATGCACAAGTGCGCACTTATACTAACTACGAAAGGCCCATTGGACACTGGAGAATGCGCAATATTGAATTTTAAATAAGCTACATTCCGATTTTTTACAAATATTTCTCCTCGGAAATTCCCTAGGAACATCTTCCGGAATTCAGACATCTCCTAGAAATATTCTTCTGATATCTGGCAATTTTTTCCAGATATTTCTCTTCACATGAATACAATTAAAAAACAGAAATAAATAAATAAAATAATAAATAAATACATAAATAAATAAATAAATAAATAAATAAAAACAAAAAAATAAATAAATAAAAAAATAAATTAGTAAATAAATATATGAATAAATTAGTAAATAAATTAATAAATAAATAAATTAATAAATTTGTGGGCTTCGTGGCCGAGCGGATAGCGGCGTCAGTCGTTTAGGTGTCTCGTAAGCCTCGGAGTGTGGGTTCGATTCCCGCTCCAGTCGGGGAAAACGTTTCGCCGGACGAAAAATTCTTCACTGGGCCACTTATTAATAAATTAATAAGTTAATGAATGAATAAATGGATAAATTAATAAATTAATAAATTAAAAATTAATTAATTAATAAATTAATAGATTAATAAATTAATAAATTAATAGATTAATAAATTAATAAATTAATAAATTAATAAATTAATAAATTAATAAATTAATAAATTTATAAATTAATAAATAAATAAATTAATAAATTAATGAATTAATAAATTAATAGTTAAACTAATTAATAAATTAATAAATTAATAAATTAATAAATTAATTAACTTATAAATTAATTAACTAATAAATCATTAAATTATTAGATTAATAAATTATTAAATTAATAAATTGATTAATTAATAAATATTAATAAATTAATAAATTAATTAACTTATAAATTAATTAACTAATAAATCATTAAATTATTAGATTAATAAATTATTAAATTAATAAATTGATTAATTAATAAATAATTAAATTATTAGATTAATAAATTATTAAATTAACTAAATTAATAAATTAATAAATTAATAAATTAATAAATTAATAAATTAATAAATTAATAAATTAATAAATTAATAAACTAATAAATTAATAAATTAATAAATTAATAAATTAATAAATTATTAAATTAAAAAAAATTTTAAATTAATAAATTAATAAATTAATAAATTAATAAATTAATAAATTAATAAATTAATAAATTAATAAATTAATAAATTAATAAATTAATAAATTAATAAATTAATAAATTAATAAATTAATAAATTAATAAATTAATAAATTAATAAATTAATAAATTAATAAATTAATAAATTAATAAATTATTAAATTAATAAATTAATAAATTAATAAATTAATAAATTAATAAATTAATAAATTAATAAATTAATAAATTAATAAATTAATAAATTAATAAATTAATAAATTAATAAATTAATAAATTTATAAATTTATAAATTTATAAATTTATAATTTAATAAATTAATAAATTTATAAATTAATAAATTTATAAATTAATAAATTAATAAATTAATAAATTAATAAATTAATAAATTAATAAATTAATAAATTAATAAATTAATAAATTATTAAATTAAAAAAAATTTTAAATTAATAAATTAATAAATTATTAAATTAATAAATTAATAAATTAATAAATTCATAAATTATTAAATTAATAAATTAATAAATTAATAAATTAATAAACTAATAAATTAATAAATTAATAAATTAATAAATTAATAAATTAATAAATTAATAAATTAATAAATTAATAAATTAATAAATTAATAAATTAATAAATTAATAAAATAATAAATTAATAAATTAATAAATTAATAAATTAATAAATTAATAAATTAATAAATTAATAAATTAATAAATTAATAAATTAATAAATTAATAAATTAATAAATTAATAAATTAATAAATTAATAAATTAATAAATTAATAAATTAATAAATTAATAAATTAATAAATTAATAAATTAATAAATTAATAAATTAATAAATTAATAAATTAATAAATTAATAAATTAATAAATTAATAAATTAATAAATTAATAAATTAATAAATTAATAAATTAATAAATTAATAAATTAATAAATTAATAAATTAATAAATTAATAAATTAATAAATTAATAAATTAATAAATTAATAAATTATTAAATTAATAAATTAATAAATTAATAAATTAATAAATTAATAAATTAATAAATTAATAAATTAATAAATTAATAAATTAATAAATTAATAAATTAATAAATTAATAAATTAATAAATTAATAAATTAATAAATTAATAAATTAATAAATTAATAAATTAATAAATTAATAAATTAATAAATTAATAAATTAATAAATTAATAAATTAATAAATTAATAAATTAATAAATTAATAAATTAATAAATTAATAAATTAATAAATTAATAAATTAATAAATTAATAAATTAATAAATTAATAAATTAATAAATTAATAAATTAATAAATTAATAAATTAATAAATTAATAAATTAATAAATTAATAAATTAATAAATTATTAAATTAATAAATTAATAATTTAATAAATTAATAAATTAATAAATTAATAAATTAATAAATTAATAAATTAATAAATTAATAAATTAATAAATTAATAAATTAATAAATTAATAAATTAATAAATTAATAAATTAATAAATTAATAAATTAATAAATTAATAAATTAATAAATTAATAAATTTATAAATTTATAAATTTATAATTTAATAAATTAATAAATTTATAAATTAATAAATTAATAAATTAATAAATTAATAAATTAATAAATTAATAAATTAATAAATTATTAAATTTATAAATTTATAAATTAATAAATTAATAAATTAATAAATTAATAAATTAATAAATTAATAAATTAATAAATTAATAAATTAATAAATTAATAAATTAATAAATTAATAAATTAATAAATTAATAAATTAATAAATTAATAAATTAATAAATTAATAAATTAATAAATTAATAAATTAATAAATTAATAAATTAATAAATTAATAAATTAATAAATTAATAAATTAATAAATTAATAAATTAATAAATTAATAAATTAATAAATTAATAAATTAATAAATTAATAAATTAATAAATTAATAAATTAATAAATTAATAAATTAATAAATTAATAAATTAATAAATTGATAAATTAATAAATTAATAAATTAATAAATTAATAAATTAATAAATTAATAAATTAATAAATTAATAAATTAATAAATTAATAAATTAATAAATTAATAAATTAATAAATTAATAAATTAATAAATTAATAAATTAATAAATTAATAAATTAATAAATTAATAAATTAATAAATTAATAAATTAATAAATTAATGAATAATTAAATTAACAAATTAATAAATTAATTAATTATTAGATTATTAAATTAATAAATTAATAAATTAATAAATAAATAAATAAATAAATTAATAAATTAATAAATTAATAAATTAATAAATTAATAAATTAATAAATTAGTAAATTAATAAATTAATAAATTAATAAATTCATAAATTCATAAATTAATAAATTAATAAATTAACAAATTAATAAATTAACAAATTAACAAATTAATAAATCAATAAATTAATAAATCAATAAATTAATAAATTATTAAATTAATAAATTAATGAATTAATAAATTAATAAATTAATAAATTTATTAATTGATAAGTTAAAACATTAATTAATTAATAAATCAATAAATTAATAAATTAATAAATTAATAAATTAATAAATTATTAAAATAATAAATTAATAAATTAATAAATAAATAAATTATTAATAATAATTATTATTATTAAATTATTATTAATAAATAAATAAATCAATAAATAATAAATTTCATTTCATTTATTTAGTTCACATCAAATTCATGATAATACTGAATCAACAATTTGCCGCCATAATACTCGATTTGCAGCTGCAGCTCTCCATCCTCGGTCACGCCCAACACTCGCCAGATCACGCTCCACCTGGTCCGCCCATCGTGCTCTCTGCGCTCCACGCCTTCTTGTGCCAACCGGATCAGTTGCAAACACCAGCTTTGCAGGGTTGTTGTCCGGCATTCTTGCAACATGCCCTGCCCACCGTATCCTTCCGGCTTTGGCCACCTTCTGGATGCTGGGTTCGCCGTAAGGTGCAGCGAGCTCGTGGTTCATTCTTCTCCGCCACACACCGTTCTCCTGCACACCGCCGAAAATCGTCCTTAGCACCCGTCGCTCGAAAACTCCGAGTGCTTGCAGGTCCTCCTCGAGCATCGTCCATGTCTCGTGTCCGTAGAGGACCACCGGTCTTATTAACGTCTTGTACATGGTACATTTGGTGCGGGGGTGAATCTTTTTTGACCGCAGTTTCTTCTGGAGCCCATAGTAGGCACGACTTCCACTGATGATGCGCCTTCGTATTTCACGGCTCACGTTATTGTCAGCCGTTAGCAAGGAACCGAGGTAGACGAATTCTTCTACCACCTCGAAAGTATCCCCGTCTATCGTAACATTGCTGCCAAGGCTTGTCCTGTCTCGCTCAGTCCCACCTACCAGCATGTACTTTGTCTTAGCCGCATTCACCACCAGTCCGACCTTTGCTGCTTCACGTTTCAGGCGGGTGTACAGTTCTGCCACCGTTCCAAATGTTCTGGCAATAATATCCATGTCATCCGCAAAACAGACAAATTGGCTGGATTTCGTGAAGATCGTACCCCGGCTGTTGAGCCCGGCTCGTCGCATAACACCTTCCAGGGCGATGTTGAATAGTAGGCAGGAAAGTCCATCACCTTGTCGTAGTCCCCGTCGAGATTCAAATGAACTGGATAGCTCACCCGAAATCCTTACGCTGTTCTGCACACCGTCCATCGTTGCTCTTATCAGTCTAGTCAGCTTCCCGGGAAAGCTGTTCTCGTCCATAATTTTCCATAGCTCTGTGCGGTCGATACTGTCGTATGCCGCTTTGAAGTCGATGAACAGGTGGTGCGTTGGGACCTGGTATTCACGGCATTTCTGGAGGATTTGCCGTACGGTGAAGATCTGGTCCGTTGTCGACCGGCCGTCGATGAAACCGGCTTGGTAACTTCCCACGAACTCATTTACTTTAGGTGAAAGACGACGGAAGATGATCTGGGATAGCACTTTGTAGGCGGCATTCAAAACGGTGATCGCTCGAAAGTTCTCACACATTAACTTGTCGCCTTTCTTGTGGATGGGACAGATTATCCCTTCCTTCCACTCCTCCGGTAGCTGTTCGGTTTCCCAGATCTTGACTACTAACTGGTGCAGACAGGTGGCCAACTTTTCCGGGCCCATCTTGATGAGTTCTGCTGCTATACCGTCCTTACCAGCCGCTTTGTTGTTTTTGAGCTGGTGGATGGCATCCTTAACTTCCCTCAGCGTGGGAGTTGGTTCGTTCCCGTCCTCTGCTGCACCAACATAGTCATTTCCTCCGCTGCCTTGGTCCTCCGTGCCTACATTCTCTTCGCCATTCAGGTGCTCGTCGAAGTGCTGCTTCCACCTTTCGATCACCTCACGTTTGTCCGTCAGGAGGCTCCCTTCCTTATCCCTGCATATTTCGGCTTGCGGCACGTAGCCTTTGCGGGATGCGTTGAGCTTCTGGTAGAACTTGCGTGTTTCCTGTGAGCGGCACAGCAGTTCCATTTCCTCGCACTCCGCTTCTTCCAGGCGGCGCTTTTTCTCCCGGAAGAGACGGGTCTGCTGCTTCCGCTTCTGTCTGTATCGCTCCACATTCTGTCGGGTTCCATGCTGCAGCATTACCGCCCGCGCTGCATCCTTCTCCTCCAGAACCGCTCTGCACTCCTCGTCGAACCAATCGTTTCGTCGACTCCGTTCTACGTACCCGATTGTGCTCTCGGCTGCGTTGTTGATGGCTGCTTTGACTGTACTCCAGCAGTCCTCTAGAGGGGCCACATCGAGCACACCCTCGTCCGGCAACGCTGCCTCAAGATTCTGCGCGTATGCGGTGGCGACATCCGGTTGCTTCAGTCGCTCTAGATCGTACCGGGGCGGCCGCCGGTAATGTACGTTGTTAATAACGGAGAGTTTTGGGCGCAGTTTAACCATCACCAGGTAGTGATCGGAGTCGATATTAGCGCCACGATAGGTCCTGACGTCGATAATGTCGGAGAAGTGCCGTCCATCAATCAGAACGTGGTCGATTTGCGATTCCGTTTGTTGTGGTGATCTCCAGCTGTAACGATACGGGAGGCTGTGCTGGAAGAAGGTGCTACGAATGGCCATGTTCTTGGAGGCGGCGAAATCGATGAGGCGTAGGCCATTTTCGTTCGTCAGCTGGTGGGCGCTGAACTTTCCAATCGTCGGTCTGAATTCCTCCTCCTGGCCTACCTGAGCGTTTAGATCCCCTATGATGATCTTGACGTCGTGGTTTGGGCAGCGGTCGTACTCGCGTTCGAGCTGCGCGTAAAATGCGTCTTTGTCATCATCAGTGCTTCCGGAGTGAGGGCTGTGCACGTTTATTATGCTAATGTTGAAGAATCGGCCCTTGATTCTCAACCTGCACATTCTTTCGTCGATCGGCCACCAACCGATCACGCGCCTCTGCATGTCGCCCATCACTATAAAAGCTGTTCCCAGCTCACGTGTGTTGCCGCAACTCTGGTAGATGGTATGATTACCTCTAAACGTTCGCACCATAGATCCTGTCCAACACACCTCCTGCAGCGCTGCGATTCCGAACCCGCGGTCCTTCAGTATATCGGCGAGTATGCGGGTGCTCCCGATGAAGTTGAGAGATCTGCAGTTCCACGTACCGAGCTTCCAATCGCAAGTCCCTTTTCGTCGCTGTGGTCGTCGCCGTTGGTATCGGTTCGCATTCTTCTCTTGTTGATTTTCCGGTGCTAGTCTTTTTTACGGCTGGCTCGCAGGGCCTGACACCAACCCACTAACCCAGGGAGCTGGGCTTACCTTCCCGGAAGCTACGGGTTCTGCATTGGCATTTCCTCCAACTACAGTGCTAAATAGCTAGGCTCGAGCGCCAGTCTTCGCCGGGGGTGGTGTTTTTAATGGGCGCCCAGGAGATAATATTTTACCTGAGCTTCCACCCCCAAATAATAAAATAATAAATGAATAAATAAATAAGAGAAAAAATATAATATAAATTAATGAAAAAAAAATCTTTTGTAGATTCCAACTAGGATTCTTCCTAGAATTATTGCCGGAATTATTTCAGTAGCATCTTTCAATTTCAATGATTTTTTCCTAATTTTTTACAAATATTTCTCCCTGGAATTTTCCTAGGGACATCTTCCGGAACTAAGACATCTCTTTTTACTTTATAGGCTTGGCTTTGTTCTTAAGTTTCTAGGAAACTTTATCCAAGCTGAACCTGGTATTTTTTTTTAACAATTTCCTTTTGTCTTCCATTAATTCTTCCCAGAATTACTCCAGACGAATATCTGAAAATCTCCTGAAATTCTTCAGGCCATTCCTAACGAAAGTATTACATGGAATTTACGGATTTTTTTCAGCACTCCTCCCACAACTCAACCGGGAATTGTTCCAGGGATTTATTTACCGGAATTCTAACACAAAATCTTGCTGGAACTATTTTATTTCCATCTTCCAATAATCCTAATGAGATACCTTTCAGAATTCTTTCAAAAAATTCTAACGAAATTCTTTCCTTGAATGTTTAACAAAGATTCCTTCCAAAACTCTTCCACAACTTTTTTCTCTCAATTCATTTAGAGATGTTTTTTGAAGCTCTTCTAGGGTTTACTTTCGTACCTAATTCCAAGGATTCTTCCCGGAATTGCTCACAGATTTCTCTCCGAAATTTTAGAAGCTTCTTCCGGAAATGTCTTCAAGGGTTCTTTCTGAAGTAATTCCAGAGAATGCTCCCGGAATGCTTCCAGTAATTATTTTCAAAAATTTTTGAAAGAACTTTAATAGCATCGTTTTCCGAAAAGCTTCCCGATTTTTTTTTGCGAATTTTCTCAACTATTTACCCCGTCGGGGATTAACCAGCCTCGGGCAGAAAATCTCTATAATAAAGAGTCATTAATGAAAGATTTACCCGGTATTCCTTAACAGATTTCAGCTCAAGTTCTTCCAAGAATTGCTCTCTGAGGTTTTCCAAGTTTACCAAGGTTTCTTCCGACATTTGCCAAGGGATTTCTGCCCGAAGTTCTTGTAAAGATTCTAACTCAAAAAACTCCTGGAATAAACCACTTTTTCCTAGAGAGATTAAATTCGGAACTGTTTCCAATATTCAACAGGGAATTAACCCAGAGATTTTAAATCCGAGAAGTCTTTCAAAAATACTGTTCGAATTTTTACATGACAATTTTTCAAAAAGCCGGGCCCTGTAGCGTAGTGGCTACACGTTCACTTCATAAGTGGATGGTCATGGGTTCGATCCCAGCCCCGGCACTTGCAATTTTTCGTCAATTGCTCTTCCTCTCGAGAGCGGCTGACACCTGACCCTCTTCTGAGCATATGCTCTAAAGGACCCGCAAATTTTGGATATCGGTTAACGGCAACTCATAATGGACCCCCAATCGGACTGGAAAAGGAGCAAAAAGCCACACATCAACATCCTCGTGCTCATCATTCTACCATGGACAGGGTAGAAAAGTGACAGCAGCGCAAAGGCAACCAGTTTGATGTAGTAGAATTAGAATAGAATACATTTAGGCGCTGTACAAAAGTGTAAGTACAGCTGCCAATTGGAATTGCTCACGCAGTGCCTTAGTGGACAAAAGAGCTGTAAAATTAGGTTAAGTGGTTGAAGAGTAAAAATAAATTTTCCAAAAAAATCTTGCTCGAAAAATGTAAAAGATTCTTCTCGGAATTTTTCTCTCTCAAATATTCCATTGTATTCTTCCAGAGTTTTCTCCAGGAGTTCTCCCATAGATTTTTTTTAATTTTCTTTTTATTACGGAATTTTAACTCATGCTAATTCTCCCATAGATGCTCTCAGAACTATGTTCACAAATTTTCCACAAAAAAATGAATCCTTTCGGTACAGTCCGGATTCGCTGGTTGGGTCACGACTGCGCCCCAATTAGCGAATCGTGCTTGTTCGTTGGGGCAACTGACAACTGATACAAATGCTCTAGACACACGCAACTGACCTGAAATTCGTCACGAAACACTCGCATATGGCATTTTTTTTAAATATTCGTACAAATTGGGCCGAAGGGTCTCAGATTCATTTTCATTTTCTTTAAATCTTGGGCCCTTCGCCCCAATCCCGTACGGTAATGAAAAAAAAAATGCCCACCACATTCTGTGTACAGGAGTTGCGATGCGACGGGGGTCAGACGTCAAACTCATTTTGACATCGATTGGCCCAACCAGTGAACATTCAACCATCGAGACAGCCCATCTAACGAGCCCTCAATGAACGAATCGGCACTGTATATATATTTTTGTTTCTATAGGTTATTCCCTGATTTTTGCATAGATTCATTCACAATTCTTTGCGGCATTTTTCCATTTTTTTTTCAAGAATGATTCTACCATTTTACCCTTTTACTATTCTTTCAGCCAATTCTTCCGGAAATCTTCCAGGCATTGCTTGGAACAAGGATTTTCCTTGTTTTTTTCTATGATTGTTCCCGGATTTCTCTCGCCATGCTCTCTGGGACGCTTTTCGCAATTGCCCCATGATGTTTTATTGGATTATATCAATAAATTCATTCAATTAATTCTCCGAATTCTTCGGGTATTTCTGCTGGATTCTAGCTAAGGATTTTTTTTACAATTCTTTCAAAGTTTGCTTCTCGATTTTTTTTCCTATGTAAACCATTGGAAATTCGTTCCGTGATTTCTAAAAGAATTCCTCTAGCGATACCTTCCGAAATACCAACATAGACTCTGGATGGAACTTTTTTCCTTTTCTTTCTTTAATTTCCCAATATGTTTTATGCAGTTATCTCTATTTAAATCTAAAAAAAAAGACACGGACACCGCACGGTGGGACGAATGGCCAAAAACGTGAACTTTTTTCAGTAGTGTCTTTAAACGTGATTTTATCGGCATGGTGTCTTCGGATGAAAATTTTATAAAAATAGGGCGTGTCCAATGGCGTTTAGTTTTAGTTTGCAACTTTGCCACAGGCGGCGCTGTAAAATCCAACTTTTTTGTTTGACGGTTTTTCAATATGATGTCTTCGGCAAAGTTGTAGATATGCTCAATACAAATATCTTTGCCGAAGACGTCAACTCTCTATCTCTTAATTATTTCAAGATACAGACGTATTTGATGATTGACCCCCCAAAAATCGTTTGATTTATATATTTCGAAAACGCGCAGTTTTAGAAAGTTGCAATGTTCTACAAAGTTATGTAAAATGTCAAAATAAACAACTTTGTAGAAATGAATAATGTTCTAAAATGTCAATAGGGTTAGTTATGGCTATTTTTGAGTAAAAAATAGCCGTTTTTCAAGGCTCAATAACTATCTTGGATGCAAATGGATGCAAATCAAACCCCACTAGGTTCAATATGTATAACTATTAGTTGAATATCCTGATGTTTTCGGCTGTATCCTCGAGTATCCTTAGCAGGGGTTCTTAATCTTACTTGCTGATATTATTGTTTTGGCGTAAAAAATAGCCTTTACGCCAAAACAATAATATCAGCTTTTGTATGTCATTTAGAACCCCATTATCTTCTGTGAAGTGATAAATAAATACCAATTCGCATATTTGTATGCATTATTGTGCCTACAAAAATCAATTATTATCAAATAATTATCATATTATTTTAGAAACACTTCATAGAAGTGAGCTAAACCTGTCGGTCATATGAATCTAAGTGATCTCACCAGTAAGCAGCTTTTATTCGTGTGTTCAAATCATAAATATAAATCTGGCATTCAATTTGAATAGGTCGAATCAGGGTAGGAACCACAGTCAACATACGACCTATTCAAATCGAACGCCAGAAATATACATATTCTTTTTGAGCACGTATAGTAACCAAACAAACAGCAAGTCTAGAAAACCTGAAATCATCTGCGTTAGCATTGGTATTCATTTTCCCAACATTCAAATATAACTACAAATTGATTTGTGGAAATGAAAAGGAGCACTTTCCGCTATCGAAAACAACATTAATTTGACAGGTGCCGAACAAGCGGGAGAGAGTGTATATTTATACGGGAAGCTCAATGAACACATGGTACGATTAACTCTCGATTGAGCCAGTAAAAGGGTGAAACAGCTTCTCTAAATTAGTTCTAATATGGCAACACATACCCAAAATAACTTTTATGATTTTTGATTAGGGAAACCTTTATTTTTAATCAAAGATGTTGTGCATATCCACAACTTTTTTATAACTAGAAATCGTCATTTTATTTTAGTAAGCTTATTTGCATTCATTCAGGGTTTATTTAGAGCATTCACACAGCGATCGAAAAATCTCATGCCTGTTGACACCTTTAAGTGAATTAGAAAATTAGTAATTGGTTATTCGACATTAGAAACGTAGTGATCTAATATGAGTTGACTTTCTGCTTGTTCGGTTACTATACGTGCCAAAAATATTATGTGTATTTGCTTGCTGGTGAGATCATTCGGATACATATGACCCACAGGTTTACCCCACTTCTATGAAGTGTTTTTAAAATAATATGATAATTTTTTGATAATAATTGAAATTTGTAGGCACAATAATGCATACAATTATGCGAATAGTTAATATTTATCACTTCTCAGTAGATAATGGGGTTCTAAATGACATACAAAAACTGATAGTATTGTTTTAGCGTAAAAAATAGCCTCTAGTAAGATTAAGATCCCCTGCTAAGGATACTCGAGGATACAGCCGAAAACATCAGGATATTCAACTAATAGTTATACATATTGAACCTAGTGGGGTTTGATTTGCATCCATTTGCATCCAAGATAGTTATTGAGCCTCGAATAACGGCTATTTTTTTACTCAAAAATAGCCATAACTAACCTTATTGACATTTTAGAACCCTATTCACTTCTACAAAGTTGTTTATTTTAACATTTTACAAAACTTTGTAGAACATTGCAACTTTCTAAAACTGCGCGTTTTCGAAATATATAAATAAAACGATTTTTGGGTGGTCATTCATAAAATACGTCTGTATCTTGAAATAATTAAGAGATAGAGGGTTGGTATCTTCGGCAAAGATATTTGTATTGAGCATATCTACAACTTTGCCGAAGACATCATATTGAAAAACCGTCAAACAAAAAAGTTGGATTTTATAGCGCCGCCTGTGGCAAAGTTGCGAACTAAATCTAAGCGCCATAGGACGCGACCGGAATTCTTCCATGGGTTCTCTTTGGAACTATCTTGTAAACATTGATCCTCGAGCTTTTTCAAGCATTTATCCTGGAATTCTCGTAAAGGTTCATCCCAGATTAATTGCTCCGGAATTATAACATAAATTTATGCTTTTGGAATTTCTCAAAAAGTTCTTAACAAAAACTTTCTGTAGATTTCTCCCACAGATTCCTACCATCCGGAATTCTTCCAGAGTCCGCTTCCGGAATTATTCAAAGAACTTCTCCCAGAGTTTTTCATAGTATTAATCCTTTTTTAAGAGGCATTTACCGCAAATCTTCTACAGATTTCTGATGAACCTTTTCCATGATTTTCCAATGCTTTTTACGACATTGTTCCAAGGGTTACACTCGAAGATTTTCCATATGCTCTAACCAAAATTCTCCTAAATGCCTGTTCCGGATTTCTTTCCTGAAGTCTTTCTAAAATTCTTTTGGGAAATCTTCAAGATTTGCTTTGGAAATCTTCCCAAGGATTTCTACCGGAATTCTTTCAAGTATTCCTCTCGAAGTTGATCATGGCATTTTTCACAGGAGTTTTTATGGAAATCCTCCAAACTGGCTCGGCCGTTCTGCTGGTGGTGGTCCGTTGCTTACTCACACATGCAGTTTCGAAAATTATTGGAACATATTTTCAATATTTTGGAAAATTATACACAGTCAACACAATTTTAAATATTTTTCGGAATCCAGTTGAAGAAAATATGGAGAATATTCGAACTCAGTAGGGTCTGGGACCATTTGGGCAGGAGCACCTATTTTGGGCACTTGCTGCTTTAACTCAGTCATTTTTAAACCGGTTGATTTGATTTTTGAGACACGATCAGTTACGCACAGTATCTAGCCATGTGCAAAAATTCAAATCAATCGGATTGAAATTAATTGAGTTATAGCAGCAAGTGCCCAAAATAGGTGCTCCTGCCCAAATGGTCCCAGACCCTACTTTGAGAAAATTCACATGGTATCAATATTTTTCGGATTAATTTATTTACTGGCCCAAAATTGAAAAAAATAGGGATAAATTCAGAGTAAACAATCTTGAATTATATAAAAATGTTGTTCATTTATGCTTCTGTGGAAAACAAAAATCATTAACTCAACGAAATAATTTACATTCACTAAGGAGTAATATTGGAATAAATATAATTGTCGTTAAATAATATTTCAGAGGACCAGACTTGGGACCATATATTATTATAATTTATTATCAGTTTGGTGGTCACTGTAATAGGAGAGCCGAAAAAAGGACATGTCCTCCCAAAGGATACCTGTCCTATCCATTTCTCGTGCTTCTGAATCAAGTAAATACAGCTAAATCGCGACTATTCGTTGCATTTGTATTATAATGTGTTAAGATTTGGGGAAAAAACAATAAAAATATAATCGATTATTAGGACTAATCGATTAATTATAGCCGATTAATCGGTACCGGTAATCGACAAGACATAAGCATAATCGATTACAGATTAATCGATTATTTGAAATTTTGCGACATCACTATTTACATCATGTTCGTTTTGCCACCTCTTTGCTGCTGGTCATCGCTGATCAGTGCACAGTTCAATCGCACGCGATAAATATACAGTTGATGAGCTGTGATGAGCACTAGTGAGGTGATAATTTGCATCATTGATTCTATGTTAAGTTATCCATGAACTGTGCTACCTAAGTAATCCATCAAACTGAAGCATCTCAAATTAATGTTTGAGCTACTTCAGATGGTATAATCATCGTAGCAATACTGCCAAATATCAGCGAAAAGGTGCTGAAAACAAGAGCTTGCTTAAAGGTATCCATACGGAAAGGTTGAAACATACTGTTAACGTTATTCTAAAATATAGCATGCCCGAGGCACGACACTTCATCTATAATGAAAAAAGCAAAACTTTTTTCACAAGGTAACCTATACAGAAGTTACCCTACGAAAATGAACTTTTTGAAGTAGAGCCACTTGGGCTAAACACGCTTTTTACGCTGAAAATTGATCTCGAGGTTTCCTAGCCGTAGCCACTACCCAAACTAGACAGGATTACACTCTTCACAATCACAGCATAAAAAGGAAACATCAACGACAAACCAAATCGGTGTCAATTAAAAAACGCCAATGGCGAAAACGCATTAAGCGAACCCATATAGGTAGTAATGTAAGCTAATTTACAGCATTTGAATAATCCCGCCCTTATTAAGCCTCAAATTTGAGACTTAAGAAGGGCAACTGATTATCTCGGAGAAACGCAAGGTTCACTGCACTATTGCTCCGGTTAGCGCAGTAAGGGCGTAATACTGTGGAGGACGCCCTAATTCTCCATAGGCTCCGTTTGTGGTTAGGTTTTTATTAGACCCCCCTAACCATTAATTCCTTGGCACGGTAAGCATAAAGCCGCATAACACCATGAATTAGGGGTCACCTGTTTAATGGACTCTTACCACTGGATCAGGCGATCCGTAGTGTTATTCTTAGCCAATTGAGACAACCGCTACCGACACTACACAGCTATCTAGACTGATCGGGAAACGAAGTTAATATTGATGGTCAACTTCCAAACGAGCCCGAACAGCCGACTGTAGGCAAGTTTCTGGAAAAAACATCCTGTACTTGGAGAAACACATAGACCAGTACTTTCTAGGTTTAATCACCGCATGACTTTATGATAATTGAATTTTATTGGCTTTTCTCGGTGAACGTAATACTACTCAAAGAAGGAGGGAGTAACGAAAGTAATGAAAGAAACGGTGGATAGAATCGCAAGTGTGCGACGAGAGAAATTGAATATAAGTTGAAAATTAACATAGGGCCATAATTGAACAACACAATCACAACGATTGCGATCCTATCCACCGTTTCTTTCATCACTTTCGTTACTCCCTCCTTCTTTGAGTAGTATTACGTTCACCGAGAAAAACCAATAAAATTCAATTAACATAGACCAGTGTTTGCCAAGATCCTAAAAAAAATCAACTTAAGATTTTTTCAAGGGAATTCCGTAGACATTCCTAGGATTTTTTTATATAAATGTCTCAAAGAATCCGTGGTGAAATTATTGGATTTATTTTTACAGGAAAGTCCGATAAATTTCTATGGGAATTTGATTGAAGAATTTCTGGAGAAAATCCTGAAGAAATCTCTGTTTGAACATCTGTAGGAGATTCTGGTGAAATTCTTATCTGAAACACTGAAAGCAATAGTGCTAGAATCTTTGGAGGAGTTCTTGCAGGAATTTCTAGATGAATCGCTGAAGAAATACCTGGACATATTAATGTGGGAATTTACAATGAAATGCCCAGAGAAATTTTTGAACAAATCTTTGCTGGATTTCCTGAAGAAATATCTGAAAGATACTCTGAAGATTTGTCTGAAACATTTTCTGAAGAAATGTCTAAAAATGTTTCTGAAGAATCTACTGGAAGAGTTTATGAGAAAATCTTTGAAATAATTTCTACAGGAATCCCTGCAGAAAATACTGAGGAAATTTCCACCGTGGTTTCTTAAATTATCCAAACATTTGTTCGACACTGTGGTTTCCCGTATCCTGAAACCACTCAGATGATAACACACACTCCCATTTCCCGCAATCTCTCACGTTCACCAAACTTCACCGCAATAATGTCTGGACCCCAAAGAGAGAGGGTGGGAAGGAACCTGTGTTGTCAAGCTGTTTACTGCGACTTCTCCCCGGCACGACTCGAACAAGTTGTTCAGTTCACAAATTAGCGCCCATATAATGCGACGAGTAGTGGAGTGGAGAGTGAAACTTGTTCGATTGCGTTGCTTACATTCATCGTCGTAGTCGTCGCCGGCCGGTCCCGGTCCCGGAAGAGGCAGGCGCCAAAATCGTCGTCGTCCTCGACGAGTGAGGAATTCCGTGTCTGTTCATTCCGGCGGCTGTCGTCTGCCCAGGAAATTAATTGCTAATGGTTTCTCGATGATGGTTAATTTCCAGGGAAGAAGCAGTGGGTGGCGCAGGAGCAGAGTAGGAGACGAGACGATGCGACAGACAGCAGTCAGAGATTGCGTCCTTCCCGACTCGACTCGACCAGCCAGCAGCAGCAGGCATACGCACCAAGTGATCACATTTTTATGCTGGGAATTACGCTTTATTGGAGGAGATAACTTTGTTTCAGCAACGGCAAACTGTTGATCGATTGACGGGTTCCGGCCTGGGGCCGGGGGTCGTTAAATCGCTTATCGTGCTACGCTTTGTCAGCAGCACAGTCCTAGGTGAGGTGCGGGAATGTTGAAGGGAGATTGTTTGCTTAGGACGAACTGCGAAGAAAACGCTTACTCGTGTGAATAGGCTGAACGGTGCAAGAATTTGTTTTGCTTAGCTTTGGGGTTCACTTTTTTCCGATAATTTGTTGTAGTGAAAGCGTTTAACTCTGGTTTATTTGTGGTTTGTGTACTACTCTGAAGCAAGGTAGTATAATACCTGGTGTGAATGGAAGCTATCGTTGGGCAATTTTAAATCGATGTTCGCAACATCGATGTTTTTGTTTCGATTAATCGATTTTTTGAATCGAAGTTGAAGCCCCACAAAATTGACCGAATCGATTCTTCACATTCAATTTTACTTTCGATTCAAAAATATTAAATTTTAATTTTTCTTCAGAACGCATTGTCTCTAAACGTTATAATTCCTCCACGATTTTTTTCGTAGCTTACTGCAGTGATTCCTTTAAGAATTCCTCCAGAGATTCCTTGATTCCACCAGACATTTCTTCGAGGATTTATCCTGGGATGTTTTTAAAGGTTCCTCCAGTGATTGTTCAAGTGCTGTTTTCTAGGTTTGCTTCAGGAATTTCTCCAGAGATCCATTGGGGTATTTCCGCAGATACACCTTCAGAGATTTCTTCAAGGATTTTTTACATATATTCCTTCCAGAATTCCGATGGAGATTGCTCCAATAATTCCATGTGGAATTTTTTGAAGTATTTCTGCAGGAATGTCTATCAGAAAATCTTTCAGAACAGTTTACTAGATATTATTCCAAAATTATTCAGGAATTTCTTTAAAAATCAATTAGAAGTCCATCCAAGTTTTTCTTCAATAATTTGTCTAGAGATTACTGCAGGCATGGATTTCTTCAAATTTCCAGGGATTCCTACAGGAATTTTTCCAAGAATTCGTTAAAAAAGCTCTCGGGATCTCGAGCTCATGGAATTGCTTCCGGGATTCATCATGTGGTTTCTTCACAAATTTCGTCAAGATTCCTCCAGTGATTCAACTAGGAGTTCCTTCTGCGATTCTTTTGGGAACAACTTCCAACATTATTTTGAAAATGCCTCCGAGATCTCAACTGATACAAGGATTACTCCGAAAGTTCCTTTGCGTACTCTTTTTAGGATTCCTTCAGGATTTCCTCTGGAGTCGCAGCGATTTCTTTAGTACGTCTTTCTGGGAATTCTTAAGAAACTCCTACTAGAATATCCTCAGAAACTGATCCTTGGATTTCTTCGGGAATTCTTCCTAGGATTCCTTCAAGAATTTCTCAAGGGAATTCTCCAGAAGTTCCTACATCCCAAGTAACACAGAAAACATCTTTGGATATCTAAATTTTAAAAGATGTTTTTTAAGTATATTATAAGTGACACATAATACATCTTGTGTTAGTTTCTAGCTCTAAATATGCTAGGCGATAACAAACAGCACCGAAAAAATATCATTTGGGTTACCATGCATGAGATACTTTTATATAACAATTAAACAACAACTAATCCACCACATGAAGTATTTCAATCATGTCGCAACACTACTAAGTAAAACAAGAAGAATTAATCAATGTTTGCAATTTTAAAATCCCAATCCCAATCACTTTTTCGTTTCACAGGCGCATAAATGGTGAGCGGTTCATGGCAGCTTGTTTCACGAAACAGTAGAGTTTACAATAATAATCACACATATTCCGTGTTCCGTCTTAGTCGAGCCACTATCAATGGTCCGTTTAACGTATAACCTGATCCTACGAGATGCACACCGTCGCTCTAACAGGGAAAATATTCTAAAATCTTGCCATTTGCACAAAACCAAAGCAGCTGCCTGAATCTATCCGGCGGCTCCAGTCATATCAACCTTCAACAATCAAACTATAAGCTATTCTGCAGCAACGTTTTGTTGATCCAGTTCTCTGGAATCAATCGAAGAAATTTTACATTTGCGGCACTGCCGGTACTGATATCAGCTCCTCTTGATGGTTGCACACATTCGACCTTCACTCCAGCTGGCAGCTGGTATGAAATCCTGTCAGGCCCGTTCCCAACGATCTGGTATACGGCTTCACAATTCTTTAATGGACCACCTAGAATCCTCCGTAATCTATAAACCTCCGAAGAACCACAGCGACCAACAAGCAACGTTAGTGAGGCAATGTTTTGATATTTTGACAGCTGTTGCGCTGGTAAGAATGTAGTTATGCATAAGTTATTTTGACGTTATAAAAATGTTCACATCACAATAATATGGCTAATGTGTAGTTCTGTTGAAAACATGTATTTTGGACGTATTATTAATGCTATTAAAACACTCTTACATTAGCTGTTGTGGAGTTGTTATCGGAATGCTATTTTAGCGTAATTTCAGCTAATTTCTAAATCCAAACATTGGAATTGTTTATGTTTTGTACATTTTGTTCAGATTACTATACCGGTCAAAAGTATGTATACACAAATAAAAATATGTAACAAATTGGAAAATTTGTCTTGTTTTTTTATGAACTAATTTTGGTTTTATCTACATATTTTTCAATCTTACTAGGTCATAGCCAATAGTGAGCTGGCTGGTTAAGATCAGTTTCAATTTCTAACTTTGTTAGAAATTCAAATTGATCTTAATATTTTTGAACGACACTGTAAGTCTCGTAGAAGAGCTGCCATATTGCTTTTTGTGAGGAATGAGGAAAATATGCCACCAAACCGTACCATTTATTTGGCTCAACTTCCAATTTCCAATTAAATGCTACGGCGGTTAAATTTTGGATGAGTAAAAACCACTGCTTCACCATAAATCTAAAACCGCAAGTGGAATATATCTATTGCTATTGAATGTTAACAATGTCATGATTTTTTATAGAAAATGTTTGCAAAATACTTGGTCATTCACACTTATCACTTGGATTTATTTTTTCCAGATAGCAAGAGTATATTTCCATTTTTGTTTTGCCGGTTGCTACTTAGCATACATATTCATATATTTTCTATCCATATTGGTTTGTAAAATAAATGATAACCGTAGGTTGTTCTACCTACATATAGCCTAAGTACAACCTATGCAAATGATATGTCATATAAAAGTTGTGCATCCGCTTTATAACGTTCAAGTAACTTAATTTCAACCAATCAATTAAGTTGTATTATTAAAGTATTTTACAAGGTATTTTTGTTGACACATAACTTAATTTCAGCTAATCTATACATGAAAGTTGGATGGAATGCAATTATTAGTATTATAAGTGTATTGGGATACATCTTATATAACCTGAAAGATGTTTTATAAGCCGCCATTTTTTGCGCTGTTTTCAATATATAAGTGTTCAATTTTACGTAAATAATGCAAGAAAAATACAACAGAACTAGTGTGAAACGTGTATTTTAAACTATTATATAGCAAGCTGTGTTACTTGGGATGGATTGCTCCAAAAAAAATTTACAGGGATTCGTCCGGGAATTCCTCAAGCAACTTCTCTAGATTCCTACAGGTATTTCTCTTGAGATACCTCAAAAATTTTTTTCTACAGATTCCTCCAGGAATTCCTCCTCAAAGTGCTCCAATAGTTCTTTACGAAAATCCTCCAGGAATTCCTCCAGGGACTTCTCAAAGGATTCCTTCAGGGATTCCCCATGGAATGTATACATGGATTCCTCCAGGAATTCCTCTAGAGATTCCTCAAGGAATTTCTCTAGAGATTCGTCCAGAAATTCCTCCAGGCATGTCTCCAGGAATTTCTCCAGGGGTTCCTCCAGGCATTTCTTCAGGAATTCCTTTAGGAATACCTCCACAATACCAACGGCAAGTTTTCCAAAAAACCTCTAGGAATTTCTCCCGGAGTTTATCCAGGAATTATTCCAGGCATTCTTCCAGACATTCCTTCAGGATTTCATCCAGGCATTTCTTCAGGGAATTCCACCAAGAATTTCTCCAGGGATTACCCCAGGTATTTCTTCAGGAACTCCTCCAGGAATTTGTCTCGAGGACCTGTAACCACTCCGGACTTTCAACTGTCAGTTTGAATTGGCCATAATAGAAAGCTCGCACATTGCCCCTCAAATTCATTTCTATGACGCAATGAACATTGCGTTCTTTAATTTCCTCGTTTTGTACCACTAACACTAGTATATAAGCTCCGAAATCAAAATTGTACTCTACTAATCCTCAGTACGAATATAGCAGTCAAACCGATCACATCGTGTTTCGAAGCTCGTCCAATAATCCGGAAAAGGACCAGTCCGCCGCGTAAATCTACCTCCGAAGTAAGTCCGGTCACGTGTCCGGTCCACCAGTCCGCCGTCGTAGTTCTGTGAACTTCTGGTGCACCAAAGTAAGTAAAGTTCGCGAGTTTGGTGCGAACAGAATTCTTCCAGGAATTGATCCAGGTTTTCCTGCGAAAATTCCTAATTTCTCCAGGAAATCTTCCATGGTCTTTTAGAAAATCTTTCAAGAATTTATTCAGGAATTCCTCTAGGATTATTTCCAGGGGTTCCTCCGGGATTTCTTCCAGGGTTCCCTCCAGGAATTTATGTGAGAACTCCTCTAAGAATTTCTTTAGAAATTTCTCCAGGGACTCCTTTCAGAGTTCTCCAGAGATTCTTCCAGAAATTTCTTCGACGATTCCTCCAAAAATTCCTCCAGAAATTCCTCCAAAAATTCATCCACAAATAGTTTTTGGGAAATTTCTCTTGAAATTTCTCCAGAAATTTTTCCAGGGATTCATCCAGGGATTTCTTCAAGAATTCCTGTAGGGATTTCTCCAGGAGTTCCACCTAGGATTCCGCCAGGAATTTGTGCATAAGGTCCTTCAGGCATTCCTCCTGAGTTAATTCCAGAAATTACTTCAGGGATTCCTCCAGTGATTTTTCCAAAAAGTCCTCCAGGAGTTCTTCTAAGAATTTCTTCAGAAATTTCTCCAAGAATTCCTCCAGCAATTCCACGGATTCATCCAGGAATTCCTTCAGAGACGGTTCGATGTACATTCTAAATTTTTGATATTAAATTTATAAAGACTGCAAACGGATTATTCTATAGTTTTGCAACATTTCATAATATCGAATCGATGTGAAAACATCGATTCAAAGCATTCGATTAAATCGGTGAATCGATTCTGCTGATCCAATTCAAATCGATGTATCAGCCAAACTTTCCCAATTGTTTGTTTTGTGCATTAAGCAATTTACTATCTATGGAATTTGCAATGCAATTATGAGTTACATGTCCCGCGAAAAATAACCAATTGAATTCTTTTGAAGCATTATTTCAAAATCAGAATCTTCAACCGAAAATGAATCAAAGTTAAAAATTGTTGGTGCCCGGGAACCAGTGTCAGTGCAGTGGAGTAATCGAGATTACTCCAAGTTACTGATTGAGTTACCATCTTTTCCGATAGAAAAATAAGTTTTACTTTTTAGTATGATACATAATCTTTAAGATGTATTCCTGTAAACAATCTTACAAGAAAACCTTAAAGAAATGTTTGCCGAGAAGCTCCACAAATTCTTTTAGAAAATCTTCCGCAGATCCCTTCAGAAATTTCTCAATGGGTACCTAAAAATAATCTTTCAGGTAGTCATTCGGACATATTTTTCAGGGATTCCTCCAGAAATTTATTTTAGGGATATTTTAAAATCTTGCGTGAATTGCTTCGAAAATTTCTCCAAGTTGTATTAGCATTACAGATATCCCTCGATTTAGAGGACCCTCGATTAGACCCTCGATTTTATGTACATTTTTCATGTTTTTTTTTTAAATATTCAATCAGTTTAAATCTTGCAGTGTGTGTCATGATTACTTAGAATGCAGGGGTTTTCAGCCTTTTGACACGCGGAGCACTTCATATCAATAAATTGTTTTGTGAAACCCCCAAGTTAACTCAAGATTTACTTATTTCTTTATATTTATCATAAACTCATACTTCCCTTTCTGACTTCATTTTTTTTAATAAAAAATGTCCCAGAATCAAAGGGGTGTAAGTGACCATTTTGCCAATTTTGAGCTGAGCATATAAAAAAATTCTTCAGATTTCAAGCTTTCAGGAAGTTTTTAAGATAATTTTTACGATGATTGGAAAAATTACAATAAATCGTAGAAAATCGGGTCGATTTTGAAAATCCATACATTTTGTATGGGATGAAAAATTGGTGAAAAACATTAAACCTCATTTACTCGAAAGTAGGTTTATGTCACTTACACCCTTTTGCTTTTAACCCCCTCAAATATCCTTGGCTTTGTCGATGATCACGATAAGCAGAGTATACGGAGTGATTTTCTGGCGGTATTTTTTTTTCATATCCAATAGAAATGACAACATTTTTGGCGGATGTATGCAAACTGCTTATTTACCAGATCTTCCCTAAAAATTTTCTAACAAACTTTTTTCAACATTTCTAATGACTTCCGTACCGAGAACTGTATTATATTCCTGAGATTTTTTTGGTAGATATCTGCAAATTGAATTCCAAAATTTGTAACAAATTCCATAAAAAGGTCATTGTAATGCTTCGGCTGATTACTGGTAAGATGTGTGATAAATTATTTCTTCCATGGTACCCGAGCAGAAGAAAATTACAAGTGAGTAACATATCCTGGTATTTATCTTAAATACTACCATACCTTGATATGTCCTTCATAAGGTGGTAATAAGAGGCAAAATAACAAAAATGAATACCAAAACTTTTTATAAATAACACCTAGAAAATAACAAGTCTTGTTATTTCAATAATGAATGCATACCTTAAATTTGAAGTGCTGTATTTGTTATTCCAAAGTTATTGAATAACAAACTAATAACATTTCTTGTTATTAAATGTTTCATTTGTTCGATGACTTCATGATGTAATAGTAAATCTTGTTCTTCGATTATTTTCAAGCTAAACCAACAAATACTACATCAATACCAAACACTGCTCAAATAACTCCAACTGTGATTGTGATGTTCTCAAAACATTTCGTAGAATACCGCAGTAATAACAAATTTAGGTATTAGAGCACATGTTGCTCTTCGCATGGTATTTTTAAGGTATGCCCTGCTGCTCGGGTAGAATCAGAGCTAATTAGTCAAGGTTCCCCGATTTCAACGTCCCTTCACGTGCACATTCCCAATGATGAATTCCTGGAGGAATCTTTCTTGGAGCAGCTTTTGAAGAAATCCCTGCCAAAATGTCTGAATCTAGTAACATTGAACAAGTATCTAAAGATAATTCCGAAAGTATCGCTGAAGAAATTTTAGAAGAAATTTTAAAAAAAATCTTAAAAAAATTCTAAATAAATTCCTAAAAAAAAGAATAGTTTTTAAAAAATCATAGGTGGGTTTTCTGGAGAAGTTCCGGAAGGAATACCTGGAAACTCCTGGTGGAATAACCAACAAAACCCCTTGAGACATTTTGGAAAAAAAAATCCTGAAAAATCTCCAAGATAAATATCTTAAACATTTTTTAATGAATTCCATGAGAAACGTTGAGAAACGCTCGGAAGAGATCCCGGAGGTATTTCTGATAAAACATATATACTAATACCCGGCGGAATTTCTGATGGAATCTCTGTGTCAGTTTCTGCAAGAGTGTCTCTAGCCTTTCCATAGCAATCCTCTGTAGAAGTCTGCAAAATCTGTAGAAAAAAATCTGAAACAATCCTTGGAGGATTTCCTGAGACTTTCTTAAGAAATCCTTGGAGCAATTTCTGGAAGAGAAATGCCTTGAAGCAATATCTAAAGGAGTGTGAATAAATTTAAGGAATTTCCTTAATAATCTCTTGTAGGATTCCTAAAGCAATCCTTGGAGCAGTTCTTCAGAAAGCTTCTGAGAAAATTTTGAAGAAGTTTTAAGTTTCTGATTATGATACATTGAGAATCAGAAACTCAAAACTTCTTCAAAGTTTGAATCATATACAAAAAAAAATATGGATTTTTTTAAACTTCTTGGCAGGTTTTCTGCTTTGAAAAATATCTGAAGGAATTACTAGAAAAGCAATCCGATGAAATTCGTGGCTGAATTTCTGGGATAATCTATGCAAGATTTTTCGAACCCATGCAACATTTTTGGAAGCTATCCATGCAAGACTTTCTTAATGAATACTTGAAGATGTTTCAAAATGACATTCTAAAATCTAAAGGAATCCCTAGAAGATTTTGTGAAAAAAAAAATCTGACAGAATTTATTTCGGATTTCCTGGATCAATTTTTGAAGTAAATTTATGAGCAGTTTTCCAAAGATTTTTTCAGGAATTCGTGGAAGATTTTTCAAAAGAATCCTTGGACGGATTTCAGCAAGGGTTCATGAAAGAATTATTGAAAAATCTGTGGAAGTTTTTTTTTTCAAAATAATGAATAAATTTGTAAAAAAATCTCTGGAGGAAAATCTGGAGATATTTTTAAAGAAAGTACTAGTCGAATTTAATAAAAGCCAAGGGAGATTTTCTGAAGGAACCCCCGGGGTAGTTTCTACAGGAATTCCGGCATAAGATTCCTAAATGGATCTCACATTTTTCAAAGAGTCCCTGGAAAAATTTCTAGAGAAATCCCAGATAGTTTTTCTGACAGAAATTCAGATTAAAATAAATCTCGAGTGCAATTCCTAAAGCAAACCCCGGAAAAAATTTTAATATAAATCCTAGGGGAATAGCTTGAGAGAATACTTAAAGGAATTTTCGTTGGATTGTTCCGAAAAATCTAGAAGAGTCTCGAAAAAAAGGTAAATCTCTGAAGGATTTTTTGAAGTAATCCCTGGAAGAACTTCTACAAAAAAATCATACACAACTCTTTCTGAAACTTCTGGAAAAATCACTAGTACTGTAGGATTTTTTGGTGAAATCCTTGGAAGATTTTCCATAGTAATCCCAGTTCGTATTTTGAAACATTTTCTGAAAAATAGTTTATGAAGGCTAAATTTGTATTTAAGGAATCTCTGGAGAAATGTCTGAATAAATGTCTAAAGAACGCATTTTTGTAAGAATCCTTAGAGGAAGTGCTACTCGAATTCATGATTTTTCTTTTTTTTTTTTTAAAGTGGAGGAATTTTAAAAGTAAAGCATGAAAGATGCTTTGAAAGAATTCTTAGTGCAATTAATAGAATAAAATCAATGTCTAAACAAATCTCTGAAGAAAATTTCCAAATAAATCCATGGAAGATTTCCAAAGAAATCTCCAAACGAATGCCTAGAGAAATTTAAAAATAAATAACAAAAGGAATTTCTGGAGTACTCCGTGGGCATATTTCTCAAAAAATCTAAACCGCTGAAAGTCGTCAAAAATTCAGAAATTTCTTCGAAATTTGATTCATTCATTTTTCCAGGGATGTATCAGGAAAATCCGTCACGAATTCATCAGAAAATTACATCAAAGATGCACTCGAAAAATTTTTAGATTTTTTTTCTAAAGATCATTAAAAAAAAATCTGGAAATAACACTAAATATTTCTTAGGATCTTCCCAGCGAATGTCGCCAAAATTTTGCGCCCATATATCCGATGCGATACAATGCACCAAAATTAAAAGTCCACAATAAAATTCTTTAGGGGTTCCTATAAAGAATTTTGCATGGTTTCCATCAGTTGTTCCAGTAGGATTTCCTCCAGGGATTTCTGCGGAAGTTCATGCAGAGATTTCTTTAGAATTTTCTCTTTGAAAAATTCGATCAGATTTCTTTTCGTAGGAATTCCTTAAGAAATTTCTCTGGGTTACAAAAACTAATTACAAAAGTTTAACCATTTGTATCTGCAGATATCCCTCCAGAGTGGTAGGTATCCCCAGAAATTTCTTCATAAAATCGTCCAGAGATATTTCAGGAGATTTCTTCAGGATTTCTTCTAAAAATATCTTAGTCGAATCCTTTAACCGAGCAGGCACGAATATCTAGCACATAACTGCATCATATCGAAGTCAAATACCATGCATGACAAGAAATGGTATTGGTTGGTTAGTCGGGTATTGAAAATAGCTTATTTTGGTATTGTGTAGGTGTTGAGTCACCAACAAAAAAAAACCTAAAAAGTTATTGGTTTGATCAAAATTTCATTGCATTCGGTTCATTGAATCCGGAGATATAACAGCTCAAAGTTGGCTATCAGATAATTATACCTCTTTCTAGAATCTTTCTAACTTCGTGTAGAACAGCCCGATCATTTCCAAATTTGGACCACTGATACACAAAGAGTTACAGTAAAAATTAATGAATATTTGATACCCTTTTCGAAAAGTTACAGGTAGTTGAACATTTTTTGAAAAGTGAAAATTTTACTTGTCCCAATTATTTTGACTATCCCCTGTAGTAAAAGAGATTAAGGCAGGGGAGTTGTATACACTCTAAAAATATTTTCCTTTAAATTAGACGGAAAATGATTTACTCCATGAAAATATTTCTACAATAATCATAATATCTCAAAATATGTTCGTCTTAAAAAATCAGTATTCCAAATAGGCTTCCTCAAAAAAAAGTGGTGGGATATGCAGAAATAAAAAAAATGAAAAATCAAAACCAAAATTCCACGAAAAACGCGAATTGAAAAGAATCACCTTCCAAAACATTTTTTTTATTGATTTTAGATGACGTAAACTTATGTTAAGATAAAAAATCTTGGTATTAGAGGTTTTTTTTGGAACAGAGTTTACGCATTGCATTGGTGATACATTGTGTGTTGATTACTATGAAGGTGAAGCGGCATAGTTCGCTTGATGCATAACTTATAAGCGTTGTATGATAGATTGACACTGTGCTGAGGAAGTTGGAAGGATGGCAATTGGACTTTCTAACCTAATGGCTATGAACCAATGAAAATACCGTAAACCGGGGTCAAATTGATCAGCGGGGTGAAATTGATCATTCGGATACTACATTGTAATTAAATACTAGGAACTTTTAAGCGTCGTAATGATCTTAAACTTTTAACGTCATCTGGTTCGTAGATGTCTAGAGATGAGCGTAGACTTTTATTTTTATAGAAAAAAGTTAGTTTTGCCTTATTTTCTAAGGAATTTGCAAAATATTTCTCATTTAGCTGAAATCATTGCTACTAAACAATCGATTGCTAATAGGACTTCCCGTAAATTCTCTGTTTTAACATTTTTGTGGAGCCTTGGTTGGGAAGTTATGTAGCTAATCAGAACAAGACATAGTTAAAAACAGTTTATTTTATGATTAAATAGTCATTTATTGTGATAGACATCATTTATTTCAAATGAAATTTCCTACCTTTAGGCGTTTAAGGGGGCATTTCAAAATTTAATTTTGCATTTTAAGTATTAAATTCACTAGTTGTAAGATTTTAAACGTGTTATTCGGTTTGAGAAGAGCAAAATTAAGCGGAGAAGGAAATTTTCCTTTTCAACCGATGCTTATTTGTAAACTGATCAATTTCGTCCCAAAGTGGCATTTCCAATTTTTTGATTTTTGGAGTTACTTAAAGTTTAAATTTGTTGAATAAAATTCTGCCACATGGTTCCATGGAGATCCACTGGGTACTGGTTTTACAGAAACTCTTTTGGCAATATTTGAATTGCTACTGATGTTATCCGCAAAAGTTGTTTTAAAGTGATCAATTTGACCCCGGATTACGGTACATGAGTTGTGTTTCTAGTAAAGAGCAAGAGAAGATACAAGGTAGTAGAAATGGAACGGGCCATGGATTGAACGTAGGACCTTCTACATACAAATCAGAAGCGGTTGTCGCAAGACCAGCAAGCCCGTATGCATTGAACAGAATTATTATTTAAATTCAAGAACCGTCGTCTTTCTCCCAACAATTGCGTATCAAATACGATCACATTTCACACCCAACCAATCCCCGATCGAACCTGTATCAAATCTCCATTTATCCTCGCACATGTCTAATTTCCGACGTTTCCAAAACGATCAGCTCCACACGTTTGTCCGAAAAGAAAAACTTCCCAATGGAGCCGAAAATTTCCATTAAAATATGCTTACTGCGAGATCCCCGGATTGTTATTTTATTCCCACGAAATTCGCACGGTACGCACTGGCTGTGCGGCTACATTTAATAATAGTCACACGTGGCGAGGATTCATCTCCGCCGGTTCGGTTTTCACCGCATTGTTGTTGTTGTTGCTCCCCATTGTGGGAGGGGAAAGCCCCGTGAACAGTCAGTCAGTTAGTCAGTTCACGGCTCGGCTGGGTGTGTGGCAATCTCCGCCCGCTGTGCAATCAAATTTCCTTTATGCAAATCAAGCCCAATCACTGGCAGAACGCTAAAACTTGGGTGTAGGAGGGGGAGGATGTGGAAGAACTTTGTGTTGGAATGTGGAGTTTAGGGGAGAGAATTTCGTTTCGTGCCCATACCTAAATTAAGTGGGTTTAAACGATCAGAATAAATATAACGGGAAAGTAAGTCAACTAACTTTTTTACATTTTCCCCTCGACAACGGCGGGTACTTTCGGTATTTGCTCTGGTGTACCTGTAAGACGTGAAACCTCTTCAAAGTTAGGTTTGTTTGATTAGCATGAGCGAGGAAAAGTGGCGAGAGTTTGCAAACGTTCAACGAATTCTTGATTCGCTTGAATAGCAAAGAGCGACATAATTGGTTTCCAGAACTAGGTTGATAGCGGCACGGAGGGATGATTTGCTTTAAAATATTCATGTGTTTATGTAATCACAATCAGATATGTAGGGAGTTGTTGAATGAGTTGGTACTAAAAAAAGAGCACCAACCCTATCAGAGCGCTGAAAAGACGTTACCGGATAAGTGCGAAGAACTAGCATAAGTTAAAATTCACGAAAATTAAATGAAGTAAAAAAACGTTACCGAATAGAGGTTGTGTGCTAGTAGTGGACCCTGCGCCTATAGTGGACCCCTTACAGAATAATTTAATAATAAATGCCCAAATCAACTGCTTTCGGGCAACTTCTATCGGGGGAACATCAATTCCATTGCTACACAGCAGTTTCTGGCAAACGAATTGCCCAGTGGCCACGAAAATAGGTTATTTATACAATTTAATGAATGTAAACACGGACATAAAATTTGTTATAAAATTTCACTTTGGGACAATCAATCATTGCCAAAAAGCCGCAGAAGTAAATTTCGATGGCTTAGGCTTAGGGGGTCCACTACTAGCACCCTAACCCTACTCACTGATTGAAAGAAAAAAACAGTTACCAACACCAAGTAGATCACCCGAAGAAAGAGGAATCGTTGGAAAAACCTTTTAAGAAAACTCTGTGGAAAAATCCCACTGGATAAATCCCTGTTGAAATTCCAGGTGCAATTTATGAAGGAATCCCTGAAATAATTCCTGAAGCGTTTACCCTAGGATATACAGGACATATCCCTAAAATCCTAAGCTCTGGAGGGGTGCCGGGATAAATATCAAGATTTTTAAAGGAATTTTCAATTCATTATTAGAAGATCTACCTAGATTAATTCCTTAATTATGCCTGGAGTAATTCCTATAAGAAGTATTGAACGAATTCCTATTGAATTCTTTGAAATAAAAAAACCGTGTTAGGATTTTAGATAAAATTCCTGGAGAAAGCCATGGAGCAATTCCTGAAAGAAATAGAGTTATTGGGGAGTATCTAGAGCAAATATTGTAGAAATCCCCGCAGAAATAGCTTGAGAAATTTGAGCAGGAATTTCTTGCAATAATTTATAGAAGATATCCTGCAGATATCCCGGAATAAATCACAAGAGAAATGTCTAAAGCAATTCAAAGCCCAACACACTTGTCACAGAAGTGTTACGGCGGCGAAGGTTTTTGTTACGCAGAAGTCACTGTGACTTATCTTTAACAAATTAATACCTACTTGTTTGAATCAAATCACAGTAACTTCTGCGAAACAAAATTATGCGCCGCCGTAACTCTTCTGTAACAAGTGTGTTAATTGGGAGAGATCCTGATGGAATTCCAGGAGAAATATATAGAGGAAGCCAAATAGGAGAATCCATAGATGAATCTTGGATAAATTCCTAGTAGATTTTCTAGATTAATATTAATTCTTGAAGAAATATCTGAAGTCGTGGAGATTTTTTTATTCTCTAGAGAGAGAATTTCTGGAGGAGTTCCAGCAGAAATTCCTGAAAGAATCCCTAGTAAAATCCCCAGATGAATTCCTGGATAAATCCATTGAGTGTCTTCAGGAATAATTATTGAAGAAAGAATTACAGAAATCACTGGTTATCCCTTGAGGAACTTTCATACACTGTTTTGGTATAAGACCTGCAGTAATACCAACAGGAATTTTTAGAGGAATCCCAGCGAAAAAAACTTCTGAGACATCCCTTCTAAGGCATGCAAGGAAAATCTTAGAGAAACATCTGAAGGGAAATCTCTGAAAAAAAAAACATTTCCAGGAAGAATTCTTGAAGGAACACCGACAGAAATTCTAGGAGAAATCTCCAGAATCCCCAAATTCCTGGAAAATTTGCAACAAGAGTTTCCAGAAATTTTTCTGGAATTCTTCCAGGAATTGCTACAGGAATTCTTCCAGGAATTCTCACAAAAATTCTTGTAGGAATTCCTACAGGAATTCAACCAGTTTTTTTTTCTCCAAAAACTCCACCAGGAATTCCTTCAGGAATTCCTCCAGGAACTCCAGAAGAAGTTCCTCCTGGAATTCCAGCAGAAATTTCTCCTGGAATTCCTGCAGGAATTCCTCCTGGAACTACAGCAGGGATTTCACCAGAAATTCCATGTGGAATTCCACCGGCAATTCCACCAGGAATTCTACCACAAATTCCTTAAGTGATTGCTCCATGAATTCTTCCAGATATTCCTCCAGAAATTCAACCAGGAATTCCTTCAGAAATTCCTCTAGGAATTTTTCCCACAATTTCTTAAGGAATTTTTCCATGAATTTCTCCAGTAAATCCTCCAGAAACTTCTCCAGAAAACCCTCCAGGAATTCCTGGGATTTCCCCAGGAAGACCCCCAGGAATTCTTCCAGGAATTCCATCAGGAATTCCACCAGGAATCTCTTCAGGAATTGCTCCAAGAATTCCACTAGATCCGGGAGCGGACCTGGAGTGATAGTTAGAACACTTGACTATCACGCCGAGGACCTGGGATCGAATCCCACTCCCGACATACTCACAAATGTGAGTTCTTTTTTCAGAAGGGAAGTAAAGCGTGGGTCCCGAGATGAACTAGCCTAGGGCTAAAAATCTCGTTAAAACAGATAAAAAAAAAATTCCACTAGAAATTCCACCAGGAATTCCTCATGGATCCCTCTAGGCATTCCACCACCAGGAATTCCTCCAAGAATTCCACCAGGAATTACTCCAGGAGTTTCACAAGGAATCACTCCTGGAATTCCACCAGGAATTACTCCAGGAATTCTTAACGGAATATTACTGTAGGAATTCCTGGTGGAATTCCAACTAGAATTCCCGGAACAATTTCTAAAGGAATTCCTGGAAGAATTCCTGAAAGAAATGCTGATGGAGTTCCTGCTGGAATTGTTTCAGAAATTCTTGTTGCAAATTTTCCAGGAACTTGATTACTCTGGGGATTTTTGCTTGTTCTCCTCCACGAATTCCTTCTGGAATTTTTTCAGGGATTCCTCTTAAGACATTTCTGTAAGATTGTTCACCAGTAGTTTCACCGGAATTCCACCAGGAATTCCTCCAGGAATTCCCCCAGAAATTATTTTCAGCAATTTGGAACGATATTGTTTATATAGGGTGAGGCGTCAAATAAGCAGGAATAACAAAAAAGTTTGGCCTTATTCAAAAGCTATGCGAGGTTCGTATATTGGGTTATGTATATATAAAGCCAAAAGACATCAACTTAAATAAAATGTATTATAAAATGGCAATCAGAAACGAATCACACTTCAAATTTGTTTGCCTATAAAATGCTGTCAAAATCGGATAGAATATCTGTAAAATCGGAAGTAGACAAAACCGGATCACCAAGCAAGCGAATAAGAGTATTTTTTGAAAAGAAACCAAGAAATAAAAAAATTAAGAAATAAAAAACTAGAAGAGTTTCTAGGCAGATTTATGTTGGATTTTTTTATGAAATTTCCAGTCGAAATATTGTAGGAATTTCGGAGATATCCCAAAAAGAATCCTTGGATGAATATCTGAAACATTTAAAAAAAAATCAAAACTGTTCAAGAAGGATTTTCTGTAAAACCTGGGGGAATCCATTTGAAAGAATCACTGAAAATTTTATATAGAAATTACGGAAAACTCTGTCAATGCGGCAATTTTATGGTTTTCTGAAGGAAATCCATAAACACATTTCTAAAGAACTCTTCCGAGGCAGTTTTGGAGATTTCAATGTACAATTTTTCGTGAAAAAAAAAATTTTTTTTTTTTGATAAATTTTGAAAGGAATTGCAATAGACATTCCTAGGTTATATTTTTAGAAGAAATAATTGAAGGAATTCCTGAAGGAATTATTGAATAAATCTCTGGAGGTATCTTCGGAACAAGTCCTGAAGGAATCTTTGTACTTATTTATGCAAGAATACTTAGGTCAATTCCTGCTGGCACAGCCGACAGAAACGATAAAATAATCTCTGGAAGAATTCCTGAAGAATTTGTACCCTTGGTACAACTCCTGGAGGAGTACGTCATAGCATACCTGCACAAATCCTGAAGAATCAGAAGGAAGCCGTAGGAGCAATTTCCGTAAGAGTTCTTGGAAGCATCTGTGGAGGAATACCTAGAAACATTTCTGAAGCAAATATTGGAGAAATTTCTAGAAGAGTCTCTAGAATAATTTTGAGGCAAATCCTTGGAGGAATTTCTGTTGGAATTCATGGAATACTTTCCAATGGAAATCATAAACAAATTTCAGGAGTAATTCTCTGATAAACAGAAGGATTCCCTGGAGAAATTTCTCAAAAAATCTCTGGAATAGTGTCTGAAAGATCCACCGAAGGAATTTATGGAACAATTCTTGGTTGAGTTTAAGGAAGAATTCATTTAGTATCATTTGGGAATCAGTAGAAGATATTCAAAAGAATTTTAGGAGGAACTTTCAAGATGTAATTTGAACAATTTTGAAATAAATCAATTATTTCTCAAATATTGTTGAAATATTCATTGGCAGATTTTCTAAAGGTTCCGAAGACTGGTCAATATCGGAATTAGTTCTAATTATTTTTTTGTTACGAGTTCCTATTTTTAAAAAAAATCTTTGGACGTATTCCTAAAGATTAAATGAAACCATTTTGGAAGGAATCCATGGAAAGTTATCTAATGGAATCTTTGGCTTAGTTTTTGGAGGTATCTTAAAATAAATTCCTGAAGCAAAATTTGAAAGATTTTCGAAAGAAAAGAATTTATGAAGGAAACTTAGAAGGTATTTATTAACGAATCACCGAAGATTTTCTAAATGAAATCGTTGGATAAATTTCTGAAAGAATCAGTGGAATTTTTATCGAAAAATCCCGAGGATCTTTCTCAAAAAGTCTATGGAAGAATTTCTAAAGGATTTCATAGAAGGTTTGCTAGATGAGTCCATATAGGATTTCATATAGAAATCTCTAGAGAAAGTTCTGAGGGATATGCTGGAGAAATTTTTGAAGATATTTATGCACATTACATGCAAGGTTTTTTTTTTCAAGAATTCCGGATCGGAAGCAATCCACGCAATTTTTTCTAAAGAAGTCCTTGGATATATTGCTGGATGAATTTTTAAAAGAATTTGTGAAAGAATTCTTGAAGCAGGAATCCCTTGGAGAGTTCGCGAAAGAATTATTGGAGGAGTTTTTAATGAAGCCCTGGAATTTTTTCTTGATTTTCGAAAGATTTTTTTTTTTAAGAAACTTCGAAGAAATTTAATGAAGGAATTACTAGGAAGCATTTCTGAAAGAGCTCTTAGAAGAATTTCTGAATAATTCAAGAATTAATTGAAGGTTTTACTTATAAAATAATCCCTCGAGAAATTGGAAGGATTCCCTAGAAGAATTTAAGAAGGTTTTTCTTTAAGAGTTGAAGGAATTTATGGGGTCAAATACCTTGCGGGGATAAAAAACGAGTTTTTTTACTGCATAATATAAAAGTATTCTAGGAAGACAATACACATTCCAAAATTCATAAGAATTGATTCACTATAACCAAAGTTGCAGCTCATTGTAGCGTGCGCCCTCCAAAAGACCAGGCAAAGCGCGAAACTATAAACGTAATTATCTCAAAATGGTGTTTTTTTTGAAGTGGCGTTGCGGTGATCACGATGACCGATTTGAAACTTTTTTTTATTGTTTGTAATTCAAATCTCGAGGTACTGAACGGATTATAATATGACAATCCTGAATGAATTACACTTTTATTTTTCTTGTACAAAACATGCGTCAAAAAGCTGAAAATTGCTGGTAGACCAAATCGGAGGCTGTTAACATCGAGTCACCTGCACTGTAGTCATTTCTGAGAAGAAGCCATGGAACATACATACATTTATTTGTTCAACATCATTAAGATAAGACATAATCAACAATAGTACGCCACAATACTCGGTTTGTGGCTGCCGCTCTCCATCCTCGGTCGCGCCCAATGCTCGCCAAGTCACGCTCCACCTGGTCCGCCCATCGTGCTCTCTGCGCTCCACGCCTTCTTGTGCCAACCGGATCCGTTGCAAACACCAGCTTTGCAGGGTTGTTGTCCGGCATTCTTGCAACATGTCCTGCCCAACATATCCTTCCAGCTTTGGCCACCTTCTGGATGCTGGGTTCGCCGTAAAGTGCAGCGAGCTCGTGGTTCATCCTTCTCCGCAACACACCGTTCTCCTGCACACCGCCGAAGATCGATCTTAGCACGCGTCGCTCGAAAACTCCGAGTGCTTGCAGGTCCTCCTCGAGCATGGTCCATGTCTCGTGCCCGTAGAGGATCACCGGTCTTATTAGCGTTTTGTACATGGTGCATTTGGTGCGTGGGTGAATCTTTTTCGACCGCAGTTTCTTCTGGAGCCCGTAGTAGGCCCGACTTCCGCTGATGATGCGCCTCCGAATTTCTCGGCTCACGTTGTTGTCAGCCGTCAGTAAGGATCCGAGGTAGACGAATTCCTCCACCACCTCGAAAGTATCCCCGTCTATCGTAACATTACTACCCAGACGGATCCGGGCGTTTTCGGTTCCGCCTACCAGCATGTACTTTGTTTTTGAGGCATTCACCACCAGTCTGACCTTTGCTGCTTCGCATTTCAGGCGGGTGTACAGTTCTGCCACCGTTCCAAATGTTCTAGCGATAATGTCCATGTCGTCCGCAAAGCACACAAATTGACCGGATTTTGTGAAAATCGTTCCCCGGCTGTTGAGCCCGGCTCGTCGCATCACACCTTCCAGCGCGATGTTGAAGAGTAGACATGAAAGTCCGTCACCTTGTCGCAGTCCCCGGCGAGATACGAATGAACTGGATAGTTCACCCGAAACCCTTACGCAGTTTTGCACACCGTCCATCGTTGCTTTAATCAGTCTAGTCAGCTTCCCAGGAAAGCCGTTTTCGTCCATGATTCTCCATAGCTCTGCGCGGTCGATACTATCGTATGCCGCTTTGAAGTCGATGAAAAGGTGGTGCGTTGGGACCTGGTATTCACGGCATTTCTAGAGGATTTGCCGTACGGTAAAGATTTGGTCCGTTGTCGACCGGCCGTCGATGAAGCAGGCTTGATAACTTCCCACGAACTTATTTGTTTTAGGTGATAGACGACGGAAGATGATCTGGGATAGCACTTTGTAGGCAGCATTCAAAATAGTGATCGCCCTGAAGTTCTCACATTCCAAATGGTCGCCTTTCTTGTGAATGGGGTAGATTACCCCTTCCTTCCACTCCTCCGGTAGCTGTTCGGTTTCCCAGATCCTGACTATCAGCCGATGCAGACAGGAGGCCAACTTTTCTGGGCCCATCTTGATGAGTTCAGCTGCGATACCATCCTTACCAGCTGCTTTGTTGGTTTTGAGCTGGTGAATGGCATCCTTAACTTCCCTCAGCGTGGGAGTTGGTTCATTTTCGTCCTCCGCTGCACTGGCGTCGTCGTTCCTTTCGTTGCCGTGGGCTCCCGTGCCTACGTTCTCCACGCCGTTCAGGTGCAGATCGAAGTGCTGCTTCCACCTTTCGATCACCTCACGTTCGTCTGTCAAGAGGCCTCCGTCTTTATCCCTGCATATTTTGGCTCGCGGCACGAAGCCGTTGCGGGATGCGTTGAGCTTCTGATAGAACTTCCGTGTTTCCTGGGAACGGCACAGCAGTTCCATTTCTTCACACTCCGCTTCTTCCAGGCGGTGCTTTTTCTCCCGAAAGAGGCGGGTCTGCTGTTTCCGCTTCTGTTTGTAACGTTCCACGTTCTGTCGAGTCCCTTGCTGCAGCATTACCGCCCTCGCTGCATCCTTCTCCTCCAAAACCGTTCTGCACTCTTCGTCGAACCATTCGTTCCGTCGATTCCGTTCCAAGTACCCGATGGTGCTCTCGGCTGCGTCGTTGATGGCTGCTTTCACTGTACTCCAGCAGTCCTCTAGAGGGGCCTCATCGAGCTCGCCCTCGTCTGGCAACGCGGCTTCGAGATTCTGCGCGTATGCTGAGGCGACATCCGGTTGCTTCAGTCGCTCTAGGTTGTACCGTGGCGGTCGCCGATACCGTACATTGTTGATGACGGAGAGTTTTGGGCGCAGTTTGACCATCACCAGATAGTGGTCGGAGTCGATGTTGGCGCCACGATAGGTCCTGACGTCGATAATGTCGGAGAAGTGCCGTCCGTCAATCAGAACGTGGTCGATTTGAGATTCTGTCTGCTGTGGTGATCTCCAGGTGTAACGATAAGGGAGGCTGTGTTGGAAAAAGGTGCTACGTATGGCCATATTTTTGGAGGCAGCGAAATCAGTGAGTCGTAGGCCGTTTTCGTTCGTTTGCTGGTGGGCGCTTAACTTACCAATCGTCGGTCTGAATTCCTCCTCCTGGCCAACCTGAGCGTTCAAATCTCCTATGATGATCTTGACGTCGTGGCTTGGGCAGCGATCGTACTCGCGTTCGAGCTGCGCGTAAAATGCGTCCTTGTCATCATCAGTACTTCCGGAGTGTGAGCTGTGCACGTTTATTATGCTGAAGTTGAAGAATCGGCCCTTGATCCTCAACCTGCACATTCTTTCGTCGATCGGCCACCAACCGATCACGCGCCTCTGCATATCACCCATCACGATGAAAGCTGTTCCCAGCTCGCGTGTGTTGCCGCAGCTCTGGTAGATGGTATGATTACCTCTAAACGTTCGCACCATGGATCCTGTCCAACACACCTCCTGCAGCGCTACGATGCCGAACCCGCGGTCCTTCAGTAGATCGGCGAGTATGCGGGTGCTCCCAATGAAGTTGAGAGATCGGCAGTTCCACATACCGAGTTTCCAATCGCAAGTCCTTTTTGTTCGCTGGGGTCGTTGCCGTTGGTCTCGGTTCGTATTATTCTGTTGCTGATTTTCCGTTACAATGATTTTTTTACGGCTGGCTCGTAGGGCCTGACACCAACCCCCTACTTTCCGGAGGACCATAGTGCACAGTTGAGCTTAGAGTCCTTCCCTGGCACTCGGACGTAGATCAGCCGCCCCTAACATGGGGATCAGACGCTGTTGTGAGCCGCTCCTCCTGGAGAACAGACGCTCAGGTTTGCCGAAGCAAATCACCCCTTCCCTGTCAGCCTATGACCAAAGTTCCCACCGGGGTTGGTTACCCGATCTTCCCTAAGGTTGCTCATAGTTTCCGGCCGGTACCGCGTGGAGGTAGGGATAGGAGTTGCTGGGCAGAGGCTAGTGGATCACAATGGGATCTGAATTGCGCAGCATACCCAGCCTTTACCGAAGCCATGGAAGGATGTAAGAAAAATCTTTGGCATACAAATAACGAGAAGAACTTTTAAACGAGTTTGTTTTTAAATTTCTAGTGCAATTATCAGTCAAATTCTCAAAGTAATCTTTGTATGAACCCCCAGAAGAATCCAATGAAGGTTTTTTTTAATAAAATATTAAAATCACGGCATCAGAATACAAGTTTCTAAATTAAAATTGAGTTATTTTTAGCAAAAATCTCAAAGAAATCCCTCAATAAAATTCTCGGATGGTTTTCTGAAGGAATTCCATAAACGCATTTCTAAATAATCCTCGGCAATATTAATGGAGAATTGAATCATTGAACTTGAAGTGAAGAATCATGATGGATTCGTTGGTTGGTGGACTTTCCTGAAGAATCTTTGGAAGCATCTCCGAGAAAATGCCTGGGAACATGGAATTGGAACATGGAATGGAATTTAAAGTGAAACAATGGAGAATTTCGTACAGAAATCCCTAGAAGAGATTCTTTAGAAATAACTTGATGATTTTGTGGCTATATCGGTCCTTTTCTACTCAGAAGGGATAAGGGAGTAGAGATCAAAGTGGATAGTTTTGATTTTCTCCCCTCGGAAAATTTTGTGAGTATTCGACATTTTGAGTGGGAAAACAAATAAATTATTCAAAAAAAAGCTGAAAATTTTAGAGTGAAATCAGAGCTATCGAGAAAATTTCTTCACAAATCCAAATTCGATGAGTTTGACGATTTTGCCTAATTGTTTGGGTTATTTTTATCAAATATATTTATTATTTATCATCCCCTCCCCCTTGACAAGTCAATGAGCAAAGTGACAAAAGAAGAAAATAAGATTTGTTCCGGCCTAATTAAATGAAACAAACAGAAAGTTCAAATCCTTTTTTGGAAGACCTCAAAAAAGTTTAATTAAAACCTGCTTTATGTTTGGACTTTCCAGAAATCCTGCCAGAAAAAAAACAACAAATTATACAAAATGTAATGCATGTCATAAGGCATAAATCATTGTGTTTGATCATGAAAAACACATCTGTCAAAAAAAAATCCAAATAATAGCTGCTTTCCTATTAACAAGCAAACCTTTTGACTTCATCACGAGATGCATCGGCAGTTTTTCACAGTAACTGCAAAAAATCCCCCAGATTAACGAGTTTCATTTAAGTGCGGAATCGGATTGCAAACAGGATCAAACATCCACCACCGCCGCCGCTTTGTGGATTATTTACCGTGTCAAAAATAATTAATGAAAATATCGATCCCTTCGGAATAAATTTGAGCCAACATAAAACGATTCATTGCACCGAAATAAAATCAATATCCTTTATCCGGCGATGGCTTATGTGTGGGAGAGGGGCCATCGGGCCACCATGCGTTTGTGGGTCGTTGCACTTTGGCTCTCTCGTACTGTGACCTGTGGACAGCAGAAAACCACGATACTGGTGTGAATTTAAATTTGAAAACTTCAATCAAAACTGGATGCAATTCAGCAGGTTCTTGCCGCGAGAGTTGGTAACGGTTGTGCGTTCAATGGAAACTCTCTTCCCGCATGGACGATGCGCTTGACTGATTCGCAGAGGTTTAGACTTTTGGGAAAATATGCGAAACATTATTTCTAAAATGAAAAATTAAAAAAAAAAAAAAAAAGAAAATAAAAACTGGAGACAGAAATTAGCAAATAGAGGACATAATATTGAATGAAGAATATATCTGGAGCAACATTTGAAAAGGGCATACAAGCATTGGTAAACAATGACTTCACACGTCGCTCCTGAGTCTCCATCAGCTTATTCACACAAACTAGGACCGTTATCAGATAGAGCGAACATCGATCTTTCAGATAACGGTGTTCATTTGCGTGGGCGGGCCGCTGTTATGCCCTACGGAGCGTTTTCGAAAAAAACACACAAGACCTCTTGGGCCCTTTTCAAATGTTGCTCCAGATATGTGAGAGAATAGACAGAGGTGAAATATAGAAATTACATGATTAAAAACAGATTTTTTTTATTGTGAAGGATTTCTGAAATCTGCGCCACTGTGGCATCTGCGTGCAATCGACACTATTACACTGCAGTGTTCGTGGTCATTACAGCGCCCGGTGGATGCACATTAAGAGACGCACCGTCAATATTTGCAACCAACGAGCGAACCCAGCGCATATATTATTAACGTCGTATGTTTATTTGATATCTCATTTACAACGTCATGCATCATGAATGCAAATATAGGTACAGCAGCGCAGCACGTGGGAGCCACGTCGTCAGAAAGCTGCAATTGAAGCGAACCAAAATGATCGACCATTAAAATTGATATCGGATCCGAGAGAGAGAAAGAGGAATACAGTAGAACTGGGATAGGAAGCCATTTCGTTGATTAAACATTGGATATAGTGTCCACCCCACCCCTTGGAAATGGTTTACTTGGAATGAATTGAGCTTGGTGAAGAATTTTCACCCGCTAAATTTAACTTAATACATATGTCATAAAGTGGAAAAATCTAAATATATCATCGAAAGATAGAGATTAGCACATTGATATACGTGTATTTGATTTAAACCCTCATATCTACGAAGGACACGGCCTGAGTGAGAAAATAAAATCGGTCGTATTAAAACTTGATTGTATATTTCACTCGCAAGTATGGCTGAGACCGAGATTTGCTATAAATGTAAAGCCAAACATGCAGTAAAGCTAAAAATTGAGCAAAAATAAATAATGTAATTGCAAAGAAGAAGAAAGTAAGTAGCGTCATTCAGGTTGGTTGAGGAGCGACTGATGGATGAATGTAAATTGGTGAGCTCGTTCCATGTTTTTGAAGTATTATGAAAATAAGTTCTTAAGTATATTTCCTTTGTGGTCCATGTGAAATTCCAACTTTTAAATCTTCTCCATGAAAACAGTACACATATAGCATTTATGCAATATTTTATCGTCATTTTTTTCTTTAATGAATGACATGCTTTTGGAGGATTTCTGATTGGTTTACTGGGTTAGGTCCAAAATTAATGAAGTCCCTCAATCCCGAAGCAATATGCACAGAATCACCCTTTCAATTTGGCATAGTTCAACGTTCGCGAAAAAAATGACAAAACCCATCCATTAGATTGCTAGCTTTTAATTATGCCGTTGAATGTGGTGCCGTCGTTATCTTCTTCGGAAAACACACCCCATTAGTATGGCCGTCGTACGGAATGCTTCCAAATTCCAAATTCATATCTAAGTGCTCCCCGAATGTGTCTCCCGTGGGGACCGTGGGGACGGATCCATCATGTGAATCTTGATTTTGAACTATGGTAGGTACGACATCGAAGCACAATGGCACGAGTGAAGGTTGAAACTGTATTCGAATGGTTGAGAACGATGCCACACATGGACCAGATGGAGATTAATTGGTCTCACTAGTATAATGATGTTATCCAGGGCAACGTAAGACGCCATGACATTTTTTTGGCTTTTTCAAAAGAGGTATAGCTCCAGTGCCATTGAAATGCTACGTAAGCCCAAAAATGTAGCATGAATGATAGGTTCTGTACTTTGCTCTTCACTAGAATATACTAATTTGGTTGATATGTCCTGCAACCAACCAGAGAACTTTTTTATCAGCAGATGCAAAATTGTGGTCTAGTGGGATTCAATCAAAAATGGTTACAGAGAAAACATTGGGTAAGTAAAACACAGAAAGCTATCTGATCGTTTGTGACTCACTGAAACTTCTTCGATGAGGATTACACTTAGAGTAATATTCTTCGCCGATCCATGTAAATAGTCATCACAGCGTAACAAAAATTAACTTTTTGTCTGTCTCAAGAGCAAACTTATGTGTCTCCGAAGGATTTTGGGCCGCTGAATCCGAATCCGGGCTCAGATTTGCTCTAACACGTCACAATTTTGAGCTATACCTCAATTTTTAGGGCAGAATATGCAATTTTGGGCTTTTTTGACTGCAAGCCATTAAGCAAGGAAATATTTTTTTTAAGCAATCAAAAGGTTAATTGGTCAATTACCATCTAAATTAACGACTCATGCAAAATATTTCGTTATACCAAATCGAATTTGATAGTTTTAAGCTATTTATGTTAGGTACGATATTTCCCATACAAGTCACCCTCCAAAAGTTGCATGCAAGTTTTCATACTAACATAAAATGCTTAAATCTAACAAATTTGATTAGGTAAAACGAAATATTTTGCATGAGTCGTTAATTTAGATGTTAATTGACCAATTAACCTTTTGATTGCTTAAAAAAATATTTCCAAGCTTAATGGCTTGTAGTCAAAAACGCCCAAAAACGCACATTTTGCCCTATAATTTGAGGTATAGTTCAAAATTGTGACGTGTTGGAGCAAATCTGAGCCCGGATTCGGATTCAGCGGCCCAAAATCCTTCGGAGACACATAAGTTTGCTCTTGAGACAAAAAAATGTTGCGCTGTGTAATTTGAATTTTCCAAAAAACTTACTCTTGAATAAAAGGTTTGTTTTTAAACTTTTTATAACAAAAAAAGATTCTACGTACACGTGTCAATGAAAAAAACTATGCATAACTTATATCATAATGTTCTTAACCTTTCAGGATGCGCGCCATCAAGCAACCGAAACTGCACCGCGCTCGCGCTAAATACAACGAGGGAGGTTTTTTGATAGTGTTGTTGTAGCGCGTGCTGACCGGTTAAGCTACAGCGCATTTGAAAAGAAAAAAACCCAGATTAAAACACCTAGTGGTGGTAGTGCCTTTCTCGTCGAATATGTACTCATGATCTTTCCGACGACGTTTGCCGATCCTGTGAATACTTATACGCTTAATATGATTCATGCAAAATTTGACCTTATGAAAAAAAAAAAATGCAAAAAGTGAAATTTTACATTCAATATTAAATCCCAATGAGAAGAGCGAGGGCTCAACCAGCCGCACCCAAATTGTGCACAGTAATTTTACACGCAAAAGGAGATTGGAAAAACTTTATTCAGTGTTGATGCGACAAATTATAATTTTCCTATAATAAGTTGATCCTATAATAAGTTGATCTATCCTACTTTTTATTAACACCGCCCAGAGGTCCAGTTTTTTGGGAAAAGCTGACAGAAACTCAATTTGTGTACATGTATCTAATGGGTTACAGTATATCGAGCACTCTTCTATAATGTCATAATCATTGAATAGCTTTTAAAGATTGATTTTGTATCTTGTTACGATACTGAGTAGCTGCTGATGGAAAAATATTACATTTTTGATAATGAACATAAACGAGTTTAACCCTTATGTGGCCGACAGGGTACCCAGCGTCCATTTGAAAAGCACGGTGAAGAAAAAAGCAAAAAGTTTGTCGAACACATAACGGTTACACGAGTGCGAAGAGCTGCCAAAACATTAGTGCCATGGTTATATGTATATAGTTAAATTGTATGAAAAAGAGTTATTTTATTCGGACTTCGTTGGAAGAAATCGAAAAATAATGAAAATGCCATCACAATGAAATTGAGGTCTTAATAATACTGGAACTTTATTCATTTAGGCTAAAACTAGCAGACTACTATGATTTGGCATTTTTTGCCAGATATTTCAAATCTGGACCACTGTGCACCACATGCACGCAGAAAAATAAAAACAATCAAATCAACCGATTTTTCAGTTTACTATAGCGACAAACTAATTTCTAGTTTAAACTGAACTGTTCTATTGTTTGATAATACAAATATTTTCATTTGTCGAATTTTTTGACAGTTTGCTAAAACAAACAGAGATATGGTATTTTCAACATGAAATAATGGATTGATTCAAACGACTACACTTTTGCCACTAACAAACCCGGAATGTGATTGTGTTGGTGACGGCAGCAACTGCGGCATCTCGGAAATCTATTTTTAGACCGTTGGTAAGCGGATGGGGAGGAGAACGACTAAAAAAGGCGAAACCGATCAACTTTTTGTGGATGCTGTCGTGAGTACCTGCGCGTTATCCATCACGGCCAAAGTTGCACTTGGAAGTTGGCGTGATGGATTTGCTGCACCTTCTTTGTTGTGGCGATGTTGGGGTAAGCGTTTTATAGATGTGTGAATGCTGTCGGACCATGTTTATGGTTTTTATTTGGTTGAAACAAATTAAATTTTTGACATTATATAAAATGATGGTAATCGGTTGTTTTTATCGATAAACTCTAAATGAAAACAATTGAATATAACTTTGGAATAAGTAAATTCTCAGTTTGAAAATCAACCATGCGTTTTATTGTTTTAAACAAGCGCCATTTTTCTGCGTGTGAATTTGAAATGGTGTGATTTGATGAGATTGTTTAGGTCACGATTTTATTCTTTTGCATATATGAATACTTCGACCATTTTTTCACTTTAAATCTTACCGTCAATGGGGATGTCATTGGACCAAAACCGCATAGTCCATCCCTTTGTAGGTCGTTACAACAATATGTTAGCTCTACATAAAAATTGAATTCAGTGGACACGCTCAGTTTTATGTTGTTTAGGATTGTTTAAAGTATAAATGCTTTAACTTAAATTTTGACAATAATATAGCTTAATTGAAATTGGCTTAATTTTACTCCTTCTAGGGGGTAACATTGGGCCAAATACGAAAAGTCAAACAAAATTGTTCAATGTGAGAAAATATCGCTTGCAAATCAAAACTATGGAATATATAGATTTAGCTTGAATCTTACATTTATTTCTAAAACAAACACCGTATTATCCATAAAATAATATTAATTTTCTCAGTTGTTGTAATTCACATTTGTAAGGTTCTCGTACTGACCGGTGTTCAGCTTTTTCTACTAGCAATTTTAAAATGACGATTTTGTACAGTACGCTTAACCTTGATATTCACATCACGTTTTCTTAATGGAAAATCAACAAAATGTAACTTTTTTCTACAGCGGATGGTCAACGCAAGTTATATTTACCAAATACTATCCACTTTTTGATAATTACTTTAATAAATGTTAGTATTTTGAGCGAATGTCACCCCGACTGGCGGTACCCAACATTTACCAGGCTATCGAAAAAGCCACGGTTTAATTTATCGCTCACATTGGTTTTGTTCACTTTCATAATCCCACCACTTGATGTGCCGCATGAGTTTGGTTCAATTTTACGTTTAACCACTTCCGGCGGACACCTGGAACCGATTCCATGACACTACTGGTTGTCACAGATATTGTCTATGGCTGTACATCAGGCTGCCTAAAAAGCCGTGAATTGATGTGTTGCATGGGGAGCATCCATTAAGTATGTCATACTGGAATTGGGAATTTTGGACCCCCCCCCCCATTCTCCCTTTCTACGGGTTTTTTCCTATACTTCATACATTGCTGTCACACTTTAAAACCCCCTCCCCATCTCCCTATGATTGTGACGTACTTAATGGATGGCCCCATGCATGTTTTTGGTTCACTTGTATATTTTACCATTTCCGGTGGGGCACTTGTTACCTGTTCTTCAACACTACAGGTTCTCCCAAATATGCGTCTAAATTTTTTTCTGTCAAACTGTTAATTAGGTTATTGAAAAAAAAAACCGTGATTTGGTGTGTCGCATAGGTTCGGGTCACTTTTACCTGTTTTCCCAAATTTGGTCTGAGACAATTTTCTTGCTAACCGTTCATCAGGTTACCGAAAATGCTGCCGTTTGATGTGTCGCATGCATGAGTTTGGTTCACTCTTATATTTGGCCACTTCCGGTGGAACATCCGGAACCGTTTCCGGAAAACTACCGGTTCAGTTATGGTCAGAGACTAGTTTCTTGCTAACCTTCCATTATGTTATTAAAAAAGCCGCACTCTGATGTGTTGTATGCATGGGTTTGGTTCAATATTATATTTGGCCACTTTCTGCAGGACAACCGGAACCGGTTCCGGAACACCACCGGTTCAGATATTGTCTGTTACTATTTTCCTGCTAATCGTTCATCAGGTTACCGAAAATGCCACTGTTTGATGTGTGGCATGAATGGGTTACGTTCACTTTTATATTTGGCCACTTCCGGCGTGACTTCCGGAACCGGTTCCGGAACACTACTGGTTCAGATATGGTCTCAGACTATTTTCCTGCTTACCGTTCATCAGATAATCGAAAATGCCGTGGTTTGATGGGTCGCATGCATGGGTTTGTTGCATTTTCATGTCTGGCCCCTTCCAGGGGTACCGGTCCGGAACACCTAAAGGGTCATAACTACGGAACGGCTGGACCGATCCGAACCATTTTCAATAGGAAACAATAGGACCAGATTACGCGTCGAATGAACCGTCGGTCATTAAAATCGGTTGAGGTTTACTGCCAAAAAGTGATGTGAGTTTTTTTATCCACACACATACACACATACACACACACACACACACACATACACACATACATACACACAGACATCACCTTAATTCGTCGAGCTGAGTCGATTGGTATATATGACTCGACCCTCCGGGCCTTCTATCAAAAAGTCATTTTTGGAGTGAACATATAGCCTTTCCAGTACACTTAGTGTACGAGAAAGGCAAAAATATGAGATTTTTTCTACTGTTTCACAGTTTTTTTTTCACAAAAGGATCAATCATTTCTTAAATATGTGAATCTCAGACTGCCGCGAATGTCATTTAACAAAAGCATTTTTATTTTATTTTTTTTGTATTCGCTGTAAATTAAGAAGGGTTGAATGAAGGAAAAAAAGCATGCATTGTTATTTCATTGAAGCTTGTACGATAAATCTTTTATTATATATAAAAAATCCAAAAACTGTTTTCCCGTTTAAAAAATTGTAAAAAAATTTAAAAAAAACGAGAAAAAATAATAAGAAGTATTAAGCATTTGTCTATGTTGAACTACTTAGCAAATTTTAAGACAGGAAGCCAGCTTTCTGCAGACAAACAATAAAAAATATGGGTCAGATTATTGGAAAATTGACATTATATGACATCTACTCAGCTCGCGAAAAATATTGCTCTCAATATACTTCTTTTTTTTTCTTAAAGTCCATCAAATATCCTCAAATTGCATCGGAAACATCATTTCAATCCAACAAACCGGTTTCGATTTATCTCGACGCACTGAACACGATTTTCATCAATCTGACGCCAAAGCTGTGTTCAGATGGTCGAAAGATGTTTTATTGAGCTTTTATTCAAGCCAAGAAATTTGAAATCGGTGAAATCACATCATATGTGAGTTTCAGAAAATTATATATTTTTCAACATTTTAAAACACGTTTTTCAGCTATTTGCATGAAATCTGTTCTATTTTTTTTTAACAAGTGTCCGAAACAGAGATACCAGATATACAATTTTTATTTGACTATACTGGATTTTAGAGGTTGATGCAGACATATAGTGTACAGAAAAATCATCAGATCTCAAGAATATGAAACTATTATTCTTTTTTCCAATATTTCACAGAAGTTAAATAAAATAAGTATTAAAAGTTATTCAGGGTACAAAGGCATTTATGCACGCAGAAAAAAATATATTGGACTCAAAAATAAAGTGCTTTGAATCAAAGAAAATAAATCATTGAACCACGGCTTAATACCATTTTGCTTTGAATCTAATACATTTGGTTTTAGTTTCAAAGCATTCCTTTCATTGTTTCTAAAATCAAGCCTTTGCGGGTTGATTTTGGTTTCAAATACTTTTTTTGCTTTGAATCTAAAACATTACTGCTTTGAATCCAAGCAATTTTGCAAATTTAAATACTATATTTCTTAAAAACAAATGTACATGGACTCAGATTCAAAAACCAAATATTTTTGTTTAAGAATGACACCGAATTCAGAAAGGCATGCGAGAATCAAACACGGGTACTGTTATAATGTGTTTCACTGATAGCGAGCTATCGTTCACGGCTAGATCTGCTCTTGAAAAGCTGAGGGTAAAACTGAATCATCTTGCTCATTATTGGCGATGTGCATTCTCCAATATTGGAACAAAGAAATATTTTTTGATTCAACAAACCTCGCGACTTAGAAATTAAGTCTCTTAAATTTGGGTCTAATATGTGTTATTTTTCAGCGTGTGTATCCACATTTTTCAAATTGGGCTCACTTTTCAACCATTTTTCAATCACCTTCCAATTTGGATTTATGACAATCTTATGAGACATAATTCGCTCGGAGTGTGTAAAAAGCATGCGATTTGCTTCAGGATAAACGAAGACTTTCAAACCATACGTCTCATTAGGCTTTTGAGCATATTTTCAAAAAACAATTTGTTGTCCAGATTCGAAAAATTGCCCCATTTTCCAATCTTTATATTGTTGTTTGCCAAAATCTGTCAAGAATCGCAGATTTCCAGAAAAGTTTAGAAGTAATAGGCAAAAATGACCTAGGCTTAAAGCTGAAAGTAGTGAATAACATAAAATAAAAAAAAGAAAGCTATGCCTAGTAAAGGGAGTTATTATTCTTTGACTTTTTGTCTCCCCTCCTTCAAAAATGTTTGGCTGGATTTTGCATTTTGAGGGGACAGATAAAAAATATTTATCTAAATATCGGGTCTTGCCAAAAGATCTTCAACAAATCCGATGAGTTTCAAATATTTTTCTGATTATATGCTTCCCCTCCCCTCCCCTTTCGACCAACCAAAGACTGGTGAGACAAAAAGTGAAATAAATATTTGTAACGGCCTTATATTGAAAGGTTTAACTCGTTCAAAAGTTTTTCGAACCACTGAACTACAGGGGGTGGCCAAAACGTTCGGGGTAGTCATCTTTATTCTCTCTCACAAAGAAGTTCAACAAGCTGTAACTTTTGATAAAGTGCATCAAAAGCTTTCAAATTTTTACTGTTTGTCAACCTATTGATATGTAATTATTCTTTTGCAAAGCTAGAACCGTTCTCGTAAAACACTTTTTTAGACAATTAATTTTTGAACTATCATATCTCCGAAACCAGTGATCCGAATCGAATGAAACTTTGCACGGTTATCAACAATATAATAGGGGTACTCACTGAACAGATTAAATTGCTGCGTAAGCTATGACTTTTTGCTTATTTGAAATGTTTCATGATTTTTCGAATGAAATAATCAAAGATTGCCTTGGTGATCGCGACGTTTAATCAGTTTAATCAGTTTACGCTGTTTAGTGAATCTCCCTCATATCTGAAAAACTACCCTCTTATACCGACTTTTCGAACCCTCAAAAAATCCGTTTTGTACCTTTTAATTCCGCCCTAATTGCTTATCCTTTGACAGATACGCGTATAGGGCAGTGCATGAAATTATCTCCTTCTCTTTCGCTCTTACAGAAATTTTGTAAACAACAAGGCCACGAAACGTCAAAATCCCATACAAAATCAAAACAGTGCAGTGCCCTATATCGACTACCACTTGTAGTCTTCCTGAGTGTCAGTTAATCACGTGGAAGGGAAGTAGGGAAGGTATCGTTGAATCAGAATTCATTTCGATAAGCAATGCCGTGTGAACTGCCGCGCTATTCTTTGCTTCAAGCGTTAAGCAAAAGGCCACCCACGTTGTTCGATTGCTCAAGTTTAATTAGTATAGCACAAATTATTATTCTTAAGCGCAGTTTCGAGTTCGAAAGGAATCGCTCAAGAAACTTCTTGAGTGATTCCTGGCAGAAACTTTCTTCGGTGACTGCCATTTGAACTGTCATTTCTTCGCGACTGCGTACTGCGATGGAAGAAAAACCGGTTTCTTGAGCGATTCAGGCAAGAAATATCCCATGCATCAAGATAGGCTGAGAAATTCCTTCTGATCTGCAAACAGCGCTTTAATCTTAAGTACCGGTTGTACACCGGCGAGAATGTTCTGATCAAGGTATCAATGGATAAGCTGGTTATCTCCAGACCATACAGTAAACGGCGGCTACACGAAAACGTAGTTGTTGCTCCGGTGGGAACTGGAATGCACTTTTATTAGATTAAGGTGGCTCTGGTAGCTAGCCTTGACACCGTCGAAGTGTAGTTTGAAGGTTAGACTGCGATCGATAGCAATCCCTAGGATCCTAACAGTTTTGCGTAACGGAATCGGCAGGTTGTTTATGCTGATGGGTGGACCTTTTACCCGATAACCGGAGTTGCAAATATGGCAGCGAACACTCTTTGAAGCTGACATGGTAAACTCTACAGACGCAGCCCATTTGGCTACCCTGGTCACGGCTGATTGCGCCTTCTTGCTAGTGGCGAGGATGGTGGGGCCAGACTCGACAATGACGATGCCATCGGCGTACACGAAGATTTGGACTCCATTTGGAAGGTTCTCGAAGACACCATACATCAAGATGAGAAATAACGTCACTGAAATTACAGATCCTTGTGGAACGCCAGTTTCTTCTCTGAAGGACTCCGATTTGCTGTCCCACATTATGACTCTAAAGGTACGATCAGTTAAAAAGTTTTTCGTGAATTGGAGAATGTTAGGGTAAATGCACTAGTCTTCGCCCCCTCCCTAATTTTCGCCCCCCTAATAAAACATTCGTAGTTTTTGTGATTAATTAGGTAGATTGTTGTTTGCTTTTCAACGTATCTGAGAGAGCAAATATAAATCAATCTTCTGCACTAATGATATTCCACAAAACCTATAACTGAATCTATCGAATTACCGATTGTGAAATTGTCATGGCAATGATGTATGTTTTTTTCAACGCAATGCAAACAGTAGCGATAATCAGAACCTGGGAAGACATACCAAATCAACTCTTCCAACCCAAAATAATCAACATTGATAATCATACAAGTCTTAGGAATACACAGCAGGTTATTTATTCAGCTAAATTGATAAAATTTATCAATTTTTAGCTATTTTTATAGGTGGCGAAAATTAAAGCACAAAATTTTAGGTTTTCAATTTTCGCCCCTGGCGAAATCCCTTGTCCTGTTCTATTTGTATTGCGTGTTTCAGTTTTCGCCCCTCCCTTTCTTGTACTGAAATCGGGTGTGGAGATAACGGATGACGTGAAGTTGATCTTTGTGAGGTAGGGGAAAGTGGGTCAAAATGCACCATTTATGCAAACGTGGCCATTCTAATCTATTTAATGAATGTCTTCTGTGATTTTTTGGCCACTGAATTCGAAAGTCGATTCGACACCCAATTTTAAACGCAATTTTCAACGATCCTTGTCAAATTGAGTCTCCTTGCTATCAGACAAACTACTTCGTTTTTGATGCGACGTCTTGTTGTCATCGAGACAAAAAAGGAAGAGAGTGAAAATGAAATGCGAGCAAGCCAGCCAGAAAGGACGTGCCAATCTGTCACTGTCAGGTTTGAAAGCATAAACTGGCGATTTCTGGGACTGTTCATGGCACGAACGTTCCAATCCGTCGTGTTCTATAAGGGAATGCCCCCTCAACCTAGTTTAGAGTATAGTTTACTACTGTATAAAAGACGTTAATACCTATTTAATTCGCGTGACGCAAATTTACCGAATCAAATAAATTGTTGAGGAGTCTAGATGTAAGTGGCCTTTTTGTTGAATATTAAAAATCCAAAAGTTGAACTTTTCTAATCTTGTTTAAAACTATGTTCGCGTTGGTGAGAAGAAATACAAAAAATCGGAGAGAAAATGGAATTGATTTTGAAAGACTTTGCATGGGATGGACACTTGGTGTTAAATTTCGCGCCTCTTTTACTCACGAGGGTTTATCACTAACACTATATATTTCAAACTCTCTGAGGACTCTGTTGGACAATTTTACGGGACGAAACTTCCGCTGGTATTTTTCGTTTTGGCTAGTAATGAAATGTAACTTCCATTCAACTGTCATTTAACTATTCGCAACAGCTATGAAAGATTACAGACGCTTGTGGTAGTTACAGTCCCGGATTAAGGATTGAGGGGGCCCGGGACCAGAGCGGATGTGGAGGCTCCTCGGAGGTACAAATGCCATGAGCAAATAAGCTTTTCTTTGTTTTTGTTGATGTTTAGCAAGCAAAAAGGTTTTTGTGGGGGCCCTGCCCCCCTTAGATCCGGCCCTGGGTAGTTAATTGGTCAATGTCAATCGCTTGAGTTCCACGTACCTCAAATTAGAAAATCTTTTTGACGTAATTTATTTATAAGAATATATCTTGCGTTTGATTTAAATAAAACGTAAGTTTGCTGAGATTGAGAACAGCCGAATTTGCAAATATTGTTATATTGTCGGGCCGCCACCAAACCGGGCGTCGCACAATCAAGTCACGACGCGACCCGACTCGCGACGTTTTTGAATCATGTCAAAAGTAGTGCGCATCCTTCCTCTTGTTGTCAGCATGGGACGTCAACAGACCACCCACTTGTCCACATAGCGTAACGTAATTTGTGTACGTACCCCATTAATACGTAATTTTAAGTTGGAAATGTTTTCTACTTTACAATCTATCTATTGATCTATGCATGTATTGTTTCATTCTGTTAATTTAAACTCAAGGAGGCGAATGATATGCATACAGAAAAATCATTTTTTCTTGAATTTCCAGACGGGAGCTTGCTTTGCATAACTCAAAAACGCACAAGACAGTACTAAGCTTGCCGGGATAATTCGTATTCAATAAAATTTTAAGGATAGCTATTATCGAATTGAGGAAAACTTGTGGGCAACTGTGGGGGCAAAAATTAGAGCGGAGGTGGGGCGAAGATTGAATTTTGGGGGGCGAAAAATAAATCACAAATCAATATTGAAAATTGTTATTTTAATGTATTAAATCTTCATTTAATGATACTTTTGAGCTGGGTTATCACTGATTGAAGGGTAATTGGCAAGAATCACCAAAGAAACATAGAAATTATCGGAAATATATGTAGAAACTCAATAATTTGGATAGTTCAATGCTTTAGGGGGGCGAAATCTAGTGCTTTTACCCTACCAGCGAGGCCCCAGCGTACTAATTTGCGGAGAATTAAAGGCGTCCAGGTTCTGCTGAACGCCTTCGAGATATCCAAGGAAATGATCTAGCCCAAGCAACACACATGTTATAATAGAGTTACGACAGCGCAAGTTTTGGTTGTATAGAAGTTTATTTCACGTAATTCTAACATTGTGTTGAAATAACGTAAAATAAACTTCTATACAACCAAAACTTGCGCTGTCGTAACTTTTATATAACATGTGTGTTACTTGGGAGGTACGGTGGCCTAATTTCTTAGCTTTATGTAGAGCTTCCCCTACGGCAGCAACATACGTGTTGGTTCCGTACCCTGATATGAAGGCGTGTTGACGATGATCGAAGAACCTATGTCCTTGCAGATAATGCCCTTGTCCTTGTAGATAATGCTGCCTGTTGACCATGCGTGCGGCTACCTTCGAAAGGCAACACGTGAGGGAAATGGGTCGAAAACTGGATGGCTCGCGGGTCTGGCTGCCGAGTTTTTGTATAGGGACCATCAAACTCTCCCGCCACTCAGGGGGGTAATGATGACGACTCCATATTGAGATTAGAACAAGGGTGCGACCATTCATTTACAAAGATTTACATTCATTTGCTATTATCTCAGTTCAGAAGCATGCTATCGAAAAACAATGTATGGATGAATATAACCTTGTAGTTTTATCTGAAAGTTTGCCGAATTACATTGGGGTCGCAAACGTATACCAAAGTCGTGAGCGAGCTGTGAAGGCAACTCTCCACGCGGTGAATGTAAATTACATTCACGCTGTGGAAAGTTGCTTAACACCGTACTTATATGGAATTTCCAGATCTGATTAAAAATCCATAGCATCTTAGGGAGGGCGAAACAGTGAGAATCTTGCCATCTGATTGTGTCAGCATTCCGGGGAATCCGAGACACACTTTTACTCTGAACCATCAGAAAAAACCACCACAATCACTCATTTACATCATTAACAATCAATAGTAATTTGCTTTTTGAATTAAAAACCGTCTTTAAAGCTGAAAATCGGACACCAGAACTGAGCAAAATACTACTAGATTCCTTTGTGCGGCACTTGTGTGACGACTACCCGTGTGGAAGTTTGTTTATGCGGCTGACAGGGCGCATGAACCGAGTTCCAGATTTTGTGATCAAAATCACAAAAATGATTTTGAGGGTTCTTAGTTCCGTGATTTGAGTTCGTAATATTGCATGCGTTACCAAATCAGTATGGGGAATGAAGTAGGCATGAACTGTGTTCTAAAATTTAAGACTTGTCCTTGAAAAGTCAGGTTTACCGAATCATGTTTGCATGAACTAAATCACGATGTTGAAGGAGACGCGGGTTCCATAATGTATGACTTCTTGTTCCCGAATACTGGAACGGATTTTTATGCGTGTAGACCCAGCGAGGATGCCTTGTCGTAGCAGGTGCTTTTTTTTTTTGTTTTTATTAATTAACACTTATGTGGCCGGCAGGGTACCTGGGTACCTTTTTCAATTTCAAATCTCGATATTTTAATGGTTGTTGAGACTAGGATGTTGGAACTCTGTTAGATCTTAGAACTCGTGAATATACATCTATTAATGGGGTTGACCGAATTTTAAAGTGAGGAGGGGCAGGGGGAGGGGCTCCTGCATTTTTTTTATTACGTGGAAGGCCGGCAGGGTACCCGGGTACCCACGAAATTGAAATGATCATATCTCCGTCAATTTTTCATAGATTTTGGAAATTTTTAGCTCATTCAACTCAGAAACTCATCATCTATCGGGGAAATATTTGGTTAGACCGATCTAATCACCGTGGTTTTCGGAAAATCCATATTTTTGGGAGCATGTCCCTCCACCATATTGAAACCCACATTGTTAAGGCTAGGATATCTTAAAGTGTTTATGGTCAACCATGGCCCCACGAGAAGCGTGTTCCGAAATCACAGTTTCAAAGTCAACACGTTTTATGATTCCAGGCCAGTCAGATACAATATGCCAAAGCAATTTTACGATGCTTGGTACCGAAATTGCTACTAACCTACCGAAAATCCCGTATATTGTATTGCATAAAAACATGGATCCGTAAATCCGGATTTTCCGGTACCCATGGTGATCGGACCGGTCCAACCAAATACGATCTCGATAGATAATGAGTTTCTGAGTTGAATGAGGCAAAAACTTTCAAAATCGGTGGAAAATTCGCTGAGATATGATCATTTCCATTTCGTGGGTACCCGGGTACCCTGCCGGCCTTCTACGGGTGTTTTTTTTGCTGGCCACACTACGGTTAATGAACATTAATGTGTATTTTAACTAAAACCTTATTCTACACTTTGGAGCAGGTGCTTCAGTTGCCACCGATATTTGTAACGGGTGGTGGTTGCTACCGTGTAGATCCGGGTTACGAATCCAAAAAAGCGCTGGGTTTCGGACCAACTGACGGTCGGCAAATATGCAGCAAAGCATGCATAGAAACATATGTTAGCTGTCACCTACCACCTGTGCGCAAAATTTTCGAGCAGACGCGCTGAAGTTCACCGGGTGGCAATTTTCATTCCTTTGTCAACTGAATGAGAGTCTATGAAAATGTACAAACAATTTACTGATAGAATATTAACGATTCGATTACATTTGATGGTGCTTTACACAGATCTTGTACGATTTGGTAATCGTGGAGTGTTTTTGTGAGAATCGTAGCCATAAACGTAGGTGATTTTGAAAATGTTTCTCGATCGGTCATTGAATATGAAGACCACGAAATGACTGACTGTGTCAAGAAGAGGAGAGGAAATGAAAATGTTTGTTTTGAAGATTGAGTGCAGAAATAATCAAATTCGTGCTATTTTCAGTCAATGACTTTGAACATTTTGCACCCTGCCTACCGCACTGCTTAAACAATTAAGTGAAATAAAAAAAAAAAAACCAGATAAGCTATGGTATGGAGGGCAAAATTATATAAAAATTTCAGTCGACACTCAGGACCACGAGCCATCCCAATTCAATGGACAAAAAATCATAACAGAAATAAACTCACATAATAAGTAAATACAAATCATCATCTTTGGTTATCGACTGAACTAATAAAATAATGAAAATAGAACCCACAGGGGCCCATATAGCCGAGGCGGTAAACGCACGGGTATTCAGCATGACCATGCTGAGGGTGACGGGTTCGATTCCCGGTCGGTCCAGGATCTTTTCGTAAAGGAAATTTCCTTGACTTCCTTGGGCATAGAGTATCTTCGTGCCTGCCACTCGATATACACATGCAAAATGGTCATTGGCAGAGGAAGCTCTCAGTTAAAAACTGTGGAAGTGCTCATAGAACACTAAACTGAGAAGCAGGCTTTGTCCCAGTGAGGATGTTACGCCAAGAAGAGGAGAGGAGAACCCACAGAAAATGGAAAAACAAAGATTGTACTCAACGGATTATCCTGTTCAGCTGGCGTAAGAACGTGACGTTGTTTATCAAAATGTCACTTCTTACATTATCATCGCAGTTCGTTTCGTTAGCTTAAAAAAAATTATAGGAGCTACTTAGTGAAGGGAACTTGAAGGGTGTAGAGAAGAGTGTATAGAACCTTAGAAAGGGAAAAGAAAAAAAAGAGAAATTCATGTTTTAATGATCGTAGCAGGCGAGTTGACGAAAATGAAAAATTTGAAAATTCAGTTTGTTGGTTAGTTTCGGAGTGATTAAATGTTCAGAAGTTGAATCTGTGTGTTTTCTGTGATATCCCTGGTGATTCCGAAAGAAATGGCTGGTCCGTGGGCTGATCACTACACTTAGGAATTGTGATGTCGGACAATAGCTTAGCGGTGGACCAGAAAATTGATGTTTTGTCGCCGCAAAGAGCTCTTGGTCGAGTGGAAGGTAATTTGAGCATCTGTGATTCATAACGGAGTTGTCACGATCATACCTTCGCCTCCTAAATCTACCGCATCAATCGGGATCGCATCAACCTCCCAAACTACGGAGACCGCTGCAGATTGCTCGGGGTTGAAATTCTTGAGCAGAAAAGGAAGGACACTCATGCTGTTTTCGTGGCAAAAACTCAATATCTATGCTCCAACGCGAGTGCTTTGTCAACGTGACTTTTTGATACTCGAGTCGAGAAATACAGGTTATAGATCACATGAAGCAATCAACACTTCTGCCAGCTCATTCAAACGAAGGCTCCAGGAAAGCCATCGATAGTGAAGAAGCTGGTCAAATGCTGTACAATGCTCAAATATGAGTTGAATCACAGTGGTTTTTCACTAACCTATTTAGAAATAATCATTTATGCAACAAGTTGCAAAATGATGATATTTTCAGCACAAGTTGTACGTTTATCCAACGAGGCTTGCCGAGTAACAAAAAGTGTGTGCTGGCAAAAGTGCTGAAAAGTACTACTTTTCAGCACTCTAAAGAGTGCCGAAGAGTAGTACTTTTCCGCACCTTTGCTTCAGTGAAGAAAATTAGGCCGCGCCGCTTTAACATTGTTTCCGCGAGTGAAAAGTAGGGGAATTCGCAACGCAATTACAAAAAAAGCCTTTTTTAAATTCTTCTGAACACAGTGTTACCAGGTTATGTTACGGAAAGCTTTTTTTATATTTCTTTCTATTCGTGAATTTTGAAATTACGGAAAACTGTTTATCAATTTGTCCCAGATAATAAAAAGTATGTCAATGTTATGATGTTTAAAATGGTTCATATTAAGGTTACAATTTTACTAGTACAGCGTTTAATTTCTTATCCTAAAATTAAAAGCACTGTCCATTTTTTTGGTTTACAAAATTTTCCAGATATGTGCTTCAAAAAGTGATACTAATAAAGCTTTCCTAATTGAAACCAAATCAATGAAATCATGTGTCGTATCTGCGATATTGGAAATTGACACAATTTTCCCTTAATAAATGACTGGTTGTATTCTGAGAGCATATACTCATTGTAGTTAATTATTGCATCAAGCATTCCAAAGCCATGCTCCCCATGATGATTTGTGCGATCGGCCCTACTTATAAATCAATCCACCATCATCCGTTCCATCAGTCCTTGCTCGTACATTCGCAAAAGCTTGTGCGAATCAATATTTTCTCTTTGAACCCAGCTAAAGCTTATTATTGGTTCAATCATCATTGCCAGTGCCATCACCGTTATCATCATCATCATCATCATCTTCGAATCTGTCCCAACAGTCTGCCACACATTTCATCAACAAAAGCTTTCTTCGTCAGCCAGAGTGCCTCTATCGGTGAAACAGAATCTTCGTCTTTCGGGCTCGCAAAGCGCATTTTCCCAATCGAATCGATTCGTCGTCGATCCCGTTCCCTAACCATCCCTAACTTATCCGACCGTGTCACCGCTGCGCCGAGGTTTCTCGGGTTCCCTCGTCGCCACCATGGAGCCGGGCGGGTTGTGTCTTCGATAAGAAGGGTCTTCACTTCAAAAGGGATTATAAAAAATTAAATCTTCTCGATTCGACTCGAGAAGAGGAGCTCGCTCTGTCGCCTGCTCCCCGAACGGGGTGGTGTCGTCTGGAGAACGGCTGAGGCTAGGTGTTGGTGTGTCGACAAGGTGTGTGCCCGATCCGGTCCGCGTTCATAGCAGAGGCGGTGAAGAGTGCTCAGAACCGTGCGATGGGAATACGAGTTTTCACGCTGATAACACAGCGTAACAAAAATTAACTTTTGGTCTGTCTCAAGAGCAAACTTATGTGTCTCTGACAGATTTTGGGCCGCTGAATCCGAATCCGGGCTCAGATTTGCTCCAACACGTCACAATTTTGAGCTATACCTCAATTTATAGGGCAAAATATGCGATTTTGGACTTTTTTGACTGCAAGTTATTAAGCATGGAAATATATTTTTTAATCAATCAAAAGGTTAATTGGTCAATTAACCTTCCGAAACTCGCGCGGTTGGCTACCTGCGTCAGCACCACACTAAAGCGGAGTACAAAAAGCGAGTTTTTTTCAACGTGTTGTACAAAATACAACAGCGCGATTACTCGAGGGTTAACATCTAAATTAACGACTCATGCTAAATATTTCGTTTTACCAAATCGAATTTGATAGTTTTAAGCGATTTATGTTAGGTACGATATTTCCCATACAAGTCACCCTCCAAAAGTTGCATGCAAGTTTCCATACTTACATAAAATGCTTAAATCTATCAAATTTGATTAGGTAAAACGAAATATTTTGCATGAGTCGTTAATTTAGATGTTAATTGACCAATTGCTTAAAAAAAATATTTCCATGCAAAATGGCTTGCAGTCAAAAAAGCCCAAAATCGCATATTTTGCCCTATAAATTGAGGTATAGCTCAAAATTGTAACGTGTTGGAGCAAATCTGAGCCCGGATTCGGATTCAGCGGCCCAAAAACCTTCGGAGACACATAAGTTTGCTCTTGAGACAAAAAAATGTTGCGCTGTGTAATGCGAAAACAGGCTTCCATCGTCAAGTTTGTTGCAGCATTCCTGGATTCTGATTCGCTTGGGGGTCCTAGTGGTCCTGGCATTCCAGGGAATAATATTGAATTGGTGTGCAAGGGATAAATAGAGCTACAATAGAAAAATACCATCTTTAGCAATTCATCGTTGACAGTTCAATCGATAGAATGCCAGCTCGCTTGAAGAAAAATAAAAAAAATGTCAATTTCGAATGTTTTATGGTATTACTGGGTACAAAATTTGATTTTGTACTTCGACTCATTTTCTGGTGGATATTCCGATTACGGAATAAACTGAATACCATTGAAGAACTTAATTATTCTTCCCTTATCAAAATAACGCCCCTAAAACCACATCCAACTTTCATTCGACAATCTTTAAGAAGAAAACCAACATAATCTGAAAAGAAAAAGGAAGAAAAACTGGGAGCAAGTGGGAAAACTTGTCACCTTCGTTCAATACCCTCTGCCCACCTGACTTGCTTGGGAGCATAGAAGACACCCCAAGAAGATGATTATACCGGTTGTTGGAACGTTGTTGACGACGTTGTTTGCGACAATAGTGGAACCCAAGCTGACGACATCTTAACGCTGCGGCTCAAAGCTCCGTTGCGGACCCCGTGGAGTGGAAGGGAAAGGTGGCTGATCGTTCTTCTTCATTTTGAATCTGAATTCGCTTTCGCCGTCTTTGTCCGTCGCTGGCTGCTGGGCGGCGGCATGGCGGGTCGGGGGATTCTTCTGGGCCTTGGCATTCCCGATGATTACCGGGGTATTATCGTTAGATAGGATAACAGCAAAAGAAGCTCTCCTAAGAAGGTAATCTTAAACGATTTGCCTTGTGTTCGGGGGACTAAATTTAATTTAGGGCCTTTCAGGCGCTGCCTATTCGTTTTGCTTTGGGGTTCCCTTCTTTGGAAAATGAGGTGCTTAGCTTGGCGATGGCGACCCGTTGATGGACGAGAAAAAAAAATGCCCAATGGCCAATGCGATTGCCCACTGAGGTGGGTAATTGGACTTTGAAATGCAGGATAAGACATAATATTGGCCTGATTTGATGGGTTCTAGGACCCGTGGATGATTTGTTGTCTGCTAAAAGTAATGCCAATTATGAATCGTTTACTTAGGTAGATTAGACAATGTGGTTTGGAATAGGTGAAATTTGCTTCAGTTAGTGCCCGAGTGCGATAAAACCGGCGCTGCGATGATGGTACCTTTCAAGCGGTAGAAGCCGGAAATTTTCGGAAGGCGAGTGTAAATATCATCCAGAAATTGAATCGGGTAAACTACGTCTAAGTCCGGGAAGAGGAACAGCTCAACAAGTAGCACGTCGAGATTCAAGATTCAGCCCTTTTGATCCTAAACGCCAAGCTCAACAGTACATTCCGGTGAAGGATTTGATATATGTGGCAAACTTTGTGGGCATTCGAATTATTACCCGTATAAACGGCTGCAGCAGGCGCTGTATATACGTCCGTATACATTTTTTCCGTGAACCCTTCAGTCGTTTAAACAATTGCTATGATCCGAAACACTGGGAAGCAGTCAAGCAATCTTCCGCTACCTAAACGGGAATATCCCTTAACCACGTTCCGATGCAGACTGGAAGTTTAATCTAGGAAGAGCACTAAACGAAAGCACAGTATGTGCACAGAGCACAATTGAAGGGGTTAGAAGCAAAAGGGTGTAAGTGACAAAAACCAGTAAATGAGTAAATGAGGTTTAAAATTTTTCACTAATTTTTCATCCCATACAAAATGTATAAAGTTTCAAAATCGACCCAATTTTGTACGATTTATTGTAATTTTTCTAATAATCGTAAAAATACTGTGTAAATAAAAAAGTTCCTGAAAGCTTGATATCTGGAGCTTTTTTTTTATGCTGAGTAGCTCTAGCAGCCCAGGTGTCAATCTGAAGCTTTAGCCAACACTTGGATACCGGAATAGCTGGATCAGGGCCAATAAAGTCATGTGATGCTCCAGTGCGAGCTAACTTATCAGCCATTTCATTTACAGCGATAGAAGAATGGCCAGGTACCCATACAAGGTGAACAGCGTTTGCTGAATTCAGCTCCTCGATTTGAGTTCGACAAGCGATAACTATCTTCGACCTGGAGTTGACCGAAGCAAGTGCATTAAGGACAGACTTGTTAGAATCCCTAAATGGCCGCCACAATGGCCGACTTAGCACCTACTCACGATTTCGAAAGCACAAATCTCTTCGTAAATAAAACCAGCGCACCTGATTTTCTTATTTCAAGCTTATTACAAATGAGCAAGAACAGAATAATAAAATGCACTGTTGTTTGACGCTTGCTTCTTGAGATTTGTGCTTCTGAAGTTTTGGTGCACTGTTGAAACGGGATTTCAAGATGTTTGTCCTTAATAGCAGCTTGGCTATCTGAACAGTAGTATATTACTTTGCCCATTACGCGCTACTGAAGTGCTTGTTGCACTCCGCACATAAGACCAAAGATTTCGGCCTTAAAAACGGTGCAGTGTCTACCAAGGGGGCGTCGATTAATGACGTAGCTTTTTTTAAGCAATTTTTTATACCCTCCTCCCCTCGTAGCATTTCATCACAAATTTGGATACCCCCTTATAAATGACGTATTTTTTTATCTGTATTAACAAGATTTTTACAGATAAAAAAAAAATGACGTAGCTTTTTAAACACCCACCCCCCGCAAAATTTGTATTCAAAAAACACAAAGATAATCGAAACCTTGTTCTGATATCAATTTTAACTTGTATGTTTAACGAACACTTATTACAAAAAAAACAACAATAGAAAGAAAACATTGCCGACTGCCAGGTCCATATCGCCGACATCAAAACCAGTGAACACTATCACCAAAGCTAATGACTCAATAAACCACCCATCATTCTGCTTGATGCCGAAGAATAGGAATTTGAAGCTCCCAATGTAGCTAATCTGTATTGCAATCAGTAAACTGTAATCTGTTAAGAATAACAAATTGATTTCATTTGAATAAAATGCATCATGACTTTTGAGGGACCCTGCAAGAGTTTCCATCAGCATTTCATTCTCGAATTTCTCAAGGAGCTATTTTTGGGATTCCCATTTTTGAGAATTCCTTTCTTTTTAATTTCTCCAACACTTCCTTCAGAGATCCCTCCAAGAATTCCTTGCGGAGTTTCTTCTTAGTTTCCACCAAAAGATCCTTCTGAGATTTCTCTGGGAGTTTTATTTTCTATTGTTTATCCATGGTTTCCTTCAGCAGTTCTTTTAAGGTTATCTTCTCCTCTTTTCCACCAGCAGTTTCTTCGAACATCTGGGATTTTATTCTGAATTTCTTGTGAAATTCCTTCAGAACTTCTTTCTGGGTTTCCTAAAGAATGTTGTTCCTGGATTCCTCCAGGAGTTCCTTCTGGGTTTCTTTCAGGAATTCCTTCCGGAATTCAATCAGATATTCATTCCTAGATTTTTGAAAGAATTTCTTCCGACATTCTTTCAAAATTCCTCCAAGAGTTGATCCCGGGATTCCTCCAGGAAATGTTATTCGAATTCCTTCCTGAATTCTTCTAGGTGTTTCTTCTCCATTCACTCCTTCCAGTATTCCTCCACGATCTCTTAGAATTCCGCGAGGACTCCCTTTACGGATTTCTCCCATAGTTTCTTCTGGAATTCCTCCTGGGTTTTCTTTCTTATATTTCAAATTTCCCAAAAAAACGGGATTCCTTAAGAAATTCCTTCCGGGATTCCATCAAAAATTTCTTCCGTGTTTTCTACAGAAATTAAACCAGGAGCTCCTTCTGAGACTCTAAAAATAGCTCCTTCTGAGATTCTTTCAGGAGTTCATTCAAAATTTCTCAAATGTTCCATCTATAAATGCTCCAGGAACTCCTCACGGCAGTTCTTTTGGAAATTGTCTATGATTTCTTTTCAAGATTCCCCGAAGAGTACCTTCTGAAATTCTTCTGGAAGTTCCTTCAGAGATTCCTCCAAATCCATTTGGAATATTTTCAGAAGTTTTTTTTTCTGGGAATCCCAGTGAGAATTCCTGTGGAAATGTTATCCTTCTCCTGTTGGGGAAATCTATAAAGAACACCATGAGAAATTTCTTACAAAGCTGCTAGAGGAGCTCCTTAAGAAATTGTTGTAGGATTTCTTCGCGGAAGTTCTGTAGAAACTATATAAGGAACTCCTTAAATAATGGCATAATGCCAAAAACTTTTTTTTTTCCTTTGCAGCCTTAGCGATGTGCACAGCAACCAGCAAACTATTAGTCGTGAGAAGCATTTGAGCGATATTGAATTTTTTCTGCGTACACAGTACATTATTCTTTGGACAGGATTACAAACCATTTTCTCAAACGCAGTTTTTGCGTTCGATAACTGCATGTATGATGAAAAGAAGCCGGCATTATGTCCATTATTAGTTATTTACATTAATGTGAATGGAAAGAGAAATCATGCAATATATTTTTTCTTCGATTTACTTATACTTAATGCAAGTAAAAATTTTATTAATTACGAAATACTTTTTTCAATAAGCTTAGTAGAAAGCTACGTTGCATAACATAAACCCCTACCCTCGTATCGTCACACTTCGTCACAAAATCACAAATACCCCCCTCCCCCCAAAAAGCTACGTCATTTATAGACGACCCCCAAGTGAATAAGACTGATGCATCCTTAGCTCACGAGAATAAACACCAGCACCTGCTCAACCTTCGAGAAGGGAGCCATCAGTATAACATACGATGCCGTCTGAATGCCGTCTCTCCAGATAATCAGATGTCCACTCTTCCCGGGAAGGGAAATTCGTGGAAAATGTCCTATATGGAAATTATCAGCAATTGTAAGATCACTTGGAACAAGGACAACCTTGTCCAAATTCACCAAAAGTGGAAACAACGAGGTGTGTGTTGAACTGCGGTGCACAGGAGTTTCCTGTAGTTAACCGAGTACCCATAGACGGAAACTGCAAGAAAGTGCTTCTGGTTTAAGATGAATGTGTAGTGGGGCAACGTCAAAGAGAACTTCGAGCGCTGCCGTAGGAGTTGAAGAGAACGCTCCAGACATCGCCATTAAGCACATCTTTTGGAGATGGCCTAATTTTGATTGGACCTCTCACTTCGCCCTTTTGCCACCACACAAGGCATCCATATGCCAATATTGGACGAACAACAGTTGTGTAAATCCATTTGATATACTTGGGTTTAAGACCCCAAGTTGTACCAAAGGTTCGCCGGCATTGCCCGAAGGCCATACAAGCTTTCTTGATTCTGAACGCAACATGAGGTGTCCAGGAAAGCTTGGAATCAAGAATGACTCCAACGTACTTTACCTGCTCAGTCACATTGATTTCAGAATCAAAGAGACGTAAAGGTCGAACACCATTACGGTGTCGCTTTTCCGTGAAAAGAGCAATAGATGTTTCACTCGAATTTACCGAAACGCCATATTGGTAACACCAACCCTCAACTACCTTAAGAGCGTTTTGCATCAGGTCGAAAAGGGTCCGACTAACAATGTTAGGTAGTCGCTAATAACCGCTATTATTGAGTTGCCTCAACAGCGTATCTGCTACGAGATTCCACAAAAATGGTGATAAGACTCCCCCTTGGGGGCATCCACAAACACTCAATTTCCTAATCACCGCTTAACGCAATGCCGAGAAGAGATGTCGGTTTTTGAGCATTTGGTGAATCCAATTGGAAATCATTGGAGATATACCATGACCCCGTGCGGCTTGCAATATGGCATCGAAAGGCACGTTGTCAAAGGCACCCTCGATATCTAAGAAAACACCCAAGCAGCATTGCTTTTGAGTGAATGCCTTCTCGATATCGTAAACAACTTTGTGTAAAAGAGTCACAGTGGACTTTCCAGATTGGTAAGCATGTTGGTTCACATGAAGAGGCACATTGGCCAGATGAACATCACGGATGTGATGATCGACAATGCGTTCTAAGCATTTCAGAAGAAAAGAGGTCAAACTGATAGGTCTGAAATTTTTTGCTTCTTCATACGACGCACAACCCACTTTCAGAATGAACTTCACAGTAATATCCCACAGCAAAACTGCAGACAAGTTGACTTTATTTATTTATTTATTTATTTATTTATTTATTTATTATTTAATTCGCAGCGTAAGATTTACATCTTTTAATTGCTACAAAGTATTGAATACTGGAACGCGTCATAGCAACAACAGACTAACAATTACTAACACAAATTACAAATACAAAACTCAAAAATAAACTAATCAAAATACACTTTGCATTGCTTCTTAAAAACTAAAATAGAATTCATTTCCTTCAAGAAATTCGGTAGAGTATTCCACAAACTTACACCTCTTACGAAAAACGTACTCGCATATTGGGATGTACTATGAACAGGAATAGAAAAATTTCTACTTCTGTTACTCCGTAAAGGCCTCATTTTTGCGTGCAAATATTTAGGACATTTGGTAAGAATTAACTTATGCATGATAATACAAACACGTGCCTTGTAAAAACCAGTAAAAGAGTTGCCCAACAGAGAGCATTGCAGGTGCGAAACATGGTCAAAACGATTAAGGCTGTGGACAAAACGAATACATGAATTAAGTGCCACTCTGAGTCTTTGCTGGGTACAAAACGTAACGCCGGAAAACACAAAATCACAAGATAAAAAGTATGGTAATATGAAAGATTTGAACAATTTCAATTTTATGTCTACGTTCAACACATTGGCTTTGGAATAAAGAGTCCTTAAAACACCATAAATTTTACCTACTTGACCTAATACATATTTATCCCATTTGAACGATTTTTCAATTGTATAACCTAAACTGATAGCTTTGTCAACAAATACCACTGGATCATCACCAATTAAAATTCTAGGAACATCTGAATTATTACCGCGGGTAATCAAAAGAGCATTAGTTTTACGTGCATTTAATCTAAGAGGATGCTTTTTAGACCATTTCCTTATAGATTCAAGATCCTCGTTGATCATACGCTCAATTGTTTCGATGTTGAAATTTTGACAATTAAAATACAACTGTACATCATCGGCAAATAAGTGATATGAGCTGAGCAGTGCCTGATAACTGATGGAAGATCATTGATGTACAAGCTGAAAAGGATTGGACCTAAAACCGAACCCTGCGGTACACCTGAAGTAACATCAAGGAAGCTAGATAATATCCCATTGGAAAAAAACGGCTTGTCTGCGGTTAGTCAAGTAAGAACAAATTAACTGGACAGATTTTTCACAAAATAGAAACTGATGCGCTAGTTTTTTACAGACCATTGAATGAGAAATTGAATCGAAAGCCTTTGAAAAATCCAGTAATATCATTATAACTTTGTTTCCTTTATCAAGAACAACACCAATGTCATCACAAATCTTGATCATTGCTGTTTTGGTACTGTGTCCTGGACGGTATCCAGATTGGTATTCGGAGAGTAGATGATTATCTTGAACGAAGGTACAAATTTGTTTTTTCAAGATTCGCTCGAAAGCCTTCGATAAGGCACAAAGTATACTTATAGGACGCAGATTTTCAAGTAAATTACTATTATTTTTCTTTTTTATTGGAACGATTTTAGATAATTTCCATCCATTCGGATAAACTGAAGATTCAATAATACAGTTGAATAAATACGTTATAGGCTGAAGGAGCAATGGCAAAATAAATTTGAGTTGTTGTTTCAAAACATGTTTGAAATGATCAAATGCCTTCTGAAGCAAAATGTGATAAATTACATCTGCCCCAGGAGATTTGAAAGTAGCAAAGCTGTTAAGTGCCCACTCAATCGATTCTAAAGTTATGATACTCCGAGCCGAAAGAATCATAACTACAAGAAAAGACATCAGGTTCATCCGAAGATGTAATATCCACACATCCGGAGAAGTGTGTACTGAATAAACATTCCAAAACTTCCTCATCAGAGGAAGACAGATCGCCATTTGGCAAACGAAGTTCGTTCACTTGAAATTCCTTAGATTTTGCAAGACTTTGTTCAATCGACTGGCTTCACTCAGACTGGAAACATTTGTACAAAGGTTTTCCCAGCCGGATCGTTCATCAGACCGAAGAGCTTTCTGGTAGGCCTTGCGAGCCGACCTGAAAGCCTCCGATCCAGCCGAACGTCGTCGGTTCCAACTCTTTCTACATTGATTCTTTAGTTTTGCCAGATCAGAGTTTCACCAAGGGGTTCCTCTTGTGGTCCTCATAGATCGCAGAGGGCATGCTTCTTCAAAAGCTTCCATGATGTTGGTCATTGTAGTATCAACGGCATCATCTAAATCTCTTGGAGTGTCAACTGATGGTGAGTATCCATGAAATTTGGCTGCAACCAAATCGGTAAAGAGATCCCAGTTGGTTGACCGGGGGTTCCTGAAACGCAAAGTTTGCGAAGTAACATTCACATGTTCAAACAAGATGTAGCGATGGTCAGATAAAGATTCTTCATCTGACACATGCCAATTGATCAGCTCGTGACTAATTCTGCTAGAGCAAAGCGTTATGTCTAACACTTCCTCTCTAGCAGATACCATGAAGGTTGGGCGGTTGCCTATGTTAAGTAATCCAAGATCTGTACTACTTAAGTATTCCATCAAACTAGAGCCTCTCAAATTGATGTCTGAGCTGCCCCAGATTATATGGTGAGCATTAGCATCATTGCCAACAATTAGCGGATGGCCTTTTGAAGTGCAGTATGCAATGACTTGTTTGAAAGCATCCGTAGGTAATGGTTCATCATGCGGTAAATAAACCGAACAATAAACGTATTTCCTGTTGAGGTTTCCAACAGATACATCGATTGTGACAGCACATACTTCTCTAGTAGTTTGTTCAGAGATGAGTGTCGCAACGATTGCGTTGTTTACAAAGGTGGGGTGAAAGGATAGGATAGTGGATGGGGCAAGATGGCGAGTAGGGTAGAGGATAGAGCAAAGAGTTAGGGTAGGAAAGATGCTAAGGGAGACGATGGAGAAGTGGGTAGGATGTAGAGCAGGGTGAAGGATTAGGGTAGATCATAGCGTAGAGGTAGGGTATCAAGTAGGATCGAAAGTTAAGGTAGATGGTAGGGTAGAGATAGATAGTCGGGTAGACGGAATGATAGATGGTTAGGGTGAAGGATAGGATAGAGAGTAGGGTACAGAGTTAGGGTAGAGAATGGAGAAGACGGTAGAGTAGAGGGTAGGGTAGAGGGTAAGGAAGGAGGTTACAAAAGAGGATATGGTAGATGGTTAGGATTTACGGTATTACTGAAGGTAAGGTAGATAGTTAGAGTAGAGAGTAGGGTGAAATGTTTGGGTATAGAGTAAGGTAGGGCAGATGGTAGGGTCTTGGGATAAGGTGAATGGAATTTCCTCGAAATACCTTCAGAACTTCTTTTTGAGATTTCTAGAAACATTCTTCTGGAGAATTTTCCAAGGATTCTCCCCGGGATTCCTCCAGATGTCCCTTCCTGTGGGGATTGCTCCGAGATCTCTTCAGCGATTTTTGCCGACACTGCTTTAGATAATCCTTCCATTCCTGCTGAATTTCTTGCTGGCATTCCTTCGATACCTGCTGTGATTAAAAGATTGTCGAGATTTCTTCAAGCAATTCTGGATTGTCACTGTTGAAAATGCTTTGACATCCATGTACACAACAGAAACATGTGCTCGGTAAACGAATTGAGATTTGAAATATGAGGAAAAAATCGACGTACTCCGGTGAGATTCGAATTCACGACTTCCAATTCGCTAGACGGGCGCATCTATCTTCTATATAAATAAAAATGGAAAGGGAATAGGCTCAGTAACGGGCCCAAGGATTCACAAAATGCATCCACTATTGTAATCGTGCAGGGCTCCGACGTGTTCGTGCGAAGGAATAATTATAAAAATCGACCAGAAAAGCAATAAAAACGGAAAAATTTAGAACTTCATTGTTCGGGATATTTTTCCTTCGACCTACATGTCCAAAAAGCACATTAGACAGGCAGTACGAATTTTGTTTTTTATTTATTTGTATTAACGAGATTTTTAGCCCTAGGCTAGCTTATCTCGGGACCCACGCTTTAACTTCCCTTCCAAAAGAAGAACTCACATTTTGCGAGTTTGTCGGGAGTGGGATTCGATCCCAGGTCCTCGGCGTGATAGTCACGTGCTTTAACCATCATACACAGGCAGTACGATGTTTGCTAGGGCAGCTAGTTTCAAATGAATATACAGGTAGGGTCTTGTACCATTTGGACAGGTGTACTTATTTTGGGCACTTGCCGCTATAACTAAGTCAATTACAAACCGATTGATTTGAAATTTTGTATAGAGTTAGGCACGTACAGTATCTAACTCTGTACAAAAATTCAAATCAATCGGTTTGAAATTGACTTAGTTATAGTGGCAAGTGCCCAAAATAGGTACACCTGCCCAAATGGTGCAATACTTTACTCTTCGATATAACGTACATTTTTTTCCTCTTTGTACGCTATATTGAAGTGTACGTTATATCGAGAGTGTGCGGTGGACGCGTCGTGGCTCGAGTCAGTTCCGAATTTTTCGCTTCCCGTCGGCGCTAGTTCCCAATACACTTTTAGTTGATAATAAATATTTTCTTTCATTTTTTGCATTTACAAAAAAAAGTGAAAAATGTTAGTTCGGGCTCGTCGGACGAGAAAAAAATCCGGGCACCGACAAGTGAGTCGCGTTCAGTGTATTTCTGTGTGGAATAGACTAAAGGTTTCTGCTCCCTAGTGGAGTGGAGACGCGCGATAGAATTTTCTTTTTGGCTAGTTTTTGCGTCGAAAAGTGGTCGGTTGTTAACGGCGGTTTGTGTATATTGATCCATTGTCAAATCATATCACCAACCATAGGTGACTCCCGGACTGACAATGTACCTTACCCTACTAACAAAAAAATCCTTCCTGAGACAAACGTGGAGATGCAGCGATTCGCGGTCTTTATAACAACATTTGTCTTACTACCATTCCCTCCCATTCTCCATGACCGTAAGGACGTGGCCGGCGCCGTTATTAAAGTTGAGAGCTCTCGAACTGTGCACATTGATAAAAGTAAGCTAGTCCCAAGCCCTATTCATTGGTTCCTTGTGCAATTTCGATTGCTCTGGTCAATCACGGAGTAGCAACTACGAATTGTGGGGTCATCTATGCTCATGCTATATTGAAGTGTACGTTATATCGACGCAGGGAAAAATTTAATATTTTTCATGCTAGGGTTGATGTGATATTTCGATGAAATTCGCAAAACCAATAATAAAAACGTACATTTATATCGAATTCGTTATATCGAGGATACGTTATATGTATCGAAGAATACCTGTATTCAAATCTCAATATGATAACATATGCACTTACCAAAAATTAGTCCTCTTAAAAAAATAGACCACTAAATATGATTATTCATGTCACATTCCGCGTTCACATGTCTTTTTCTTCGATTGATCAATTCATTCATACCTATTCATCGATTCGGATGTGATCAGTGGGAAGCCAATTTCGGTTCGTTTGTTGTCAAGGTTGTTTTCGCGTCCTACCGACCAATCTCATTTCATTTTGCGTCGTCGGCTTCGATAAAAAAAAAACCTGTCCCGACACATTTCCAGGTACACTGAATGAGTTTTTCCTTCTCTTTTTCGTCCTGCTCTTTACAGAATTCCTCCACACGATAAAGCACATCGATATGTCACGCACATTCATCCACAACGTGGACGACGAGACGTTCCAGGGACTGCGGCTCGAATCGCTCAAACTGGTCGACAACAAGATCCAGGACATTTCCGAGAAGAGTTTCAAGTAAGTTAAATTGCCTCATCGTTGCGGGATTGATTGAGTGCTGAAAGGGGGATGGTGGTGGGGGAAGTGAATAGATAAAGGAGAAAACAAATCCAAACAAGTACGCGGTGGAAGTATTCTACGAATTCTTCTATGAAGGTATTGGTTTTTTTTTTTTATTTTGTGAGATGTTACAAGAAATGGATTAAGACATATTGCTAGAAATAATAGTTGAAGTGGTTTTAATCACACTGCAGGAACACCTTATTGAATGTCATCTCACGGCAAAGTTCTTGAAATGCCTGTTCGCCTTGCCAATGGTCTCGGCTGTGGTTAATAACGCCGCAAGAAAGTTCTTTCTTATAGCTGCCGGAAGACTTTTCAAATGGAGAAGAAAAAAGAACTCTTTTTTCCTCGTTTCGCTGATTTTTTTCCCGCCGATGTCGTAAAAGCAAACGGAAGTTACCAACAGTACCTGGAAAAGGACTGTTCCGCCTATCCGTCTTCTTCGAGTACCGCCATCAAGAGACTGCTCGAGAATGATTGATGATGGCGAGTGCTGCTGGCCTGCCATTCCCCGAGGCTTCCCCTTGGCCCCCGGAGGTCTCTGCAGATGGATTTTCCCTTTAGGGCTTCTACCGGGGGCCTGTTCGCTGATGGTGATAAATTGAAATTTTGTGTGTTCGCTTGTATCGGCTGTTCCCTGCTCTATACCGTGACTGCCATTGTGTGTCGTTTGACGAAGAAAAGAAAATCTGACTTTTTCCAGGCGTCCAACCTTTACAATATGTCTACCTACTTATACAGTCATAAATACCGGTCAACTTATAGGAGGTAGGTAGAGGTAGGTTTGACCGAAAATGACGATGGATTCAAAATTGAATGGCATGCGGTCAATTTGGTTGCTGATTGCGACGCTTTATCGGTGACCTGATTGCGGGTGATGAAATCTGAATGCTGAGCGCCAATAAAAATTCCGATTTCTATTCGATGGTCGTTCGATGGAATCATTTGTACAAATTAACAACGATATCGGGAGTGTGAATGATTCTTCTTTTTCTTCTTTATGGCTCTACGCCCGCACTGGGACTTGGCCTGCCTCGCTTCAACTTAATTAATGTTCCTTGTGCACTTCCACAGTTATTAATTTGAAGGGCTTTCTTTGCCTGCCATTGCATGAATTTATAACATTGTGTGGCAAGTACAATGACACAACTATGCCCAGGGAGTCGAGAAAATTTTGCCGACCGGAACGGGAATCGAACCTGCCGTCTCCGGATTGGCGATCCATAGCCTTAACCACTAGGCTAACTGGAGACCCCCACTGGATTGGATTTTCACGTGCTTTCTTGATCAAAAATCATTAGAAAATGCGTTAGGGAGTCATACGATTTGAAAACGTATTACCTTTTTGCGAATCAATACACTTTTTTTCAACTCTTTTGTCATCAAGCGCTTGCAAGCATTTGGCCCACTCTGACTGCACATTATTATCGATTTTCACAGTTCAATCAAAAGAAAATAGTGCTGTAACTCTCGTTAATTGTAACATTGAGAAAATCGGGTGAATGTTCCAACTAGCTAAAGTAATTCCTAATCAAATGCCTTAAAAATCTAATTTTCGTCACATATCCTTGGTCCCCTCTGACTTAACGTCGACCATGTAAGCTTATACTGTATTATTTGTCAATTTGAAGGTAGTGAGCGTTTTAGGAGGCCTCAGAGACGTTATAGGGAGCCTCTGGAAGTACATACATAGAGTCTTGTACCATTTGGGCAGGTGTACCTATTTTGGGCACTTGCTGCTATAAATAACTCAATTCCAAACCGATTGATTTGAGTTTTTGTCTTGAGTTAGGAACGTGCAGTACAGGGTGCGGCAGGAAAAAATGCGAAAAGTTCAAGGCAATATTACACGCTAAATATGGGATATATATGACTATTTTTTCATGACAGTGTATCAGTCAATGTCTATTTTCTAGCACTGAAAAATAAAAATGAACATATTTGATGTTTAACATGTGATAATGTAGGCCTAATAAGCGGATATCAATAAACTGCGCGCCCAATGGTCATTAAACAAAATGACTATAACAGTAACAAAATTAGCTCAAATTCGATGAACAACCAGACCACACTGACCCAGAGCCATGTAGTTTCACATACCAGATGAAATAAGTACATATAATTGATGATATTGTAGAGAAAATAAAATAAATTGTTTTATCAGATGCGAAATTTAGTGACCTGTGTGATTTTCTGCGGTTTGAAAATTCTGGTCGTCTTCATCTTCAGGCGCCGCCCTGTAAAGGTTAGTGACCAAAATGGGAAATTTTTCAATTACCTTTTCAGAAAACTAGCCTATTAGAGATCATGGAACGTTGAAACATGGATTAATTAATGTCAAATGGACGAAAATGAGGTTTGAAGTTGAAAAACACTTTCGCATTTTTTCCTGCCGCATACTGTATCTAACTCTATACAAAAATTCAAAACAATCGGTTTGAAATTGACTTAGTTATACCATAAAGTGCCCAAAATAGGTACACCTGCCCAAATGGTACAAGACCCTACATTACATTTATTTGTTCAACATCACATTTAAGACAAGACATAATCAACAAAATTACATCGCAATACTCGGATTGTGGCTGCCGCTCTCCAACCTCGGTCGCGCCCAATGCTCGCAAGGTCACGCTCCACTTGTTCCGCTGATCGTGCTCTCTGCGCTCCACGCCTTCTTGTGCAACCGGATCAGAAGCAAACACCAGCTTTGCAGGGTTGTTGTCCGGAATTCTTGCAACGTGCCCTGCCCACCGTATCCTTCCGGCTTTGGTCACCTTCTGGATGCTGGGTTCGCTCTAAAGTGCAGCGAGCTCGTGGTTCATCCTTCTCCCCCACGCACCGTTCTCCTGCACACCGACGAAGATCGTCCTTAGCACGCGTCGCTCGAAAACTCCGAGTATTTGCAGGTCATCCTCGAGCATGGTCCATGTCTCGTGCCCGTAGAGGATCACCGGTCTTATTAGCGTTTTGTACATGGTGCATTTGGTTCGTGGGGGAATCTTTTTCGACCGCAGTTTCTTCTGGAGCCCGACTTCCCATGATGCTCCTCCGAATTTCACGGCTCACGTTGTTGTCAGCCGTCAGTAAGGATCCGAGGTAGACGAATTCCTCCACCACCTCGAAGGTAACCCCGTCTATCGTAACATTACTACCCAGACGGATTCGGTCGTGTTCGGTTCCGCCCTCCAGCACGTACTTTGTTTTTGAGGCATTCACCACCAGTCCGACCTTTGCTGCTTCGCGTTTCAGGCGGTTTTACAGCTCTGCCATGGTTCCAAATGTTCTGGCTGTTGAGCCCGGCTCGTCGCATCACACCTCCCAAAGCGATGTTGAAGGGTAGGCATGAGAGTCCATCACCTTGTCGCAGTCCCCGGCGAGATTCGAATGAACTGGATAGTTCACCCGAAACCCTTACGCAGTTTTGCACACCGTCCATCGTTGCTTTAATCAGTCTAGTCAGCTTCCCAGGAAAACCGTTTTCGTCCATGATTTTCCATAGCTCTGCGTGGTCGATACTGTCGTATGCCACTTTGAAGTCGATGAACAGGTGATGCGTTGGGACCTGGTATTGACAGCATTTCTGGAGGATTTGCCGTGCGGTGAAGATCTGGTCCGTTGTTGACCGGCCGTCGATGAAGCTGGCTTGATAACTTCCCACGAACTCATTCGTTTTCGGTGACAGACGACGGAAGATGATCTGGGATAGCACTTTGTAGGCAGCATTCAAAACAGTGATCGCCGTGAAGTGCTCACATTTCAAATGGTTGCCTTTTTTGTGAATGGAGCAGATTACCCCTTCCTCCGGTAGCTGTTCGGTTTCCCAGATCCTGACTATCAGCCGATGCAGACAGGTGGCAAACTTTTCTGGGCCCATCTTGGTGAGTTCAGCTGCAATACCATCCATACCAGCTGCTTTGTTAGTTTTGAGCTGGTGAATGGCATCCTTAACTTCCCTCAGCGTGAGAGTTGGTTTATTTCCGTCCTCCGCTGCACTAGCGTCGTCGTTTCCTCCGTTGCCGTGGTCTCCCGTGCCAACGTTCTCCACGCCATTCAGGAGCAGATCGAAGTGCTGCTTCCACCTTTCGATTACCTCACGTCCGTCCGTCAAGAGGCCTCCGTCTTTATCCCTGCATATATCGGCTCGCGGCACGAAGCCGTTGCGGGATGCGTTGAGCTTCTGATAGAACTTCCGTGTTTCTTGGGAACGGGACAGTAGTTCCATTTCTTCACAATTCCATTTATTCGCACTCCACTTCTTCTATGCGGCGCTTTTTCTCCCAAAAGAGGCGGGTCTGCTGTTCCCGCTTCTGTCTATAACGTTCCACGTTCTGTCGGGTCCCTTTCTGCAGCATTACCGCCCTCGCTGCGTTCTTCTCCTCCAATACCGTTCTGAACGCTTCGTCTAACCAATCGTTCCGTCGATTCCGTTCCACGTACCCGATGGTGCTCTCGGCTGCGTCGTTGATGGCTGCTTTCACTGTACTCCAGCAGTCCTCTAGAGGGGCCTCATCGAGCTCGCCCTCATCTGGCAACGCGGCCTCGAGATTCTGCGCGTATGCTGAGGCGACATCCGGTTGTTTCAGTCGCTCTAGGTTGTACCGTGGCGGTCGCCGGTACCGTACATTGTTGATGACGGAGAGTTTTAGGCGCAGTTTGACCATCACCAGATAGTGGTCGAAGTCGATGTTGGCGCCACGATGGATCCTGACTTTGATAATGTCGAAGAAGTACCGTCCATCAATAAGAACGTGCTCGATTTAAGATTGCGTCTGCTGTGGTGATCTCCAGGTGTAACAATAAGGGAGCCTCTGGAAGTTTTAAGGGAAGATCTCAGGGGGTTTCAGGAGTATTTCAGGATGACTTTGAGGCGTTTTAGATAATTTAAGGAGGATTCAAAGGGCAACTTGTGGGGTCTAAGCAGATGAAGGGTGTTTGAAGGACAGATCAACTGGATTCAAGGGCGTTTTTGGGAGTCTTGGGATGTTTCTGGGGTATCTCATGCAATGACAGGCAGAGAAAGGCCCTTAAATTAATAGGTAACTATGGAAGTGCTCAAAATACACAAGTTAAAGAGAGACAGGTCAAGTTCAAGTGAGAACATAGAGCCACAAAGAAGAAGATGAAGCCTTCCTACCAGGAAGTTTGCAGGACATATCCTCCTTCTTTTCCTGTCATCCTAGATCCCATTACTGGAGTTAATAACCCAAAAGGGTGGTGTTGAAACAGGCTAAAATAATAACGACACATGAAAAACTTATTATTCTTCATACGTTATTTCCAAAGTTTCCATAAACAATTGATTTTCATGCAAAGGACGTCAAGTGGCTCCGTTCCGCAGTTTGGAGGAAAAAAAACGCCCGTATAAAGAATTGGAAATCGTGGGTTCGATTCTCACCGGAGCAAGTGCACTTCTTTTCGCAATTCAATTTTCAATTTCAGGGATGTTTTCTATTTTATTTTTTTTTTGTTTTTATTTATGTGTATTTTAACTGAGAGCTAATTCTACACTTTCGGGATGTTTTCTATCACCTGCCAATCGTTTGACTCATTTGTCCATAACTCAGTTCAGAAACATAATATTGAATTGTGATGTTCGGCAAAGTTCTAGATTAGTGTTTTTCCTACAATTATCACCAAAGACGTCATATTCTAACTTTTATATAAACGGCGCTAGAGCGCTTGTACCACCTACTCATACTAAACGATCGAAAAATCCGATCGTTTATTATGAGTAGGTGGTACTAACACTTTTACGACGTAAATATTAGAGTTAGAATATACCCAAGTAACAATTTTAATTTTATCAAAGTTTTTTAGCGATTCAAAAATCCTAAACATAAAACCATTGATGCCGACTTGAAAATGCTCTCGAGTTCTTGTATGCCTCAATAAGCCCACGTTCTGGCTAGTTGGCCCAGTCTTATTAGGGTCTACAGAACTTCGTATGCAAACCGGCTAAGGATTTCGGGTTGTATCATAGTTTTATCAATCTTCTAAATAAAACCATCTTCTGATTTGTAAAATAATTGTTTTGATTATTTTTCACTCTCAATGTTCGATCGTCAGAATAAATTATGCTTGGTTGTTTATCCATCCATCAATTGGAAAGATGCAGATATGGAATTCAGATTTGTTTTCCTATTTAATACGTGTCAGGAGACATGCAACGGAAAATTTGTGGTGAATGTGACTGTGATAATGACAAAAACTAAGTGCGCCACACAAACTATGCATAATATGGAAGTTAAATGCATTTAATTTACTCGGTGGAATTGGGTGCAAAAAAGGTTTTTTCAATACAGCGAAGTTTAAAAGACATTATGTAATTTTTCTGATAAAATAAAATGACGAGAACGTGTTGTATGGTTTAATTTAATATTAAGCTGTACGTGAAATCATAAAATGGAGTAATAATTTTTCTGTATTTACATGAATTATCCCGGCTAGGCGACATATATATACATAACCTCTGTGGGCTTACCCTCCTGAGGTAGTCATAACTGAGCTCATGATAGTACTAGCGGTTTTATCACAGCATTTTTTTTTGTTTATGTTACGGCCACGAAATCTTTTGTTGGTTTTATGCATTGCCTCACAGTTTTGTGTATTTGTTTACGAAAAAAATCTCTCCGACAACAACCGCAAATGTAAGTTTTATTGAAATGGTATATAATAAGTGATAAAACCAATTCATGTCTACTTGCAAGTTTTTAACTGAAGATGTTTATAGCAGAAGTTATATGATAGTTGTATGGATCGTCAAAGATTCAAAGTAAAAATCTACCACATAAAACTAATTTAGAACAACAAGCTTTTTGACATGCTCGTATAAAACCAGGATAAAACATGAATAAACCTTCAAGGCATGCTGATTGTTACTTGGGTAGCGTCTTTGGTGGCAATTGTAGGAAAAACATTAATCTACAACTTTGCCGAACATAACATTCCAATATAGGGCTTCTGAACTGAGTTGTGAAGAAATGAGTCAAACGATTGCCAAGTGATCGAAAATATCCTTGCTCAATTTGTTTATCAAACACGTTTCTGTTTTGTGCATGAATGTCAAAGCAATCAAACGTCGTAATTTCACTTCAATCTCCACTCTTTTTTGGTCGGAAATAATTATTATTGTAAAAGCAATGACAAACTTAACACTTTTATACTTTTTAACACTTCGCTTGATAAAGGAGATTTATCAAAACATATAAAATTGTCCAGTTTAGTCATTACTTGCACGGTAGAAATAATTTGCGATCGTTCATGGGTTGAAAGCAAAAATCGACCAAATATTCAAAATAGCATATCTGAAAGGAATAAAAGGGAAAATACTTTTGAGATTCCAGATAAATCTTTAAATTTAGCATCGTTGATACTGACAAGCAAATCTTAAAAAATTTCAACTCTTGGCAGTTTTTCAATCTCATTGCCCCCTTTAGGTCCAGGTAATAGATTTGAAATTAAACTATAATTATTTCCGTTGTGTTGATGAACTGCTTTAATTTGAATGCCATAGTTATGGTTCGCTATGTACATGCAAACAATATCACAATGCGAAACCCATTTATTTTACTTTTCTGTCATCAGTGGGTTATATCCTAAACCAGATCACGTATACAATGGTTTAGTGGTTAGTTAATTGATGGTTTATTAAACGTTGATTGATGGTTTATTGTTTCATGAATACCGATGGGTAGGCTCAACCCAATCAAAGCAATTATTCCATTGTATTCACGTGGTAAACTCATGCATATATGTGTTGCTAACATTGTTAATATTGAGCGCTCAAATTGCACACATTAAGAATGGCTGATGTATCCCAAGCTTATAGAATAGTAACTAGTAACTGGCATCTAGGCATATGATCATCAGAATGGGTATTTTTCCTTTCCTATTATTCCGAAGTTACCGAAGTAAAGTTTTTTTACCCTAAACCCCAAACCCTAAAAACCAGAACACAAAAAAAAACACCGGGGGGTCAAATAAAAGAAGATTTAAAATACAATTTAAATTTACATAGAGCCCATGAATAGATATGATGGTATCCAGAATGCTAACTAGCACGTACCACGTCACGTTGGCAAAGGAAACTGCGATTCCATTGGCATACTGTACCCGTTGGGGGGTTTTGTCTGCCAGGCTATCATCATCATAGTCTAGTAACCACCGACCACGGACGCCATGCCACCGGGATGCTACCGCGCCGCCATGATATGGCTCCTCATCCTACTGTTGCTCAGCTTTGGGGCCTGTGGTGAAGTCTGTAATAGGCTTGACTGGATTCTGTTTCTGGTTATACTCTTAACTGAGCATGAACCATGGAAAAGGATTGCTATGCGGTGAAAGTTAATCTAGTTCTTCATGAAGCTCTATGAGTAGCACAATTATTTGTGCTACTCATAGCAGAAATTCATTAACTTCCATGTAACGTTATATATGATAACAGTTTGAAAATTCAATCCCCTGATCGCATGAACTTCAATTTGATTCACAAAACAATCGTTCCTAGCAATCGTTGATACCTAGCTTCCATCATAGAAAACCTTATTTTCAAGTAAAGCGTAATTCAGCACCCTATAATCAACAACAGGAAGAAAAAAAAACGCCCCCAACAAAGTTGTAAAACAATCGAGAATCAATCACGCTGATTGCACGGTCAACCTGAAACCGTGACAACCGACACGAGTCGTGATTCTCTTGCTACAGTGTTTCCATGAACGCGCCATCGAACGCGGTGGATGCGCCTTTGCTGGTTTTTCTTGTGCTCCCTATGGAGCCCCAGATTCGAAGGCCCCGGATTCGGTCGTTCCAGACCAGTGGTGACGAGCCAAACAAAATGCCACAAAATCAGAGCTAATGCAGCGTGAACTATAGTCGAACTTCGCCCATCAATTTGCCTTTCACGGTGACCGTAGTAGATATAGAAAAGCGGCATTCTTGTGCAGCTCTCATTCCCAGTAGGTGGAAGGAAACACTAAAGAACCTTGAGTTTCCCGTGGAAGCAATGGAATGTTGGTAGGAGAGAACGGGGTAAATTGAAGACATGTTTGATTGATGTTTCGTTATTTGATTTATACTGACCTTGAGCTTGCTGGAGTTTGATCGACCGCCCGTAATTACTACTTTATTTTTAAAGGAGAAGAACGCATCGTTATATCGTTAAACATTACACTAGTTTACAAAATAAAACGAAAGTCGTGAACTTCTGTCAACGACCAAAATTTTTGAAGCACAATTTAGTGCTGATTTCGAAACCGCGCTTTAAAATTTTTTAAGTAGAACAGTTTTTGAGTTTTAGCTCAATATCGAGCTTTACAACTTTTCAAAATATGTAATTTACTAAAATTCAAATATGTTGCGTTTTGTTCAACCAATTTTAAATCTTTTTCCATAAATTAAAAGCTGAATACAATACCATTCGATCATCTGAATACAGGTTTTGCGTCAGATTGATGAATTGCAAGATATTGGCGAGTTTTAGGGACGGTCTCCTTAAATTTTAGCAAAATTCCCAAAACTTTTTGAAGAAATGTATTTTTTTCAATAAGAAAAAAACAATTTAAAAATTCTTTCTCGACGTTTATTTGACACATCATATGTAGGCGAGTTACAGTAAAAAATTCAGCTCAATCGGAGCATTAATTACGGAGAATGAGATGTGTGAAGTGAGCGACTTTGCTTAAAAATAGAACAAAAATCGATTTCAAATCATCAACCTTGTATGGAAAGTCGAAAAAATTTCCGCTCTACTGTAATTTTTTTCCTTCATGTTTTCGAACTCAGGGCATGATTCTACACCAAAAATGATCATCAGCTTACCGAGTTCAAAAATGCTGTAAACTAGTGTTATTTATCATATTCCAAAGCAGACTCACGCTGGAACAATGAAATGTCCCTTATTTAATCTAAATATAAGATCGCTCAAATGACAAAACTTACGAAATTGAAAAAGGCTGAAAGACCAATTCATCAAAAATGGGACGAAAGTTGTAAAAAATATATTCTGGCGTCCGTCCGTCACTGCTACTGTACGGTGTCCAAACCATACATTTTCATTCAATTTGTCCGTTATCTTCATTATTTCAGTTTCCTTTGACTGTCTCATTACGATGCTTCTAGGATATAAACAAATATAATAAATTAAAAATCTTTGATATAAATTAACTTCTTCATATGAGCTAATTCTCGTCATATACTGGGTTATTTAACAAAATATATTATCGAAAATGAATCAGTAGCGCTAAATCACCAAATGAAAGCTAATGATCCCCTCTTTCAATCAAATCTAAGAGCAAAATATTCCAGAACAAATTTTATTTTTTTTTTCGTAATTTCTAGAACCAATTTTCGAAAAATATCCATTTCTAGGCTCTTTTTACCCAAAATTTGCATGGAAAATAACCCCCGATAGAACTTTTTGCTCTTAGCCTAAATTGAAAGAGGGGACCTTCAGCTTTCGTTTGGTGGGTGACTTAGGAATACTGATTTTTTTTTCTAATAGTATTCTTCTACCACAGACACCGTGATATCAGACGGGAAATCGTTAATCAATACAGATATTTCAACTTAGCTTTGCCAATGGCTCATCAGATGCAAGCAAAAAGGATGTAGACTACCAATAATCAACTGATTTAGCATTAACAAACGAATAATTACGCAATATGTCACGTTTCTGTTTGTTTTTCTCTTACGAGTTTAGATTTTTTTTCTCTTTTTGCTTACGACGAAGGCAACTGCACCAAAGCAGCAGCTAGCCGAACTGTTTTTCATCACCGTTCAATTTTCACTTCGTCAGATTCACTTGTTGTTCACACCCCATTAAAACTCTGTGGCACTTCAAAGTTGGACTTCACTGCTGCAGAATGCAGCAAAAGCAGTTCAATTGTTCAAACCAATCGCTTTTTACGATCGGTATTAGGCATTAAGCGAAGTGCAAGAAAAAAATTCGATTATTATTGGTCGGTGCTTAGATAGACGGAAATTAGATAAAAAAAAACCCTATCTGTTTTGGTTTCTATAAAGTTCTCACGTCTTCGCTTCCCTTCTCATGCTCTTGACTCTCTTGACTCGACTGTTGTCTTCTCTATATGTGATTCCTATCTGGCTTTTGGGACTATCAAATCCATCAACGACCTCTTTAGCTCCACGAATATTGTATGTTCCAAAGTCTTCAAAATTCGCTCAATCTGCCCACAAATATCTACCCGATGGATGTTTTCCTCCTCGCATTCGATCAATGCACTGTGTGTACGAATCAAATGATGCCAAAGCTTCGAAGTGACACAAGACCAAAGTTCTGATTCAGACCGGATGAAATTAGTTTTACTTTATCCCCAATATTATCTATTTCCACTCTAAGATAGTGCTTTCCGAGGCAAAAAATCGCTTCTTAACTTCTAAGGTCTCTCTTCGATCGAATAGCTGTCCTCGAAGTTTTAGATCCAAACCAAGCTCCTCGGCCAACAGATACTCTGCTTCCTGTCAGTGTTGGTAACGTCAGAACTGATTAATAAAGTTTAAAAATTTCAGCGCGCCTATGTTGGAAATGCTTTCAGTATTGCTTCTTTAAAACATTTTTTTGATGTGTGCATTTAATTATAACGATAATTCTTAAAGAAAAATCATTACGACTGTCGCACTTAGAAATTTTAGGGAATTTCGGCCTTTTCAGTCGGTTAAATCAGCGAAAACTATGTTACCTCTACATTTGACGGTTTCGGTTGTTTTATTCAATAAAATAAAACAACCGAATCCTTTGGATGTAGAGGTAAAATAGTTTTTGCTGATTTTACCGACTGGAAAGGCCGAAAATCCCTAAAATTGATAATTTTTAAGTTAAGAAATCCAAATAGCGCTTATTAAAAGAACCTCTAAAAAAATCTTGGAATAAAATATTTGAAAATTCCCGGAAGATAAAAAGACATCCTCACAGAAAATTCTTAAAATAAACTTTGGAAAAACGTCCAAAGAAAGCATAAAGGAGTTTTTTAACCCTCGTCGTGCATTGGGGTCATTATGACCCCTAGACGTGCACTAAGTCAGCGAGGTGAGCGCAAGCTAATGCACGAGGAAGGTTAAGATGTTTCCGAAAGGAATCCTGAAAAATTCTAAAAGAAATCACTGGAGAAATTTCTAAATAAATTACTGCCAAATTAATGTCCGATAAATTTTAAACTGTGGTCAAATTCCTGTAGAAATGCCTGAAAGAGTTCTTGGGAAAACTCCTGGAGAAATATATGAAGAAATCCAAGGAAAATTAATAAAGGCATCAAACGGGAATTATCTGTTAAATTAATGGAGAATTGCCTGGACAAACTCCTTGAGAAGCCCCGCTGAGATACTTAACAGCACCTTCAGAGATGTTTTTGAAATAATTTCTGGAGAAATCCGGCAATCACTTCATGAACAATTTTTAAAATAAATTTCAAATCCTGATGGAATTTCTGAGAAAATATATAGAGTTATACTCGGATAAATTCCAGAGAAATCTGTGTATGAGTTTCAACAGCAATCTCTGGAAGCTCTCATCAAGGAATACCTGAAGGAATTCCGGGGAATTTCTGAAAGAAATTCAAGGTGAATCTTTAATGGAATTCTCGTAGACAAAGTTCTGCTGAACTCCCTGAAGGATTTTAAAAGACTATCTAAAGGAATTCTTTGAGAAATTACTGAAGGAAACATTTCTTAAAGAACCTCTGTATGAATTTCTTAAGTAACCGCTGCAGCAACTTTTAAAGGAATACCTGTATTTATTTTAAGAGGAATTCATGAAATGTTTTCTAAGGGATCCTTGCCGAAATTTCTAAAAAAAAATCTAAAGCAAATCTTGAGAAATTGTTCAAAAATGTTGCGAATTTAAGATTTTTTTAAAGAAATTTGTAGAATTATTTCCGAAAGAATTTCCGGAAGTATTTCTAAAATGGAGTAATTTTTGAAGAAGTTCATGAAAGGTCTTCTAGAGGAATCTGCGGAACAATTACGGGGTGACCTCAAGAGGAATTTTTAAAGGAGACAGGAAAATTTATAAAGAAATTCATGGAGCAGTTTTCTAGCAAATAATGCAAGATAAGCTTCAAAAATCCCTAGAGGATCTGTGGAAGATTACCTGAAGTGGATCCCTGAAAAAAATATCATAAGGACTCCATGTAACAGGTTCGGAAGTAAACTTTTTTAACCTTCTTCGTACAAAGTTACGAATAATGCATTGGGGTCATTATGACCCAGAAAATCAAACTCTTATAGAATGATGATTTTTTCACCAATTCAAATGACCATAGTCTTATTTAATAAATAATTTCGTCAAGAATGTGTTGATAAATTTAAATAGTGGTCCCGGGAACATTGGCCACCGGGAATCTGCTACACAGGGCACCATGTCAGACATGTGGGATAGCACTACGTTTTGCCAGCAGTTGTGGAATATCTCGCGTTCTGGACCACTTAGAAGGATATTGTCTTCGGAAAAGTTGCTCAGAAGACTAAAAGCTTTCACATAGGAAACAATGCAGTTCGTGAATCACTCACTGCGTGGCGCTAGTGTTCCTATGAGCTTCCAGTTCAGAATAAATGTCGTATATCTTGCTTTCTGGACCACCTAGAAGGGTACTATCTTCGGCAAAGTTGCTCAGAAGTCAGAACACTAAAAGCTTTCACATAGAAAACAATTTAGTTCGAGAATTACTCACTGCGTGGCGCTAGTGTTCCTATGAGCTTACAGTTCAGTCTGAACGTAGTATATCTCGTGGTCTAGACCATTTAAATGGATACTGTCTTCGGCAAAGTCTCGTGTTCTGGCGACTTAGAAGGATACTGTCTTCGGTAAAGTTGCTCAGAAGACTAAGAGTTTTCATGATGTGGTGCTACACACCAAGACGCTTTCAGCCAAATTTCGCAACATGAAACAACACAAAACTGAACACTTAACACCTGTGCATCTATTGTTTTCGTTTTCACGCGACACAATAGCGAACGCGATCGAATATGCTGAGATACTCACTCCCCACAGGAGCGATGCATGCACAGCAAGGAACAACACAATACTCTAGACATGTGCACGGAACTTTACATATGTAAAATTCAGAAGATTTGTATTTCCTCGTCAAAATTTGGTCTCAATTCAGCAAAGCAAATTAAAGTTATTGCCTTTCAAAATTGTATATAGGGCCGTACACAAATTACGTCACGCTCTTAGGGGGGAGGGGGGGTTTTGCAGAACGTGACGACTCATACAAAAAAATATGAGGTCCAATACAAAAAGTGTGACATAGGGGGGAGGGGGGGTTGAAAAAGGTCGATTTTTGCGTGACATAATTTGTGTATCACCCCTATTCGGAAACCGGTGTTTGACCGATCATCTTTGGGAAATTCTCGAAAGAATCCTAAACGAAATTCCTGTGAGAATTTCTGGCGGAATCACTAGAAAATTTGTAAAACGAATCCATACAGGAAATTTTCAAGGAATCTTTGGAAGATTTTCTTAACAAAAATCAGAGGGTATTTCTATAAGAAACCCAGTTGGATTGAAGAAATTCCGGAGGAGTTTTTTGAATAAATACTAAGAGGATCTTCTGATGTTTGTTTTGGTGAACATGTTGTTCATACAATGTTGTTTTAATGTATCGAATCTATGTGGCTTGTTTAAGTTTGAATCAACATATAATTGCATCTGAAATTCCTCCCAAGAACATTACAAGATCAAGCTAGAAATTGGTCTACTTATCATCAAATCCATTGAATTAATAGAAAAGTTATGGGTGATTTTTTTCTGTTTGCGTGTTCTTGTGTATAATGTGTGATAAAACTTTAGCGTGGATACTAGCCTTTGAGTTTCTAACATTTTTCCGAAAATTATTTAAGAGTGAATTAGATGAGTTTTGGCACACCAGAGCGGCGCTTTTCGTGTCGCCTGATAGAAGATGGGAGTCGCTCATCTTTTTACCCTTCTTACACCCATAAGAAGGGTATAAATATCGCTCGAAAAACCGACTTTCGATCCGAGGCCCGGAGGGCCGAGTCTCATATACCAATGAACTCAGCTCGACGAACTGAGCAAATGTCTGTGTGTGTGTGTGTGTGTGTGTATGTGTGTATGTGTGTGTGTGTGTATGTGCGTTACAAAAAAAAGTCACGCACGTTTCTCAGCCGTCTGTCAACCGATTTGAGTTCTCTTGGAAGCAAATGAAAGCTACTACATCCTAGTAGAACGCTATTGATTTTTTTTTCGATTGGACGTTTGGTTACCGAGATATCTCTCGAAGAGTACTTATGAGTCATACATCTAAACTTTTTAAGATTTTTGACCAAGTGTATCATAATAAATATTTCGGCCGTTTGTCAATCGAATTGGGTTCTCTTAGCACCAAATGAAAGCTTCCGCATCCTAGTAGATCGCCCAGAAATTTTATTTCGATTGGACATTTGGTTACCGAGATATCTTTCGAAGAGTACTTTGAAGTAATATAGGTTAGCTTTTTGAGAGATTTTTGGCATTTAGCATATTGATGAATATCTCAGCCGTCTGTCAACCGATTTGAGTTCTCTTGGCAGCAAATGAAAGCTACAACATCGTAGTAAAACGCTCTGAAATTTTATTTCGATTGGACATTTGGTTACCGAGATATCTTTCGAAGAGTACTTAGGAGTCCAGTCTTGTGAATAATCGCGACCATCACGAGACAATCACTTGAACCGCTTTCTGGAGTCACCCTCCCCAAGGTGATACGAACCAGCAAGCATGTCACGCCTGCAATGACAAATATGTTGTGGGTTCCACCCTTCGCAGCTTTGCAGCGATAGCAGTTGCTGAGTATGCTTCAGGCGGGTTGTGAGAGAATCAATATCTCTGAACAACGATGCATAACGGGCGAAGTGAGAGCGTTTGCCGTAGCCAGGGCGAACTGCGTGGTGCGCTCAATGTGTGCGTTCAAACTGAGCTATGCAAAACGAATAGGATTTATGACGTAGTACCGTGCTTGTGATAATACACATGCATAATTTTACATGCTGTTGCGCGTGCATCTGCTTGAGGCGACGGAGAGAGTCATGACACTCACATGAGCCGTATCCAAGTCAGGATGATTGTAGCAAAACAAGGGTGACCGGGTGACTATGATGGGATTCTGTCTTTTCTGGTGTTAGCGACTGTAGAGAGAGCGAATCAGAAACCGCAGAGACAGGGTGATACAAGCTAGGTGTTTATCAGCTTTTTTGTGACTTGTACGCTGATGCTTCGCGACACTGAATACAACTAAACTTTTTGAGATTTTTAACAAAGTGTATCATACTAAATATCTCAGCCGTGTGTTAATCGATTTGGGTTCTCTTGGCACCAAATGAAAGCTACAACATCCTAGTAGATTGCTCAGAAATTTTATTAGGGTTGGACATTTGGTTACAGAGATATCTTTCGAAGTGTACTTAGGATTTATTCAACTAAACTTTTTGAGATTTTTGACCAAGTGTATCATAATAAATATCTCAGCCGTCTGTCAACCGATTTGGGTTCTCTTAGCACCAAATGAAAGCTACAGTATCCTTGTAAAAGGCTCTGAAATTTTATTTGGATTGGACATGTGGTTACTGAGATATCTTTCGAAGAGTATTTCAATAAATTCCTTTTTTTTATTATTATATTCGTTTGTTATCTTGCATGAGCTTTTGACCAGTCTACGGGAAATTATTGTTCAATCAATAATGCTGACCTCATATAAAGTGTATACTAGCAGGTTATTGTTTTCATTAAAATTATAAATACAAATTACAAATAAACAGGAATTCTATGAAAACTAACAATATGTTAAATGAAAGCTTTGAATTTATCTATTGTGGAAAAATGCAAGAACTGGACAACCAAAATAACTAGCCAATTCCAAAACTGATTAGCATAGTAGATATATCATTTTTGTCCTTTTTACACCATAACCATGAATACCAAGTACTTCGGAGCTAATTTATTCGACTGATTAAGAGATATTAGACACAGTGTATCTCGCAGATTTGCTTATCCATTTGTTAATCGATTCAAGATCTTTTGGCAGTTAACAAAAGATACAATATTCCAGAATATGTAAACTATTTTTTTTTTAATTTCATCCAAGATTCTATAAGGTGTCTGGCATTTCTGATAGTTTAGTCCATGGTCCATGATGCTATTTTGGAAACCAATCCACTAGATGCCAAATCCACATTATTTTCTAGAACTTTTGGTCCATCACACAACATAAATATGCTAAATACAAATAATACAACAATAGTTTTAATAAGTGTAAGAAGGGTTCTGTTCACCATAGGTGGATTAAATCGGGTTTTTTTCTTACTATCATTGTTTTTACAGAATTTATAAAAAATAGATATTCTCCTATCAAAAGTTATCTGCAGGTACCAAACGAATTGATGATCGAGTGTGATTCACCTGTACTGTGTGGTATACCATCGTCCTGACGAGAAGCATACAAACATAACACAGCGCAACATTTTTTTGTCTCAAGAGCAAACTTATGTATCTCCGAAGGATTTTGGGCCGCTGAATCCGAATCCGGGCTCAGATTTGCTCTAACATGTCACAATTTTGAGCTATACCTCAATTTATAGGGCAAAATATGCGATTTTGGGCTTTTTTGACTGCAAGCCATTAAGCAAGGAAATATTTTTTTGAAGCAATCAAAAGGTTAATTGGTCAATTATCATCTAAATTAACGACTCATGCAAAATATTTCGTTATACCTAATCAAATTTGAGAGATTTAAGCATTTTATGTTAGTATGAAAACTTGCATGCAACTTTTCGAGGATGACTTGTATGGGAAATATCGTACCTAACATAAATCGCTTAAAACAATCAAATTCGATTTGGTAAAACGAAATATTTTGCATGAGTCGTTAATTTAGATGTTAATTGACCAATTAACCTTTTGATTGCTTCAAAAAAATATTTCCTTGCTTAATGGTTTGCAGTCAAAAAAGCCCAAAATCGCATATTTTGCCCTATAAATTGAGGTAAAGCTCAAAATTGTGACGTGTTAGAGCAAATCTGAGCCCGGATTCGGATTCAGCTGCCCAAAATCCTTCGGAGACACATAAGTTTGCTCTTGAGACAGACAAAAAGTTATTTTTTGTTACGCTGTGTAATCGGCAACCAGTGCTGTGCAATTTCAGGACGGTTAATGGCCAGCATCACTTATTTGATGTGAGTGTCATAAATTACATTCTCTGATCATCAAAAGCGAGATGAAGCTATATCTACAACATCCAAAAGTAGTGTTCACGTTTTCTATCGAAGCTTTGACTGCATGAATTTTTATTCTGCGCTATATATGATGTTTATGTCCCCTGCACAATACAAATTGACCTTCATTTGAGTCAGAGCCAGACATGCATTTTGAACGCTCATGTTCAGTGAGCGTGTTCGCTGAGACTCAAATGTTTGGAATAAACACGATATTATGGAAGCAAGAGGCTCTCAATTGAACAGAAGGTCATATCGTTGTCCATTGAGCTTTTCTCATTACATCGGACCGGTTCCATTAGGATAACCTTATCATACACAAATGAAAAATAGTGAATTGGCAAAGTTAGCACTGATAACTGTGAAAGTGCTCATAGAACTGAGCAGAGAAGCGATTCTGAGTAGTAAGATCCGTTCAAGACCTTTAGGAAGAAGAGAAAGAAAACTACTTTATCATGGACAAACTTATGTTTGTTTTGATGATAGTCAATTCTGGATTTGAAGTATACTCTATGATGATGCTATTACTATATTTGTGATTGTTAAGCAGTTGTACTAAGACTTGATAGTCATTTTTCCTTCTATGTATTTCCAGACTGAATTCGAGCCTCTCATTAGAGTATCCCAATATAGCCCTCAATGACACATTCAACACCACTTTCCCCTACACAAAAACGAGCAGGAAGCTTCTTCGAGGCCCTCGCAACACACCCGTCTAACTGCTTCATCAAGTTTCAATTTATGTGCTTTGCCTAGCGCCTGGTTTTTCATATTGCAGCACAGAGAGATCGAACCAGATCGGGGCGGCGGCACGGGATCCGTTGCGCGTTGGCCCGATTCCATCTTGCTTCCGCTTGAGACTGACTGGTGTGGTACCGATGTTATGTAGGTTGGGTTGGGGAATGTAAAAACTTGGCAAAAGGAAAACGAGCATTCAAGGGCGGCCCAAGCTAGAGCAGCACATAAATCTTATCCTGGTGTGTGTGCCTGGAGGAACGGGATCGTAAGTTTCCTTTTCAATTGTAAAGCAATAAAGATGTACAATCTTCCAGATTTGCACGATGCGACTTTGGCTGTGGATGGATGTCTAGTGTACTGGTGAAATAGGTTTTTTTTTCGGGGGTGACGGTTGGATGGAGCTCTAGAAGTTGAACTGTACCTATCCTCTAAAAGTTACCAACGATGAAAGTCTGACGAGTTTATAGGATGAACTGCATGCTTAGGGATAAGAGGGACCTTGATAATAAAATAAGATAACTTGTAAACTTTTAAGCTCTTTAATACAAATCTGTCTGACTCTACGTATCTACTGAGGATTGACCTGATCCCTTGGTTTGAGTGCTTCCATCATTTGTTAAGTAATTAAAGTTTCAACCATGTCAGTTTTGATTGGAGCTGTTCGATTCCCGGTACAGTACAGGATATTTTCGTAATGAAAATTGTCCTTACTTCTATGGTTCTGCATGCCACGCAATGTAAGATTAAAACCAAAAGTAAATTAGCCAAGAACGTTTTCAGATAATAACTGTTGAAGTTCTTAAAGATTACTAAATAAGCTGAAAGGCAGACTCTTTCTCAATGGTGGCATGCTAAATGTAGGAAAAAAGGAGCCATATGCAGACTTCCTGCTTAATCGCTTTTATTTTCCCACGCTCCCATTTTTTTACATCAGATTTTATTCTACCAAGCCCCTATCCCTTCTTTAACCCGGTCTAATCCAACTTACGTTCACCGTATTGTAGTATTTCACTATTCGCTTTTTCGGTTCAGCAACTTCTTTCAACAGAATTCGGCCTGGATGGGAAATTGTTGCGAAAATGGAGAAGAATTGGCTGACTTCTACCATTATTGAACGTACCCTTTCACAACCATGCATGCAGTCAGCAGGACCAAGCCTGCATGCTAGCCGTGCCGTGTGCTTTGCCAGGGCTAACGAAGTGCAATGAAAACACGAACAACTGTTCTTCGATTTTGTTCGATGTTTGAATTGGGCTGCAACAATGGGGAATCGGAACGGAAGAAAAGATGCTCCAACTATGGGTTCCGCAAACTGGCAATAAACCAACAACCGACAACGACGATGACGACGACGACGACGGCTAAAGAAGAGAATTTGTTTTTGAAGCGAAACTTTGTGGAACAAATTGAGCTAGTCTGGCAGGAGTTGGTCTGTTCTGTTCCTTTGTGCGGACTTTTGGGTCGATTGGGATTAGCTTTATGATTGCATGTGTGCGGTTTCCAGTTGAGCTTGTTCATCAAAGTGAAACTTTATGATATTGGATTGGGGCGGAAGAGGAATACCTACCTCGGTCAGAGCGAGCAAAGTTTTCCAACTCAGTCGATTAGGCACATCATTACGGTGCTGGTGGGGGTTAGGGGGCTTGTATCTGTGAGTTTGACCTCATTAATTTGTCAGGCAAGGTTTGTAATTTTATGGAAAATTGTTACAAATTTGAAGCTATCGAATCTTTGTGACAAAGACAGAGTTAATCAGTGAGAAACGGAAAAGCTAGAGGTCCATTAAAATTCTGCAGCAAAAACCTGACTGGATCCCTTCCGAAGTGATCAAGTCTATAGATTTTTGAAAACTTGCAGGACTCTCAATTCCAAGAATATTCGATAATTTGCGTTATGGGATTACTCATAGCGGTGCGTCTACGCCGAGTAAAGCAATCGCCTCCACTGGACTGGGTCCTTGTAATCGCTTCGAGTCACCCTGAACGTTTAGTGTCCTTATATCCTCCTGAACTGCAAAAATCCAACGCCTATCACGAAGCCGAAGGCCACTTCCTGGTTCTCTGCTAACTATGGTTTAAACTTGTCGTTCCTTCAGTATACGAGCTACGTGTCCAGCCCAACGCAGTCTGACGTGTTTTGTTCGCTTCACTATATATATCTTTTTATATACATGGTACAATCCGTAGTTCAAGCGACGCTGCCAGATGCCGTATTCCAGTTTACCACCAAGTATTGTTCGAAGATTCCAAAGACTCTCCGATCAACTTCTCTGAACGTCCACGTTTAATGGCCGTATAAAGTGACCGGAAGAATCAGAATCTCATACAACGCGAGTTTCATCTGTCTTCTCACCCCGGGGGTAATATCATTATCGCACGTACCAAGATAAACAAATTCGTCCACATAATCAAACTTTTCACCAACTAGCACCATTGTTACGGCCGCACCGATGTTGACTACCAGCTATTTTGTACATGGTCTATGTGTTGTTAACTGTAAGTCCAATCTTCGCAGTCTCTCTCGTAAAAGGTATGAACGCCTCTCCCTCCGTCCGGCGGTCGATCCCGATGAAGTCGATATCTTTCGTGAAGCCCAGAGAAGCATACGCGACCGCGTGATAATGGTTCCGCTTCTTTGAACACCATCTCTCGTTATTGCTATTTCCAGTGCTATATTAAACAGTTATTTTGAACGAGCATCACCCTGCTTCAGTCCGTCTAAGGTTGCGAACGATAAAGTAATTTCATTCATAACTCATACACTTGATTACAATCCGTCAAGCGTCGCACGCATCAGTCTAACAAGCCTCTTCAGCAACCCATGTTGGATCTTAATCTGCCATAACTCGTTTTTCTCGGCAAAGAATCATACGTCGCTTTAAAATCAATACACACATGATGGATGTACTAGTTGTACTTCCGAAATAACGGTCGGCTTTCACGGAAACCCGCCTGATATTCCTTTGTGGGGTTTTTCGTCACCGTTGAATTTTATGTTTCGAGATTTGTTGATTTTTTTTCGGTGAACCGAAAAAAATCAACAAATCTCGAAACACCGCCTGATATTCGTCAACGAGGACTCCTTAATTGGCCTCAGCCTGTTATACAGAACTTCTCTGTAATTAGCGCACACCAGACGATCCAACCAACTAGCAGGCAGTTCTTCCTCTTCCCATATCTTCAAAATAATACGGTGTAAGAGGTGATACAGCTGGACACTACCGTGCTTGAGAACCTCGGCCGGGAGTTCGTCCTTCCTAGCAGCTTTGTTGCTCTTCAGACCTCTAATGACTGTCTTGACCGTTGACTTGACTATCTAGCGTTGGAGGTTCCGTAGTGTGTTCGTTGTGGACGACTTGAATTCTGTTTGTCATTCTTCCATTCCCACCGCTAAACAATTCCTCAAAGTGCTCAAATGCTCCTTCCTTGTGCATTGGGATTTCATTGGGATGCATTAGGAAGATTAACCTGGAAGCCACCATCATTGTTTTGTTTGTAAACAAGTTTCATCCAGCCGTCGCACATGACGGGAGAAGGCGCTGTTTTTCGTCGCGTGTCATTGACAGTTTCGTAAAACCTTCGCATATCATTCTGCTCCATACTTTCCAGCGCCTGACCAATCACATCTCCCTCATGGTCTCTGTTCTTTTTGCAGTGGATTCGTTTTTCGGCTACTCTTCAGACCTGATCAGCCACCTCCCCGACATCAGCATCTGGCTTCTGGTAGCATATTTCTCGTTCGTTGCACTTCTCGTGGAGAAGAATACGCCGAAATTTATAATAACGAACATTTCGACAATTATTTTTCATAAGGGCCTAACTGACTTGATCGATTTCTCTTCGTCGACTCTCTCTTTCGCTAATAACTTGATCAAAACAAACAAATAATGATTTTGTTTGTTTTGAACAAGTTATTAGCGAAAGAGAGAGTCGACGAAGAGAAATCGATCAAGTCAGTTTTTGTTTCTATAGCAACATGTAGTCGTCTTCTTCGCATTTCAACCAAAAAATATTTTGAAACCTCAATACACATTCTGTGATAACACAAAGAGATAATCGATGAAGAGAACTCGAAAACATCAGTTAGGCCCAAATGAAAAATCAGTGTCGATTTCATAGATTTTCATAGTCGATCTAAAAAAATACAAAAAAAATCAAAGTAAAAAATCATCAAAAATCAAAGACTTGGTGTTTTATTGTAAACATGTCTTTTGAATTGATTGAGGGAGTTAGAAGCACAGGGCAGGGGTGTTAGGGACAAAAATTCACTTTCGAGTAAATGAGGTATAAAAATTTTATTGTAAACATGTCTTTTGAATTGATTGAGGGAGTTAGAAGCACAGGGCAGGGGTGTTAGGGACAAAAACTCACTTTCGAGTAAATGAGGTATAAAAATTTTCACCACCAAGAAAACTTTCGGAAAACCTGTGCAGGACGTGCGTCCGTGCGAAAAAAAAAACTCTTAGGGATATCAACTCACTTGAAGTGCAAATTTTCGGTAATACCAATCCGTGTGGTCAAATTATGAAATTCAAATAACTCAACGTACATATGTACAGATGGGTAAATTATTGGTTAAATTGGGAAAAAAATCCACAGCTCAGGGGAGATTTGAACTCACGACCCTTATTCGCTAGACAAGTGCTTTACCAACTAAGCTACCGAGCCAATTAATGACCCGGCAACTTAGTTGTCATAAGGTTCAATTCTAATCTCATCGATCTATATCATCTTCCCCTAAACCGCAAATATAACCATCTCTGTTGTACATATGTACGAAGAGCGAAAGCGATTTGTTTATTGTTTGAAACTGTTTGCCTATCGTACAGGCAACGCTTCCTCAACCACTTGTAGAGGAAGAACAATGCTACCTGGAAGTCGATCAAACGCGTCGTTCGCATTCTATTTGATACGACGGGTAACTACGTAGAGGTAGATGCTCGAAAACGACTCACTTGAAGTGCAAATTTTCGGTAATACCAATCCGTGTGGTCAAATTATGAAATTCAAATAACTCAACGTACAATAGAATGCGAACGACGCGTTTGATCGCCTTCCAGGTAGCATTGTTCTTCCTCTACAAGTGGTTGAGGAAGCGTTGCCTGTACGATAGGCAAACAGTTTCAAACAATAAACAAATCGCTTTCGCTTTTCGTACATATGTACAACAGAGATGGTTGTATTTGCGGTTTAGGGGAAGATGATATAGATCGATGAGATTAGAATTGAACCTTATGACAACTAAGTTGCCGTGTCATTAATTGGCTCGGTAGCTTAGTTGGTAAAGCACTTGTCTAGCGAATAAGGGTCGTGAGTTCAAATCTCACCTGAGCTGTGGATTTTTTCCCAATTCAACCAATAATTTACCCATCTGTACATATGTACGTTGAGTTATTTGAATTTCTTAGGGATATTCCTGTAGGAATACCACGATGAAATTCTGGAAGAATCCCAAGAGGAATTTCCGGGAAATCCATAGAAGAAGCCCTATAGGGAAATTCATAGAGGGATCCTGGAGAAATTGTTTGAGTGATTTCTGGAGAAATAACTGAAGGCAACCATAGATAAGTTTTAATTTATTCCAAGAGGGTTATCCGAAGAAATTTCTGGATGAATCTCGGGTAGAATTTCTTGAGAAATCCATGCAGGAATTCTGGAGGAAATCCATAGAACAACTCTTAGATAACATTCTGAGTAATTCTAAGAAATATCATTGGAGATATAATTACATAAATTTATAGATTCATCCCTAGAGGAGGAAAGCATTTCAGGAGGAATCGTAGCAGCATTTTTTTAAGTATCTAAAAAAAAACATGAACTATGGAGGTATCACAGGAGGAATGCCTGGAAAAACATGACTGATAGAATTCCAATATAGGTCACCGGAAGGAACTAGAGCAAAATGGGTGTAGGCTTTAGCTAAGCAGTGACAGGCTTCGTAGAGAAAGCAGAGGATCACGGATGATAGCTGGAGGCGACAGAGGAGTGAAGAAACGCCAAGTCACGAAAAAGCGAGCGAAAACACGAGGAGCCAAAGCCGTAGCCCGTTAGCGCTATTCGATTCTCGAGAAGGAAGTGAAATGCTCTGATAGACGGAACATACGAGCAGACGAAGGCGAGAAAGCTGCAAATACCAGTGACATTTATTTGCTCTACGATGTCTCACATCGCCTTGGTGGTGAGGTGATTAGTTATAACGATAACTTTGCAAACCATCTAGTTAGTAAATTGTTCACCGTGTAAGAAGTATGGATGTTAACAACAAGTTTTCCGGAGACAGCGTACTGAAATGTGTGTAATTCTCAAGATATGGGCCGGATTTACAAAGGACAACAATGTGGGGCCTCTTTTTTCAGGAATCTCTGGAAGAATTCTTGGAATAATTCCTTGGCAAATTCTTGGAGGAATTTTTGAAGGAATCCCCGAGGCAAATCCTGGAGGTATCACAGAAGGAATTCCCATTGGAATGTCTGAAGGAATGTCTAGAGAAATGCCTGGAGGAATTCCCAGAAAAGAAATTCCTGGATATATTCCTGGAAAAATCCTGGAGGAATTCCTGGAAAAACTTTTTAAGTAATCCCAGGACGATTTCTGGAGAGATTCGTGAAGAAATTCTTGATGAATTTTCGGTAGTAGTCCCTGGAGACAAGCCTGAATGAGATCCTGACCCAAGTAACACACTTGATACATGACTCTTCTACTTCTGCCAAGTTACTATTTATTTGATAGAAATTAGTCACAGTGGCTTCTGCGTAACAAAAACCTGCGCCGGCGTGACTCTTCTGTGACAAGTGTGTTACTTGGGGAACCTGAATTACTTTAGGAATCTCTAGAGAAAGCCCTTGAAGAATTCTAGGAGGAATTTCTGGGAAACCCCTGGAGGAATACCTGGATCAATTTTGGGTGGAATACCTGGGGAAATTTCTGGAGGAATCCTTGAAGGAATGCCTGGAGAAATTCCCAGACAAAAAATCTGTATCAATTCCTGGAGTAATTTCTAAAGGAATTCCTGGAGCATTCCCTGGAGGAATATCTGTAGGAATCTTTAAAGAAACTCCTGAAAGAATTCCTTGTAGAATTATTGAGGTAGTTCCAGAAGGAATCTCTGGAGGAATTTCCAGAGGAATCCTTGGACCAATCCCTAGAGAATTCTTAAAATGTATGCCTGAAGGAACTCCTGGAAAATTTTGAAATTCCTATGATAAAAATCAAACCAAGTTATCTATTTTCTTTTGATTGACAAAGTTCTTTTGATATTTCAAATAAAAACGACGAGGATCATCGTCGAATAACGCGCAAAGAAGAAAATAATCAAAAAGAATTTTTCAATTTATTCTCCTATTCCATTCTTCCTATCCATTCCAAACGTAGCACAAACCAATGCCGTGCGATAGCATTCCCACACAGTAGCCATTCGAGCAAGTTTTTTGGCACAAGAAGCTACATTCCTTTCCGTTAATTACCGCAATTAATTTGGGCTCCCCAGAACCCCCAATTGATTACAGCCGCAGAAATAATTGTACAAATGCCTGAAATTTCAAGCTTGACTGGAGTGGAATTTCTTCAATTTGACAGTTTGTGCAGAAATTGCTTTCAATTGTCGTTCCAGCCGACGACAACATCAAAGCTCAGCATTCCGCTTTAAATAGATGACGGCCTCCTCCTCGTCGCCCAAGTTTCTCCATCACCATCGGTTTGTATTCGAGCAGAATAAATAAATCTCATAACCGCACACACAATTGAAAGCTTCATTTCGATTCATTGAATTCGATAATACGAATAACGGAAACTGCTCTAGGTACTCGCATTCACACACAATTCTCTGATCCCCGTCGTCGTCGTAGCTTTTGTATGCCGATTCGTACGACCGAGGACGATTGTGGGTAACCCAATCTGCTTGCCGATGGAGAATCTATAAAGTGCGCTCTCAAAAGACTCAAACACACCCCCATGAGCTTGGGGTAACCAAGCAACTGTTCTCATATGGGCCGGGTGGGCATGCATATGTGCGGAGCAGATGAATCGGGATGTCTACGCTATAGGTCACAAAAGTTTAAACTCAATCCCGCACAGAACGGAGGAGTTCGCTGTCGGGGAGCACTATGAGCCAGAAATCGCGATATCGAGCGTTCTGAGGTATAAGGTTATATTCTAGATGTGAAAGTTCTAGCACAGAGAAACAGACGTCGCACTCCACTCGCCTCCCATCGAACACTTTTTTAACGGTTGAATACAATATTCGATAGTTGATCAATTGACCACTCGCGGCGCTGGTATCGTTTTTGCTCCTGTTTGACGTTTGCTCACTACCGCCACGTAGTGGTGGTCCTGCCAATTACAGTAGGATTAGCGATTAGCATTTGGCGGTTGTGATTTCGTAACTATGTTTTTCAATGAAATTTGTTCTAATTCTTACGTCTGTTTCTCTGTGGTTCTAGCTTGTGTGAAGTGAACAACTTCTTCATGTGTAGCTTTACGTTGTTTGTGAACACCTACTTGTATTTCCCATCTTCCATCTTCTATATCTATGTTCTGTTTTCCGTCCTCAAAATTTCATGCTGCAAAATTTTATTTTCTGGCACAACGCGCATCATACGGCATAAAGGTTGGTCGGAAATGGTAGGTTTTCCCCAAATGTGGACCAAATCGTGTGTCGAATGAAATCGAACTTGCATTCTCTGTTCCCAAATACCTAGATAGTGCACAGACTCCAAATTCCTCAGCCAAATAGCAAGAGTTTCGTTCGATGTCTGCTTCTTGGGGGCGAATTCGAAACCGAAACCTCCGAGAAGAGAAGGACCATATGCGCTCATGCACGGGTGAAGGATTATGAACTCAGTTAGAAGGGTTTAAAAAGTTTATTCCATTGCTCAGGATAGAGCGTGAGTGGGTTCTTTTGTGTGGAACGGCTGGCTGCCATTGGAGCACATAAAGGGCGACAATGAAGGAAACTGGTGCCGCCACTGTCCCGGCCCCTTGGTGGCAAACAGTGGGATGAATTTTAAAGAGACATTCGAACGAAGATAGAAGCAATGTGCTTCGGATTCTTATTCGCAAACCAGCTGTGAATATTTGGTAAATCGGGGGAAAATTTAGTTTTGATGGCATTAGGAAACCACAGCATACTTTCGGATTAGGACGATGTAGTGACGTGTGCACATTAAGGAAGGCATACTTGAACATTTCTGATTTTTTTGTGCGAATAAAGTTCATAAAATGAGAAGAAAAAAACTGAAGGAAGAGAACAGAGCAGAAGAAAACGATACACCGAATGATTATACCAATTGTTCCTCAAAATATTTCGCGGTATTCCACGAAATCGAATTTGACGAAATTGAAATTTTTGAAAAACGTTTTGCTTCGAAATACCTGACGAATTAAGACACAGTAATTCAATAGTTTACACCACCATTTCGTTCAAGTAAACGGTATTCCGGTACCAATATTCATGTAAGACATTCTGAAATGATTCATAGATGAATTCGTAAACGTAATTCAGAGGAATCCCAGGAAGAAAGTCTGGGAAACAATAAAATTTTGTAAAGAATTGAGATCACAATCTAAAAAAAACACTATTGCACCACTTGAACGTCTGCCCTACCTCTTTATGATACTTATCCCGGTATCAGTCATTTATTTAGAATTTTATCAAGAAAACTCTTAAGAGGTTCTTTTGGAGGTTCCTCCAAGGGTATCTCCAAAGATTGCTTTTGATTTATTCTGGGATACTTTCAGGAATTTTGCCGGTGATGTTGAGGCAACTTCTTCAAAGATACTCTCATAAATTCCAGCGGAATACAAAACAGAATCAATTCCTGAGCATTTTTAAAAGAATTTTTCAAAAAATTATTACTTGCAGAGAGTTTTCTTGTTTTTTCAGATATTCTTTCAAAAAATCAGAGTTTTCTTCAGTGGCTCACTAAACAATCCTCCAAGATTGTTTTTTTTTTGTTTCTGCAAGATTTTCAGAGAACCCTCAGTATTTCATTGAGGAATTCCACCAGTACCTTTGCCTGGAATTTCTGCAGACATTTTTAAAGAAATTCCTTCAGAAATTCGTTTACGGACTACATCAGAAATCCCTCTTTAAATATCTTAAACTTCGAAGTTTCCAGTTGTTCCAGAAGTATCCCACGATTTTCTCTAGACATTGAGGAGTTTTTAGGCATTCTCCTAGGCATTCATCCAGGAATTTCTACAGAGATAGGAAGCATTGCTGCAAGAATGTTTGACCAGGAATCTCTCCACAAAACTTTCAAGTATTTCTTGAATTTTCAAAGGTATAGTCAGGAGTTTTAAAAGGAATTCCTTCAGACAATTCTCTAAGGGTTATTTTGGAAAATTTTTCAAGGATAACTTCAAGAATTCTTCCTGTATTTTTTTGTGTAATTACTTGAAGAAATTATGAAAAAAAATCTGGAGGAATATCTTACACAATTCCTACCGGGGTCTCTGAAGGAATCCCAGAAGGTATTTCTGACCACCCGCAGAAGCAATTTCTTAATAAAATCCTTGTAGAAATTTCTGCAGGAATCCCTGAAGAAATTTCCCAAGAAATCGTTGGAGGAAACCTTGGAAGGATGTGTAAAGGAATTCTTGTAGGATTTATCAAAAAAAATTTTAAAGTTTCTCAAGAATTTCCTGGAGAAAAGCTGGAGAAAATTCTCGGGATACTCTTGTATGCCTTCGAACGCCAGTGCCTGACAATTAAAGGGTTATCAACCGTTCGGACTCTAGGGACCGACGATCGATAAACGCATATTTTAGGAGCCGGTTCGCTTACTGACTACCACCAGAAGCTCGCCAAGCAGATAAGTGAGATCAACGATAGCGATAACCTTACACAGCTAGTCGCGTTCGGTAATTTTTACCGAAATCTCAACTGCTGAACGTTCGGTAATGGTTTTTACCGAAATTCTGTAAAAATTACCAAATTTCGGTAAAATGTTGTCGTTTATCTGTCAAATTTTAACGAAGTTCGGTAAACGTCACCGAATTTCTCCGGTAAAAAACTTATCGGTTGAGATTTCGGTAAAATATTACCGAAGTCGGTGATTTTTTCTAAGTGTGTAGCCAACACTCTATAAGGAAGTCTATCCACGGACTTTTTGCAATGTCTATCCACGGCAATGCGGTAGGTGATGTGCACTGCTCAAAAACGATAGGTTTGACAAGGAGTGCCCGTGGATAACGGACGAAAAAAAAATGTTGCCAGAAGTCCTGCCAGAGCAGAGCAGCGAGTGAGCGATGCAGAGAAACGAAAGTAGCTAATCGAAATCAGGAATCGAATCCACTGCAAACAGAAAAGAGAACATGTAAAAAATGTGATTGCTCAGATTCAAGAGAGTACCTTAATGCGAAGGTTTCATGAAACTGTCAATGGCGTGCAGAGAATACAGCACCTTCACCTGTCATGTGCAACGACCGTGAGGGAAACTTGCTGACAGATAAAACAATGGTGGCTACTAGGAGGAGAGAACATTTCGAGGAATTGTTGAACGATGGGAATAGAAGAGCGACAGACAGCACTTGAATCGATGGCAACGGACAAGTTGTGGAACCTCCAAAGCTAGACAAGGTCAAGACAGTAAATATGTGGAGGGATGAAGAACATCAAGGTTGCCGGAAAGGACCAACTCCCATCTAAACTACACATGCACTGTAGTGAGCAGCTGTATCTATTCTTATACCGTATTGTATTGACGTTATTAGAAGACAAAGAACTGCCTGTTAGTTGGTTGGATGGTCTCATTTGCCCTCTATACAAGGAAGTGCATCGACTGGAATACGCTAATTAAAAAGGAATAGCACTTCTCAATTCATCGTATAAGATTTTGTTCGAAATTCTGTTTAACACGTTGAGGTCGATTGAGGAGGCCTTTGTCGGCGAATGTCAGGTAGGTTCTCCTGAGAGCCATTAACCATTTATTGATTTCAAGGCGGCGTACGATTCAGTGAATAAAAACGAGTTATTGCACATTATGATCGAACATGGCTTTCGGGCGAAGCTTATTGGACTGGTTTGTGCGACGCTTAACGGATCGAAATCAAGTGTACGGCTTGCTGATGAAATTTCGTCATCGTTCGTAGCTTTACACAGACTGAAGCAGGACGATTCTCTTCTGAACTTACTTTTTAACATAGCACTGGAAGGAGCGATAAAGAGATCTGGTTTGCAGAGGAGCGGAACCATTTTCACGTGGTCGCATATACTCTTGGGCTCCACGGACGATATCGACATCATCGGGATCGATCGTCGGGTCATGAATGAGGCGTTTATACCTTTTCATAGGAGACTGCGAGGCTTGGATTTATGATTAACACCACAAATACCTAGTACATATTTATTGATGGTTCACGGCGCGTCGCATCGGTCCAGCCGTGGCAGTGGTGACGAAATGATGCTAGGTGGTGAAAAGTTTGATGCTGTGAACGAATTAGTTTAGTTTGATAACTCTAGTGACGTGCGATAATGATTTTACACGGATTGCGATTGCGAGTGGGACCTTTTCCGGCTTGCGAAGCCAGCTGAAGTCCAATAGGCTGCACACGAAGACAAAACTCGCATTGTACAACACTCTGATTCTGACGGTCATTTTATATGCCTACAAGTCTTAGATGGGAGAGCCTTAGAGTCTTCGAACGTAAAGTGATGCATGAAATACTCGGAGGTTAACTGAAGGACGGCATCTGTTATGCTATGAACTACGTGTTGTACCAATAGATGGATGGATACTTGAGGATACATGTAGTTGAACACGGCAAGCTGTGGTGGGCTAGGCACGTAGCTCGTGTGCTAGTTGCTTGGAAGGCATCACGTGTTTATTTTTTTATTTACAAAAAAGGGAGTCTGACTTGACGCCAATTACTGACAATTATAAATTATCAGCTCGATGTACATACAAAATTCGTATTCATTCTTCCAATAGATTTAGATATTTTTCGACAGAATCTAAGCTGGCTTTCGTGAGGGCCGATAAACTAGGGATCAAAAAGATTGAAATGACATTTAGAAAAATTCCAGGAGTACAACTTATAGACTTGCCATCTGCTTACGCTAGAAACTAATATATGCTCAGAAACTAGGTTCAAAAGCAGTTGCTCTAATAACATGTATTCTATTGTTTGTGTATGTAAATGCAATCTGTTGACGGTACTGTGAACTTTAAATCACACTCACAAGCTGACTCAGACTTAAATCTTTGTTTCGATCAGCATCTAGACAACACAAATTCATTTTAACAGCTTCCGGCTGCATCCGCACAGCTTGCCTCTTGCATGAATATTCATAGTGCCTTAATATGTGACAAATTCAGTCCCAATTCCGAAAACTTCAGGTTCGTTACAGAGTGTTACGACAACAACGACAACAACCAGCACCACCACAGTTCGGTCCAATTCACCCATCTACCAACCTACCGCACTACTGACTGGCCGAAACAACGAAACGACCATCCAACCAATCCGGCCAACTGCCCTGGGAACGTACAGGCAACAACCGACACCAGGCAACCGAAGAACTACTGAACTGTGCAGCAGTAATTTAAATTTCTATCCAAAACAAACAAAACATGGATGGTACACAGAATGGTCTCTCGGTTGCCTCGGATCGGCCCGGGTACCCCTGGACAAATCGAAACCATTCATGGTGGCGGAGACAACACAATGGAAGGGTGATAAAACACCAGAGATGGTTCTGCATTTTTATTTTTCGGGTGTCTACCTTCATCAGCCGGTCGACGACCGAAGCCAAACTGTTCGGCATTTCGTTGTTGGTTCGTTCGAGATGTATGGACACTGGACGTGGACAGGCAAAGGTATCTGCCGGAACCGAAACCGACCGATGCGGTACGGACGAGGGTTTGGTCATTCTCGAGCCGGGATCGATTGGTCAGTGTTTGCTGAGCGGTCAGAATCATCTTCAAGTGCCTACAGTTTGAAGTTTTGACTCAAATCTTGGTATAACTACAAAGCAGTACTTTTCATATAACTTTCAGATATAGACACATTCTACCGTGACGTTACAACGTTGTGACGCCTTTTTGGGCAGATTTCTTACTATAACTCATAAAAACGACCGTAAATCTCAAATGTTTTTCCATATTCCGATCCCTTGTATAATTTGTGATAAATATAAGCTGTTGAACATTCAGTTTTCATTGGAAAAGTATGTTCAAAATGGGAATTAATAGCGTGACGTTACAACGTTGTAACGTCACGCTACTAATTCGTATTTTGAACACGCTTTTCTAATGAAAACTAAATGTTCAATTGCTCATACTTATCTAAAATTTTACAAGGAACCCGAATATGCAAAAGTATTTGGGGTTTGCGGTCGTATTTATGAGTTACAGTGGAAAATCTGCCCAAAAAGCGTCAAAACGTTGTAACGTCACGGTTGAAGGTGTCTTTAATATATTTGATGCCCAGAAAGATTTTAAGAGTATCGTCGTATACAATTTGGGAACCCCTGCCATAAGTCCAGTAGTGTAACGGACGACCGAAAAGCGATAGTTCTTGTTGCGTCGAAGACCAAAATGAATTACGGAATTCTAGTTTGGAAGGACATTCGGATCCGGTCCGTGCCCGATCCGCAAGGCTAGGGGATCCGCCTATCGTCTGTGCGACGACCGTATCAGAGGTATTCAGATGTAAAACAATAAATTTTCGAACGATGTGAAATATCGATAATTCACCCGCTCGGGGCTTCTTTTCGGGCTTAGCAATGAGTCGCAAAAGCACTGCGAGTGAGCAGGTGCATTTTTTATTCCGGGGGAGACTTTATCGCCGGTGGAATGCGTGACACATTTCACGTATAGAGTTGGTTGTCTTTTTTATGTAGTTTACCTAATGAATGGAAAAAGTACGATTATTTATTGCTATTCAGTTAAGTATCGAGACAAGACTTTAAAAACGGTTAATTTAGCAGTTCCCATATAACAGCTACTATTATACAGTACACTTTGTACTGCTGCCATTTTCACAAAAGAGCAGCTCTTTGAGGTCTATTTTGCGATATTACAGCTACAATCTCTTTTCGCCTTTCTCGTAAACCAAAGTGTACTGAAAGGCTATACGTTCACTCAAAAACCGAATTTTCGATAGAAGGCTCGGAGGGTCATATACCAATCAACTCTGTTCGACGAATTGAGATAATGTATGTATGTGTGTATGTATGTATGTATGTCTGTGCACAAAAAAAGTTCACTCACTTTTAAGACACTTCCCATTGGTCGTTTTTTCGGATTATAGTTCGAATCGATCCGTAATGTTATCGCATTGTTACTGTTAAAAATGGTCAGGATCGGTCAAGGCGTTCCGGAGTTATCGCCATTTGAGTGATCCGGGCCAGCACCGGTTGAACTGGCCGTATATAAAATTGAACTAAGCCCAAGTTTGATGCGACACATCAAACTGTGGCGGAACTCACATTGGAGACCAGAAATTCCACTATGTGGGCCCAAAATGCAAGATGGCAGCCTAATATTCAAAATGGCGGCTCCAAATTGAAGATGGTGTCTGTTGAATGGCATTTTAAGCTCCAGAGCCATGCAATATGGGTATGGAGAAGATGTCAGGAGTCCAAAAATGGCGACCAGAATATCCATGATGGCGGTCTAAAATTCAAGATGGCGGCCAAAAACTCAAGGTGCCGTCAGTTCAATGGAGTTTTAGTTTAAAGCCTAATGTTTGTAAACATAAGAAAGAGAGATCGGAGTAGGCAATGGCTGAGAACGGGAGTGTTTTGGTTTTTGGCAGCTCTTTTTCGTGCCCTTCTTCAAAGTTCCGGTAGTGATTCGGCGGGTGCTACGCCCATTTGGTAAATGATTTCGACGGTGTTTTATCCGAAAGGTCAAGGTTCTTTTCGATAGAAAGACGTCGCCGTCGTCTGGGCTGCAAAACGGTAAGTCGATAAGGAGAGCGTCCAACATAGCGCTGGTCCTCACAAGTTCCTACCTTATGCATCCACGGGTCAAGCGATGACAAAGACCGCCAGCTAAGAGTTGTGTGCTTAGCTGGTAGTGCAGCCTGGGCACTGTTGTCCTTCTGACTTGAGCTAGATTGAGGAGGTACGATCCGAGTGTCTGTTCACCAAGGAGGTGCGGCTCAAACAGCGTCTGTTCTGGCATCCAGCGGCTGAGTAAGAAACGCTGCACCACGCCCAGCTAGATCCAAGGTGGTAGCCCCATCAGCGTGGTTGTCCCAGTGTTGGTTGGGACGTTAACCAGAACTGGTACGATGGCCCTCCGGCGAGACAGGAGTGTTGGCGAGGGCCCAATAAGCCACCCGTAAAAATCCCAATTGCGAATTACATAGGAGAAAATACGACTCGATACAATCGGCAAAGACCCACGCGACAAAATAAGGACTACGATTTTAAACTTGGAACATGGAATTGCAAGTCACTAGGTTTCGCAGGATGTGACAGGATAGTTTACGACGAACTACGGTTTTACGAGAACATTGGTCACAAGTTCCGGCAATGCTCATTGTTAGCCTCTTAAGCCGCTCTAAAGCTGCATAAGGTTCTACTCGGAACTTTTAAGTTCATAGTAGTTCAGTTCAGTAGCACTGTGTTTCAATGAAGATTGAATTCCATTTTTTTGTAGAAAACAGCTATGTACTTAAACATACACGAATAAAATACAAATTTGAATTAATCAAATCAATAAATTTTAGGCTTGAACAAATAAAAAATTACCGCCTACCGGATTCGAACCGATAGTCGCTGCGTGAGAGCCCTACCACATTACTACAGTTACGATTGAGTGAACTGCAGGTGAGGTCTGACTTGAATCGATTTTGCTGTCGGCAGCTACAGGGGATACTCAAAATAACTGGGACAGGATAAATTTTCATTTTTCAAAAAATGTTCAACTCGTTGTAACTTTTCGAAAAGGGCATCAAATATTCTAAAATTTTTACTGTAAGTTCATCAACTAGTTGTGTATCAGTGGTCAAAATTTGAAAAAGATCGAGCTATTCTACACGAAGTTATAAAGGTTCTAGAAAAAGGTATAATAATCCGATAGCCAACTTTGAACTGTTATATCTACGGATTCAATGAACCGAATGCAATGAAATTTGATCATTTACGACTTATATAATGATCCTTGAAAAAACAGTTGACTTAATTTGAAATTATTAATAAGAAAAAAAGTTATAGTGATTTAATTTATTCTATGATTTTTTAGTAAATTTATCTATTTTTCATGTGTATCCCATTACTTTTTCAATTTAATGCCGGCTATTTGGTAGCTTTCCTTTGAAACATAAATATATTCAAGTCAATTAGAGGGAATTTAAATGAACTATAATTACTATCTCGAATTTTGTAACGATGATGAAGTTTTGGATAAATTAGTGTTATATCAGAAAAATAATCTATTCGTTATAATTTTCTTTCGTGTAAAGAATTTTAAGTTTAGTCAAAAGTTTTTGATAGCTCATTATATAAGTCATAAATGATCAAAATTTCATTGCATTCGGTTCATTGAATCCGGAGATATAACAGCTCAAAGTTGGCTATCGTATAATTATACCTTTTTCTACAACCTTTATAACTTCGTGTAGAATAGCTCGATCTTTTTCAAATTTTGACCACTGATACACAACTAGTTGATAAACTTACAGTAAAAATTTGAAAATATTTGATGCCTTTTTCGAAAAGTTACAGCGAGTTGAACATTTTTTGAAAAGTGAAAATTTTACCTGTCCCAGTTATTTTGAGTATCCCCTGTATGTAGTTCTACACACTGTGTGATTTTTGCAAGTGTCTGCAACAGCGCAGCGGTAAGTCAGCAGGCCATCACGCATGGGTATCCAGTTCAAATCTACATTGGAACGACGTGTGTAAAAATACAATTATCAAAAGTAATTTAAGACATGAAATAGATCCCCTCAACAAGGTTCTGATTCTGAAAAATACAGTTTATTGTGTATAAATGTTTTAAAGTTCTGTCAGAAGCTGCTAAGAAGGCTATCTAGCTATCTTATGTGAACTTTCATGTTCCAAAATGACTTAAAATGAAGCTCATTAGCCTTCTAAGAGCAACCTCAAACAAGCTGCTTAGCTTATAAAGTGCCCTCTTATCTGAACTTTTGGTAACTTGGGAACAAATCTAGGAGTGCGTGCGTAGGATGAAAGATTTCCAGCCTCGGAGAGATTGGTGAGGAGGTTTGGTGGTTGTAAAGCAACAAAGCCGCTGGAGATGATCAACTAAAATGCGGTGGAGAAGCACTGGTGAGAAAAATGCACTGGGTCATTACAAAAAATTGAGACTAGGAAGTGTGGATTTTTTTCCAGGGATTTCTTTAGTTTCCCTTGGATATCCTAAGAAATTCTAAGGAATTTTAAAGAAATTTCGCCATGATTCCTTCTGATAATACACCTTAGAAAATCCTTCATTAGCTTCTTCCGGAATGTCTTTCACGTTTTTTTTTTGAAGTTCCTTAGAATATATTCCTTGATCGCTTCAGAATCTCTTCTAGAATATCCTTCCAAATTTTCGATAGGGAATTCTTTCGGGCAATCATTCCTTTAGAAATCCTTTCAGCGATTCTTTGAGAAAATCAAAGGTTCCTCCAAAATTATCCAAGGCATTTTTAGAAAGCCTTCCGCAGACTCCTACATAAATTCTTATAAAGATTCCATCAGAAATTCTTCCAGGAATATTTTTGGAAATTTCCCTGGAAATTCCTTCAAAGATTCCTCATAAGATAAGTTCATAAATTTGTCCAAATATCTCAAGTCAAAAGAAATCTTCTATGACTTTCTTCCACAATTAATCCATGAATTCTTTCCATATGTGCGTTTTGTGAACCGTCATGAACGTCCCCAATTTCTTCCAGAATTCTTTCAGGTAGATATCTATGGGCATCCATCAGAAATAACTTAAGAAATTCTTCAAAGATTCTTCCCGTGTTTTTTTTTCTGAAAAATTACCAGATATTCCTTCAGAAACTCGTTCAGATTTTTTTTCAGAAAGTCCACCAGAGATCTGTTAAAAAAATTGATCTAGGGATTCTATCGGAAATTCCAACATGAACGTGTTCGAACATTTCTCCACGGATTCGTTCAGAAAATTCTGCAGGAATACAACGAGAGACTCTTGCATTACCACTTTCAGTGTTTCAGGCAGAAGAAACTCCTCCAGAGATTCCTACAAGAGTTCATTCAGAGATTTATTCAGGATTTCCTTCAAAAATTCCTCCATATATATATCCGGATTTTTCTCTAAGGATAACACCAATGATTTATTCACTGGTTCTTTGAGAAATTTATTCTGAAATATTTACCTGGAATTTCTATAGAAATTCATTTAGAAATATTCAGAAATTCATCCGCAGCTTTCTCCAAGTAAACTTCTATAAAAATCATCCAATATATATTTTTAAGGATTTCCCAATGAGTTTTAGAATCTTTTTTCTTGAAATGCCACCAAGAGTTTCCTGAAAAGGTTTTTCAGGTATTTTTTCAGAAAGTTCTTAAGAAATTCCTTCAGAAATTTTCCGGGGGTTTCTTCAAATATTCTTCCAAAGGTTCGTTTAGAAAAGCTTTTTTTAAGGTTTTTAAAAGGATTTACTGAAGATTTCTTTCGGAAATCCATGCTGGGACTCATTCCAAAAGTCCTTCGAGAAGATATTTTCTTCAGAAAACTTAGTAAGGGATTTCTAAAAAAAAACATTCTTCGGAGATTTTAAGATATTCTCATAAAAACTTACGAATTCTATAGGGATTGCTTTGGAAACATTTTCCAGCGGTTCGTCAAGAATTCTTTGTGAAATTCCTTCACTGATTTTTGCAAAACTTTATTCAAGTTTTTTTTTTAGAAATTGCTCTTGTGGTTTAATCAAAAATATCTCCTCGGATATTTTTAAGATATCACTGCAAAATTTGTTTAGGGAGCGTCCATAGATAACGAAGCTTTTAAGGGAGAAGGGGGGAGTCTGGGATTGTGTGACGAGCCATGTCTTAGGTATGGGATGTATGCTACGAGGAGGGAATGGGGAGTAAAAAAATCGGCCAAAAATGCTACGTCATTTAAAATTCTTTAAGGAATTTGTAAGAGATGCTTGGGAGATCATTTCAAGAAAATCCCATAAAAAATCCTGTCAAAAAATCACTTAAAACTCCTGGGGACACCTTTGGAAACACCCACAAGATTTTTTTTTGTAGGAATTCCGGAATAAAAATTCCTGAAGTTCTCAGAAATTATCTCTTGTACTGTTCTGGGATGTATGCCTTGGATAATACGTAGATGAATATTTGAAGAAGCAAACATGAGAGCCATATGGAAGAAATCTGCAATCAGTTCCAAGAAAAAATGCTTGAGTATTCTACGGAGGGACACCTGGAACAATCAATTGAAGTCAATCCTCTAGAATTAATTCATTGAAACATTCTGTTGAAATTGCAGACAAAAGTACTGGTGGAATTTTTCTTTTCTTCCCTCAATAAATTTCAGAGGGATCCCTGGAGGATTCTCTTAAGGAATCCTTGGAAGAACTCCTGAAGATACCTATGGAGGAAGTCTCAGACAAATTTCTTCTTTTTGTGGGCTTCGTTGCCAATCGGTTAGCGTGTCAGTCGTTTAGGATTCTCGGAAGCCTTGACGTGTGGGTTCGATTCCCCCTCCAGTCGGGGAAAACTTTTCGTCAAGTGAAAAATTCTCCACTGGGCCATTGTCGAACGTTAGTAATGTTCAGTCTGTACAAGCCACAACACGGCGTTATTGTCTTTCTTTTAAGAGCTGGAGAACCCTCTCTAAGTATTTATAGAAAACATCAGTAAACAATTCCTTGAAACAGGCTTAGGAATTGATTCTGGAGTAACATCCACAGGAGTGGTTGAGATAATCTTTGGAAAAATAACTCATAAAAAGAATCCTTGGAGGAAATTCTAAATAAAACCAAAGCAAAGCCTAGAGGAATACTTGAAGGAATTTCCACAACAATCTCTTGAGAATTTTATAAAGGAAATTCCAAATAAGTGCCCTAAGAAGTTTGTAGTAGAACTTCTGAATTTCTAACGGGAAACCCAAGATAAATTTTGGTAAGAATCATCGAGTCTTTATAAAAAAAAAATCTCCTAGAATCGCATCTTTTGAAAATACGTTTGGATAAATTTCTGTAGAAGAGTTTTTTGAGAAAGTTGTAAAGGAGTATTCGAAGAAATTCGAGAGATTCTCCTAGAAAAGTTTTGACAATATTTTGTGAGGAATTCCTTCAGAAATGTTTGAAAAAAAAAACATGAAGGAATACAATCCTGCGCAATCCTTGAGTGAATTGTCTATAGAATCCCTCAAGGAATGACATGTGGAATTTCCATCGAAATTTATGTGGTAACTTTCTAACAAATATTGTTGCTGTATAAAAGATGTATTAATCACCTTATATTAAGCTCAATTTTGAAAATTAATTTCGCAGCATCCGATGTTATTTATCGAGACTACAGTCTGTCGCAATGCATTCAGACCAACGATGAAAGCTGTTATTCATTTCCGTTGCTTTTCAAGTTTCCAGATTGCGCATTCGTATACCTATGTAGTAGTGCTAAACCAAACACCACCCAGGAGGAAATCCATCGTTTGTCCTGACCAACAAGGATGGTGTTTAGGATTCATTTCCGCTCCTTTGTTCAACTGTCAGGTGTTTCCACACTGACTGGTGTTGACGTTTACCGACAGCAGCCTCAGTATCGTCATGTCATATCAAATCAACGCTAGCCAGACCGGAAGGAATCCGAATCGGAAAGCTTTTCCCTCTACGTGGAACCATATATCTTGTGATAAGTACTGTGAGCTGGGGAGAAGTTGAGCTGGCTTGATGTTTTTTGCTCTGGTTTCTTTTCTCCATACTAGAACAAAATTGTACCAGTTAAAAAAAGATTCAGTTTAGGCATAATATTACTCGAATTTCAGATCGAATTATGTTTATATTATTTCAGCTTTCAGCCAAATAAAAGATTCAAAAACGATTTTGTGAAGAACTTGCCTAAATGTTAAAATTTATCAAACATAAAAAGAACAAAAACCAAAGTAAAGTCAATTCAGAACAATTAGACTTGATACAGCCAAATAGAAATACAAATTTGAACAATTACTACTAAGGAAGGCACTATCACTTCTTGGTGGAACAATTTTGAACATTCATGATAAGGACTGTATCGGAAATTAACTATAAACATTCAGGATGCTCTATCTCGAAGCATGTTTGGTTTTATCATTTCGGTTCTTCTATCAAATCTTCACAATACAGTCAAGTTTAGAACAGCCTGAAAAAAATTGAAAAATGTTTAGCATTATTGAAAATATTGTAGAATGAATACATCTCACAAATTAAAGTTTTGGACAAATTGTTGTTTTTTAAAGATTTTTCAGCGTTTCAATAACCTGTAGCGAATAAAACTTGTATGGCGAAAAATCCAAAAAATATTAATTATTGTTAGCAGTTATGTACACATAACATATCACCGAACACCAACTTAAAAAAAAAATATTTATGATCGAAAAACCCTCAACATTTAAAAAATGACCTATCCTAAAAAAACACTAATTTTTTGTCGAACTTTGACAGTCTGTTTTAAATATCTTCAAAGGTTATACAATCCCGTTCTCTACTAAAGCTACCTCGTCGTGAAGTTTAAAAACATTTCCAATTAAAAAAAATTGAATCATCAATTTGATGTATTTTTTATTTGCGTAATCGTGCTTTGAATGAGCATCAAAAAATAGGATCCCTGAAAAATGACCTTTTTTCATTTTTAAGAATTGCGCTAAAACGGAATCGAATTTTTTCTTGAAAAATTTTTTTTACCTATATTATGAGCAATCTGGGAAAGAATATATTTGCGCTAATAAATTTAAAAAAATCAAAAAAATTTCCATTTTTTCCGCAATTTCAAATTTTTAAGAGGTGTCCAAAATTTCAAGATCATGCGTTTAAACTTTGAGATTGATGACCATGTAAAATAATTATTTTTACAAAAGCAAAAGTGCCATTCCTTTTTCTGAGGATTTATATAGTACCTCCAAAAATAAAATTATTTATAACTTGAATAAATTATTTTTTAGGATGTTTTGAACATATATAGTTTATTTCCGATACAGTCCTTAATATTTGTTTAAGTTTCATTTAAACTTCTCGTAGTATAGTTTTCAAAAGTTGTAACTACTGGTCTATATAATTTTTATAGAAATTATTGCAATGGGCCCTCAATACATCGAAAAATTCATGTGGTTACAATTTAGAGTAAAAACTCAGAAAAAAAACACCTAGATTTACAGTAACTACAATCCGACTCCGATGTAAATACCAAATATCGGACACAAGCTTCACCCGGGGAAGCGTTCCTTACGGACACGTCTGGCCTCTGGCCGGCAGCACAGATTTGCCGTAGGAGATAAAATTCAATTACCGGCCGTTCAAATATTTTCCCTCTCGTACAACAGCAGCCGGACTTTTGTCCAACAGGAGTGTGTGATTTTTGCCGATTGAGAAAGACACGTCTCTGATGGGTGCCATATTGCGGCGACTGAATCCGACCGGGCATAAACTCTAAAACGATTCGGTCCACTACTGACTGGCTGGCTGGGAGCGGACCCGGGAAACGGGAAAAGTTTATTCAATTTTTAGTAACATTGCTCTATTTGCTTTTCTCCGTCTCTTTGCAGCTTCATGCAGCACTCGCTCGTCTCGCTGGACATCTCCGACAATCAGCTGCAAGGATTGCCGTTGGATTCGTTGAAAAACGTCCATACGTTAAGCCGATTAGTGGCACAGAGGTGAGTGAAGTTTGCGACCACCATCGACTACGAGGGCGACGACGACTATACGGGGTGTTTGCTCTACGGCTTAGCCCGTGTGTGACTTTCGAATGAGTGATACGGTGTGGGTTCCAGGAATGTTCAGTGTGTGGCCTCTGGCGGTAAATCAGTTAGTGATACTGGATTAATCTTTATTTTTCTTTCATTTCATTACAATCATATAGAAAATACTAACTTTTATTTTGTCTTTGGTAACATTTTGGGATCCAAAATAATGATGATTATCTTAACCTTATACTTCCTATGGTTGCCTTAGAGCACCATCGATTTTCCTTTTCTTTAGCTTTATTAACGACTTTTCATCCCTCCGCAAGTTCATCATGGAACCCACGCTTTACTTCCCTTTCTTAACCCCTTAACCTTCATGGCCTCAGTTTCGTCACTTCGCTGAGTGTGTTCCATCAAAGACGAGTTCTGAAAGGCGCCTGGGGTCCAATGGATGTTCAGATTATATTCTAAAGTTTTTGAGAAAATTCAATCAAAGGAATGCGTTAAAAACGCTCTACACAAAACCACTCCATACAAATTCCGAAAATTCTTCCAGAAATTACTTCAATACTTCTTTCTAATATTTCTTCGGGAATTCCGGTCTTAACGTTTCTTGAGAATTTGTCCAAAAGTTCTACCAAAAAATGCTTCCAGTATTTCATACTTGAATCCTTCATTTGGATTTTTTTTTCCAAATCCCGCTTGCTTTCTGGAAATCCTTTCATAAGTTCTTCTGGAAATTCTGTCAGATTTTGTTTCCACTCACAAGTTTTTTCGAGAACTCTTCCAGAAGCCCTTCCTGTTCCCTTATATCTCTAGTAATGTTCATTCATAATTCTTCCAGATTTTTTTTTTAGAAGTTCCTTAATAATTCTTCAAAAAGTTTTCCAGGAAATTTTGTCACATATTTGTCCGAATTTTTTTTTTCACTTACTCGTTCCGATATTTTTCCAGATTTTTTCAGTTCTTCTGGCAATTCGCTCTTGGATTTCTTAGGAAAATTCTTCCGTAAGCTCTTGAAAAAATATGTCCAGTTGTTGACCGGATTCCATAAACACTACATAGTACTACTTTAACATTTATTCCACACTATATACACTATATAAATTACATAAAACATAGAGATATGCGGACCCCTGACCGCCTGTTCCAACAAACTGAACCTAACTAAAATTGTGGGTTTAATCCTGAAGCTAATTAGGCCCTTTATACGTTGGATGAGTTCCAGTCGGATTGCCTACTGATCCTATCAATAGTCTTCGAACTCCATGTTGCACACAGAGAGAGTGAGTGATGCAGATTCGCCGCATTTGCATATAGAAATCTCACAAGCGTATGAAGGATGGGTGGGTAATGCTAGTCCCGAACATGCTCACCCACCCTGAAATGTCCGACATTTCTGAAATTTTACCAAGCCCATCGTTTGCTCCTTGTTCCATTCATAGCCGCTTTGAATGTACCGAAATTAGGGCTAGAAATACAGGTGTGCTTGCCCTCATTGACCTTGTTCCGTAACGCAATGAACCCAAAAACCGCAGAGCCACTATCCTCAATGGCTAATCGGATGTCCTAGGAAAACGCCGACCTGCCTTGGTCGTGTGAAACGTTTCCGTTGTAAAGACGACTGATGTTCCAATCATCGTCTCAATCCTTCTTGGGAGTAGGAAACTGAGTAAAACGCCAGATCAACCCTGTTAATCTCGTCGTCGTCAGTGTATCCTTCGATCATGAAATACCTTGGAAACTAGTTTCCCGTGGCCTTGGATAGAATCTTCCGAATGGTGCGAAAGATTCATCTAGCAGAGTGGATTTCTGCCCCGTAGCATTTCCCTTGAAACGCCTATGGTTGGTTGACTTGTTGCTCCAGTAGCCGCAAGTGCTTGCTATCATCCCAGTGACAACAGCATCCATAAACTCCCCTCGAGTTTATTTGGGGGACCACGCTAGTAGTGGTATCCAGGTATTCGCTTCAAAATTCCGGTCTCCGTAGCAAACTATTGATGTATTCCTATTGCCATCAATATCGTTATCCGCTGCGACAATCTGATTAGTGGTATTTGTATTTCTCCTTCGTAAACAGAGATTCTCGTTGAGTTGTGTTTCCAAAACCGATCTGCCGTTCCATCTCCCATCGATCTTCGTTTGTGTAACCATCCTAATTGTTGTCCAAATTACTGAATGACTTCTAGGTATCGTGAGAGCATGTCGTCAATTCGCTCATTTCGTAAATCGTCGTGAGTAGATGAGAAGAGAAATTTGCCGTTGTAGTGAACCGATGTACTATAGGCTTCGGCGGACATATACTGAACTAGCTTACTGACCTTACAGAAAGAGCCGGTGCTCTTCCACATATCCAACGTTTTCGTCATACACCACCACAGAAGTTCAAATCTTGCCAATACCGTCATGATAATCAAATGATCTGCGTATATGGAGAGGGGTAGGTAGCCTATGCGCAGACGATACACAGAGCCAGTCTTGTGCATTATCACCATCATAACACAAAAAAGCCGCAACATCAACATTGCCCTTCTTCTTCCATCAACGCTACAGCCGACCGTCTCTATGTTGCTATCGAACACATTCGAGACGAACGCATTGATACGGTGGCTGCCGCCGCCACGCTCTTTCTCTGCAAATCTCTTGAGTAGCCGAACGCTTCTTAACCGTCGTTCCGAAGCAGAGCTATGTCACTCACTGCGGGGTGACTCTCGTCTGAAAATGCCAGGATGAGGGTCAATTTGTTAAGTAGTATTGCATGGCGCAGCAAACACAAACATAGCACGCCCTATGAATAGAATGCAAAGCGTAGAACAAAAACTCGCTTCGGTGTTTCATCGTGTGGTTCGGAAACAAGAGACGATCGCTGCTGTTGGATGTGGTTGACTCTGCATTGAACGAGGGTTGGCTTGAGTGGCTTTTGCGTGAATCGATTATGTTTTGATGGACTGCGTTTGTCCTATGAAGTGATGGTTGGAGCGAGTGTCATTCGACATTGACCATCCTGAAACTGCACAACCCTGCACAGAGCACCTATTGCTCTATGTGTTCACAAACGAAAGTGCATAGTCGACGTACGATCCAAACTAGTTCAATCCATGTAATTAAAATTAGCGGTGGAAGATATTCACCGCCGCGATCGACGTGAATTGTGTTGCTTTGGTAGATGGTCCTATATGTGGTGTTTGGTGTTGATTGGATGTTCCTTGTGCCACCTTCGGTGTAATTTTCTCAATGCCAAGAAAGTGTTGTTTGGATAGATGTCTCCAAACTCGACACAGAGACCCATTCGCGTGTGAAGGTTATGAGATCCTCAGTTACGTCACTTCGATTAGTGACGTAGTTTCAATCCTCAGGAGTGTGGTGTTGTTTACCAAAAGGCTATCGGTTGATTCGGTTCGTTGAAAACAGACGTCCATGCACCTTCCTAATTTGATTGGGAATCGCCTTGCAACGCAGATTACCTGATGATTCCTTGGTTGTTTGCTTGTAGAAGCCCGTTTCGGTTGAGATGCCATTGTGATGGGAAAATTTGATGGTTAGTATTTATCCGTTGAAGCTTCGGCAAGACATATACACTGCATTTATATAATTTACCTGTGGAACAGAAATCCTCGCCGATGCAGTGCATGTCGTTTGCGATTCTATATTAACCGTGTTGGATGATGAGATCCCTCTTGCACATCGAGTCATCTCCGAGATGCCATGGCTTTTCCTCGATGTCTCGGTTGCGGAGGATGGCGCCTACTTCCATCGTGCAAATTGGGAGCTATAGTTGGAATTGCACGAAATCGTCGAGATGGTTTCCCGCTTGGTAAGTCCTTTGTGTAGTAGTTTGATGAGGCCCATTGAATCGAGTAAGTAGCAGTGAAAATGGCCTTTCCTTTTCCGTCCTTCCGGGGCCATCCGGCTCGAAGGACCATAATGTCGGGGAGCTTCCTTCGTCCAAGGCCCAACCCAACATCGAATTGGATGGCAGTTAGCCCACAGAAGGAGAGATGTGGGGGGGGGGGGGGTTGATCCTGATCGATACCAATCGATCCCCTTGAATTAGGCTGGCCAGGTTGGAGTCCATTTCGGTCTAATAACCACACTAAACACCGGATTCCATAAACACTACATAGTACTACTTTAACATTTATTCCACACTATATACACTATATAAATTACATAAAACATAGAGATATGCGGACCCCTGACCGCCTGTTCCAACAAACTGAACCTAACTAAAATTGTGGGTTTAATCCTGAAGCTAATTAGGCCCTTTATACGTTGGATGAGTTCCAGTCGGATTGCCTACTGATCCTATCAATAGTCTTCGAACTCCATGTTGCACACAGAGAGAGTGAGTGATGCAGATTCGCCGCATTTGCATATAGAAATCTCACAAGCGTATGAAGGATGGGTGGGTAATGCTAGTCCCGAACAGTGGATATTCTTCAATAAATACATGAGAACATTCTTCACGGTATTCTTTCAAAACATCCTAAACAAATTGTTATAGAAGTTATTCCTGGAATTCTTTAAGAAGTTTCTCGGGATATTCCTTCTAGAGTTACTCTGGGAAGCTTATCGAAAACTCCCAGAAATGCTTTCAAATGTTTCTTTGATAGGTCTTCCTATAGTTCCTCTGGCAGATCTTTCAAATCTTGCTTATGGAGGGCTAGCATAAGTTTTCTTGAGAGTTCATCCGAAACTTTCCTGTAGAATTTCTCTAGAAGTTTGTCAGGAAATTCGTCTAAAATTTAACTGGAAATTCTTTCTAGGGATCTTCTGGGCATTCTCAAAACTTACCGGGTGTCAGAAGTTCTCCCGGAAATTCTATCAGAAATGTTTTTCAGTAGTTCCGGGTTTTAATTTATCCAATGGCTCTGGCGTTCTTCCAAAGCTTTGGAATATCTTCCACAAGTTCGTCCGGGAACTCTTGCCGATATTCCTCCGTTAAAGTCTTTCTCGACTTACGCTAAAACTCGTTCAAGAGCTAAACTTTGGAAGAAGCCCACGACAAATTAGGCATTCAACATTACAAGGAATGTCTGATGTACTTCCTAAACAATATTTGCCAGAGTTCCTCAATTTTCTTCCAGGGGTTCTTTAACTTCCAAGAATTTCTTCAAGTATTCTGAAAATTCTTAAAGGATTTCCTCTGGGACTTTTTCAGAAATTTTACAGAAGATTCTAGCAGAAATGTTTCCAAATATTCCACCGAGGATTTGTTTTCGTTAATTCCATTAAAGGTCTCTCCTATAATTACTCCAAGAAATCCTTCAAGATTTTCTCCAGGGTTTTCTCCAAATATTCTTTCAAAACTTAATTTAAAAAACTTGCTCTGTGAATTCTTTCAAATCTTCTCATATAATTTTCTTTATAAATTCCTCCAAGGATTTTTCCATTTATTTCTGAAAAACTCCTACAGGAATTTCCGAAGATTCCTCTAGAATTTTTTAGAGGAATTCTTTCTGAAATTCGCATAAGTGTTTCTCGATAGATTCTTGAAGGATTTCTCTGAAAATTTCTGAAGGATCCCCCAGAAAATGTTTCTGAAATATTGGGACGGAGTACGCGGTAATTGATAACGACTGGACGACACTTCACTTTAATATATACTTTATTAATTATTTGCACTTGAGGAGACGGGTACACTTGCGTCCGTACTGCCCAACGGTCGGATGAAAAGCGAACGATCAGAAGTGATCGTTCTAACAAGAAAGCTATTTGCTATAATTTTACTAGCTAATTCTATAAAAGATATCTAGATACTACAATCTCTCCCGGCTTAAACAAGTTTTACAATCTTTTACAATAATAAACTCTACAATACTATTTCAAATCAAAAAGGTTTCACATCACACTTTAAACTATTTCGGGTACTTTAGACGGGGTTGCCCTTTCAAACGATTAGAACGTCGAACTTTCGGTGATTTTGATTCAATTCTTCGGCGCTTGTTATGCTTCTTTCTTCGCTTAACTTTGTTGCTTAGCTGGTCACCTTCCGCTTGCTTGAGAATTTGGCCCGATATCACGATCCTCACGGTCATCAGCATTGGTGATTTCTGCCGGTCTTGGCTGGACAATCGGCAAGCATGGATGGAACTTGTCGGACAGGTTCGAAAGTCGTATTTGGTTTGCATGTACCATACGAACATTCCCTTCAATACTGATCAAGTATGTTATTGGACTATTTTTTTTTTTGAAGAATGATAGCAGGTATCCATCGCACGACTTCCTTGAAGTGGTTGCGATACAACACTTTTTCTCCCGGCTTAAACGACTTTTGTTTAAGTTTTCCTTCCTTTTCCATCGATTTAGGGTTCGAAACCACTGAAGGTTTAGGAATTGGAGGACTGACTTCTACTTTTCGGGGGTTAACCGAATTCAGTAGAGTGCGTGGAGTGTATGCAAACACCAAAGACGGAGGAGAACGATTTGTTGAAGTCGTTGGAGTATTCCGATAGTTAATCAAAAATCGATTGATTTTTCGCGACATGGACAATTGCCTGCATTTTTCGTCCAGAAGGTACTTTTTCAAGACGTCCTTGACTGTACGCACACCCCTCTCGGCCAACCCGTTCGACTGAGGGTGGTAGGGAGGCGTCTTGGTAACTTTGACGTCATTAGCTTCCAGAAAGGACACAAATTGTTCTGAATTAAAGGGTGGCCCATTATCAGAAACGACTTCTTCAGCGATACCAAAAAGGGCAAAAAACGACTCCAGATGTTCTATCAGTTGAACACTGGTAGAACTTTTCAACAATTGAACATCAATGAACTTCGAGAACGCATCAATGATGATCAAGGCCGTATGGCCTTCCAAATAGAAGAGGTCCAAATGGATCCTTTGGAAAGGTCTTTGACACTTTGGCCATGTCGATTCCACCTTTTCTTTCGGAACCGGTTGGCGCTGTTGGCAGATCTTACAGCTTTGAACAAAATCAGACAAGTCTTTATCAAAACTTTTCCACCAAACATAGGTTCTCCCAAGCATCTTCATTCTAACAATGCCGTCATGGCTAGCATGAAGTTGATTGATTACAGCCGGTTGCAGACTATCGGGTATGACAACCCGATCATTGAAGAACAATACATTATCATCAATTCCAAGATGTGAATTGAACTGAAAGAACGGTTTTAAGACGGTATCCACCGTCTTTGGCCAACCGTGTAAGACAGACTCGCGAACTTTCACCAAAACTGGATCAGATTTCTGGTGTTTCTGCACCCCTTGTAAATTTACGATGTCTACAGAACCGGTCAAATTTTTGAGACCAAGGCCGATGTGCTCCGCATCTGTGGGTTCATTTAATGGAAGACGGGAAAGGGCGTCAGCATGGCTCATGAACTTTCCTGGTCGGTGTTCAATGGAGTAGTCATAATTAGACAACATCACAGCCCACCTTTGCAATCTTGTAGCTACGATAGCAGACGTCCCTTTAACTGGATTGAAATAGTTATTTATGCAACAAGTTGCAAAATGATGATTTTTTCAGCACGAGTCGTACATTTATCCAACGAGGCTTGCCGAGTTTTGCAACGAGTTGCATACAAAGTTTTTTGTAATTGCAAAAAATACTCATCCAGTATAATCTTGCTACGCGTACATGTATCAAGACGAACCACGTGGCAGCATTCATGCGCATCAGCTTGGTGCTTTTGTTTGATCAGGTAGGCTATGATAGGGTAGGTGTCAGAAATTTGCAAACTCCCGTCGTCGTCATACCGCAACCGCACCATGGGCAAGAGCAAAAGTAGCTTCAGCTGCTGCTTCTACGCCTTATCTACAGTCTTAAATCTGAATCTGGATAGTCCTGATTCGAATTCAAGCTCATTAGAGGATGTAGATGTAGCAGCAGTTTCTACGGTAGCATCGAAATTTATCGAAAAGTGGGTTCTGACAAAGGTGCCGAAAAGTACTACTTTTCAGCACTCTTAAGAGTGCCGAAAAGTAGTACTTTTCGGCACTTTAGTTTTAGTGAAGAAAAGTAGGCCGTTTCAACGTTACAACCGCGAGTGAAAAGTAGGGGAAAACGCAACGCAATTACAAAAATTTCTTTTATGCAATTCTGTATTATAATTTACATTTTACTTAATTCATTTCGGTATCATAATGGCCAGTTTTTCCGAACTGGTTCATTATGCAACTGAAATAAGTTGCATAATGAAAAATAGTTGTATAATGTTCATAATGCAACTCATTTGAGTTGCATTATGAACATTATGCAACTCAAATGAGTTGCATTATGAAAAAAAAAATCATTGCATCGGCAAGCCTCGTTGGATAAATGTACGACTCGTGCTGAAAAAATCAACTTTTTGCAACTCATTACATAAATAACTATAATCGCACTGTTGTCAGTGACGAGTTTGAACTTAGCGCCATACAAGTATTTATGGAACTTGTTTATTCCAATAATTACAGCCAAGGCTTCTTTATGCACTTGTGCATAATTTTCTTGAGCCGGCGATAAGGTCGAGGAAGCGAAGCACACAGGCTTTTCCTCGCCATTGACCACATGAGACAGGACAGCCCCTAGGCCATATGGACTTGCATCGACTGCCAATACGATCGGTTTCGCAGGATCGCAAGGCTCGAGTAAATCATTTTCTGACAATAATGCCTTAGTTTTCTCAAACGCTACCTGGCAGTTTGGCGACCAAACAAATCGACTGTTCTTCCTCAGAAGATTATACAGCGGACGGAGTTCTATCGACAGATTAGGGAGGAATCTGTGATAGTAATTTAATAGTCCCAGATACGCTTGTAGCTGGGTGACATTTTTAGGTGACGGGGCGTTCAATATGGCCTCGACTTTCGACGGATCTGGGCGTATACCGTCTGACGTGATAGTATATCCCAGATGATTGACTTTTTCAACGTAAAAACACGATTTGCTCAAGTTAATTCGAACGTTATGATCGTTTAACTTTCGCAGGACAATTAGAAGATTGGCGTGACACTCTTCACGGTTGCGGCCACCGACAATTATGTCGTCCAAATAAGGAACTCCGGGTGAATCCACGAGAATCTGATCGATTATAATCGATAATTATCGATTGGAAAATCGCCGACGCGGAAGCTAAGCCAAAAGGCATCCGCGTAAACTGAAAAAAGCCCCGTTGAGTGTTCACGGTGCACGAAACCTGTGAAGCTTTCGAGAGCGTGACTTGTAAATACGCTCCGGAGAGATCAACCTTACATAAAACTTTCCAGTTTGCCAACTGAGCTAAAACATCGTCCATCCGTGGTAGCGGATAATGTTCGACAGTGGTATGACGGTTGAGGGCAGCCTTGCCGTCAAGACAAATTCTGACGGTGCCATCTTTTTTAGGCACTACCACGATGGGGCTTGCCCAAGGTGATGAACGAACTGGGACCAGGATACCGTCCTGGACAAGTTTGTCAAGACTTTCGTCCACATTTTCTCGGAGCGAGAAGGGACGGTATAAGCCTTATGAAAAACAGGTGTTGTATCGGGTTTCAACACAATGTCAGCCGTAAAACCGGTAATCACATTTTCCGGCGGCTCAGAAAACACGTTTAGAAATTTCGTTTTAAGCTCAGTATCGAAGGATTGTCCTGACTTACCGACCGACTTAAGCGAGAAAGTTTTCCGCCATCCAGGGAAAATCAGGTCCAGACCGTCACGGCCTAGTAACGGATGTACTGTGCGGTCAGTGGGAATAATCACCAACTCTAGTTGACCTTGGATTCCTGATGAAGCGGAGACTCGAATGCCAACAGTTCCCATTGGCGTAATGCGTTGGCCTGAAACGGAAACAAATTCTAAAGCAGTGGGAACTAACTTACACTCAGAAAAATGCTTTTGATACGTATCTGTGGATATTACACTCCGACACGCCCCACAGTCCACCTCGAAATCGAGACGACGACCTTGACAATTCAATGTCACGAACTCTAGAGCGTCGACCTTGTTGAGAGAGTTGAGGTTGCTAGTAGACGCCTGCTCCAGTATGGACAAACTGCAATCATCCTCCGGTTCTGCCGCATTATTCGGCAGTGAAGACGGTGACGATGGCCTTTCTGCATCGATCGACTCCGCCAACAGATTCAGTCGAAGAACTTCTACCGCTTCAGCCATTTCAGCGACACGTTGGTTTCCTCCAGACTTTTTCGACGACGACGACGACGACGGTTTCACTCTACAACATGTTGACACGTGGCCTTGTTTCCCGCACGAGTAGCAGGTCCAACTGTGAGCCGGGCAAGTTGCCGGAAACATGGTTTATCTTGCTTCATAGACGACCGACCTGACTTGAAATCCGGTGCTCGGGCACCATTTTGCTTTGTTTTATGGACCGGATTCCGCTTCTCCCTCATTGCAGCTACCACGTGGTTTGATTGCGACGACATTTCCTTGATCTGGCTACGCGCTGCCTCCCAGCTCCGACCGATTGATCACGCTTTATCGAAAGTCAGCTCAGGCTCCGTTAACAGCTTTTTCCGCAAACTTTGGTCGTTGATTCCCGCGACGAATTGATCCCGAAGCGCATCCGACAGGAAATCTCCAAACTTACACGACTGGGCAGTGGCTTTTAGGTTGATAATGAACTTGGTCACGCTCTGTGACGACATTTGCTCACACTTGCGGAATTTGTACCTTTCCGCGACGATATTCGTGGTTGGATCGAGGTGCTTTTTGAGGAGACCGACCAGATCCTCGTAGGACTTCGTACGTGGATCCTCCGGTGAACTCAACCTAGCTGCGCGATTGAGTATAGGCTGGGACCAGCCACCGTGACCAACACCGGCACTTTTTTATCGTCCGGCATGTCATTGACGAGGAAGAACATTTCCAAACGGTTCACATATTCCCCGAAATTCTCCCCGACGACGTACTGTTCGATCTGGCCGAACATGCCAGCACGAACTATTGGAGCAGCACCTACTGCTTCCATTTTCAACGCGCTCTGCGCTACACCACTTGCACCTGCAGACTCCGTCATTTTGAGGTTAGGGTTTCCATTCACCACGTGTTCGCGACCGACTAAAATGCACGCGCTATTGTTGCTTTCACTGAACGAATACTTTTCACTAATTTACACTCGTCGCCAAGTTGAAATATTATGACGGAGTACGCGGTAATTGATAACGACTGGACGACACTTCACTTTAATATATACTTTATTAATTATTTGCACTTGAGGAGACTGGTACACTTGCGTCCGTACTGCTCAACGGTCGGATGAAAAGAGAACGATCAGAAGTGATCGTTCTAACAAGAAAGCTATTTGCTATAATTTTACTAGCTAATGCTATAAAAGATATCTAGATACTACAGCTTCAATGGATTTCTCCAAGAACCATCCTAATGATGTATTCAAAATGCTTCCTAAAATTTGCATTCAATTTTCGACAGGCATTCCTTCTAATTTTTTGGTAACATTCCTCCAGAAGATATACTAAGGACATAGGCAAGAGTTTTTACCAGAAATCCTACAAGAATGCTTCCAAGATTACCTCCAGAAGTCGCTCCAACGATACTTTCATGAATTCCACAGGACTTCCATCGAGTTTCAAAGAGTTTACTGGGAGAAGGCGAATTCCTGGGTGTTCAAGGGGTTTCATTTGCGTTCAAGAGGTTTCCAAGGGATTATAGGAGTGCTATAAAAATTTTCAGGGATTTTCAAGACGTTTTAGGGGCATTCAGGGAGATTTCAGGGGAGTTCCAGGAGGTTTTAAGTGGCTTCATAAGCGTTTCATGACGTTGCAGGAGGTATCAGGGATGTTCCAGAGCATTTCAGAGCCGTTCCAGGGGGTATGAAGAGATTTCAAGGGCCTTTCTGGGAATTTGAGCGGTATTCCAGTGTTCCAGATGATTTCAGCGGCGTTTCATGCGTTTCAAGGGTGTTGAAAGGGGTATCAACGGCGTTACAGCAGGTTTGAAAGGCGTTTAAAGGGTTAACAATGATTTTGAGGAGCGTTCCAGAAGATTTTAGTGCCGATCTGGGTAATTCCAATAGTGATCCAGAGGGCTTTAGGGCCAGAAGGCTTTCAATCGCTTCCACAAGAGATCGAGGTGCGTTCTAGAGGCTTTTCAGGGATGTTCTAGGGGTAGTATGGGCGTTCTAGAGGCTTTTCAGGGATGTTCTAGGGGTAGTATGGGATGTTCTAGGGGTTGTATGGGCGTTCCAGGGAATTTATGGGGCATCCAAGGGGGTTTCAAAGGATTTCAAGAGGTTTTAAGGGCTTTTCAGGTATTTGTGGGGTATTACAGGGTTGTTCTTGTTAATTTCGGGTTTCAAGAGGTTTCAGGGTTGCTTCAGTGGAGTACAGAGCGTTCCAGGGGTGTTCCTTGAGTTTCAAGGCGTTTCAGATGTGATTCAGGGGATTTCAGGAAGTCTCAGAAGAATTTCAAGCACTTTCAGAAGAGTTCCAGAGCATTCCAGCAGTGTTCTATGGTTTTTCATGGGTTTTTAAACGGTTTCAGTAACGTTCCAGAAGATTTAGGGGCGTTTTAGAGGTTTTCAAGTGGTTTATAGGTGTTCGTACCATGGCGTTTCAGGGAAATTAAGGCGAGTTTCAGGGGGTTTCAATGAGTTTCAGGGGAGCTTCAGGATTTCATAAGTATTCCAGGGTGTTTTGGTGGCGTTCCAGATGTTTCTAAGGGGTTCAAGGGCGTTTCTGTGGCGTTCAAGGGCGTTCAGCGGCATTACAGAAGGTTCAGGGGTGTTGCAGGGTGGTTCAAGGGCTTTTCAGGGATTTACAAGGGTTTTCATGGGCCCTCCATTTCTCGGAAGGGTTTCAAGCACTTTCAGAAGAGTTCCAGAGGCGTTTAAGGGGGTTCCGGGAGATTTTAAGAGCGTTCCAGGGATTTTCCAAAAGTTTATGGTGGTTGCATGGGCGGGGGTCAGGGGCATCATCTCAACCAAACGGAAATCCCATTGGCATTCTCCTGAAATTTCCTGAAGCTACTGAGGACCCCCGTAAACCTGAGGGGAACTGACGTATTTTCGGCAGTTTTGTTCTCTTGGTCAAGGTGGGGTGTTTTGAAACCTGTTGAACTCAAAGTCGGCCTCAAACCCTTCCCAAGTTAGCTGAATTATATGACAAAGTTTCAGGCTATTTGGCCGACAAAATCCCTCCATGACGAAGGGAACAAACCTGCCGATAATACTCAAAGTCACTCTATTTATAACAGATAAATTAAAATTTCAACTAGCAGTATCGAGCGATCAATTATAAACGTTTGCAAGTTAGTGTTAGTCGAGTTAGCTTTAGAATACGTTCAACATTTGGATGCCCGACTTCCGGTATAAATGTTTTTATTCTTCTTCTTCTTTATGGCTCTACGTTCCCACTGGAACTTTGGCCTGCCTCGCTTCAACTTAATGTTCTTTGAGCATTTCCACAGTTATTAACCTTCACATACCCGCACCGTGACATCTCATTTTCAAAATGCTGGCAGTTCGTCAATTTTCAGCCGATTTTTTCGAAGTCGCCCTCAATCGATCATAATTTGGTGCTAGTTTATTATACTCAAGTGGCCATGCAACATCCGGAACCATTCCGGAGATATTCCGGATTGCACTGGGGTCACGGGGGTGCCAAAATGGCAAAAAGTGATTATTTCGTGGGTTATTGTATTTGAATCATCAATTTTCAGCGTAATTTTTGTTGCGAGCAATGAAACACAACTGCAATAACCAGATTTGTATAAGTTGACCGATCCGGACCACCGTGACAGGTTCCGCGGGGGCCTCATTGGGGACACTTTTGGTTTTCAACCAAAACATGTCATGCGACGTATCAAACTCCATGATTTCGAGAGAATGAGACAAAAAAGGTACACTGAAGTATGTATCAACTGATATGGCCGCTCCGGAACACCTGGAACAGGTTCCGCGGGGGCCTCATTGGGGACACTTCTGTTTTCAACCAAAACAAGTCATGCGACGTATCAAACTTCCAGATTTCGAAAGAATAAGACAGAAAAGGTAGACTGAAGTATGTATCAACTCATATGGCCGCTCCGGAACACCTGGAACAGGTTCCGCGGGGGCCTCATTGGGGACACTTCTGTTATTCAACCAAAACAAGTCGTGCGACGTATCAAACTTCATGATTTCGGGAGAATGAGACAGAAAAGGTAGACTGAAGTATGTATCAACTCATACGGCCGCTCCGGAACACCTGGAACAGGTTCCGCGGGGGTCTCATTGGGGACACTTCTGTTTTTTAACCAAAACAAGTCGTGCGACGTATCAAACTTCATGATTTCGGGAGAATGAGATAGAAAAGGTAGACTGAAGTATGTATCAACTCATATTATAAGTATAAAAAGTATTTTTGGAAATGAACATCTAACCTTTTATTTTTTTCAAACATATGTCCATTTTTCAGAAAATATACAGCTTGTGTACGTTTTGTGGATTGCTTAATCTAAATTTAAAAGGAACCTATAGGAAGTTTTCTAGAGCGCCCTTTCAAGTCGATACCGAGTCGAGTCTACTTAATTTTATCTTTTCTGGCTTATTCATTCGAAATCATAAAGTTTGATATGTTGCACGGCAGGTTTTGATTGTAAACCAGAAGTGTCATCAATGACGCCACCGCGGAACCTGTGCTAGATATGCCGAGGTGGCCATATTAGTTGACACAGACTTACGTCTATCATTTTTGGCTCATTCATTCTAAATCATAATGTTTGGTACGGCGCACGACATGTTTTGATTGAAAACAAGAAGTGTCTCCAATGAGGCCCCGGAAAACCTGTGCAAGATGTTCCGGGTGGTCATATTAGGTGATATAGACTATAGTCTATCATTTCTAGTTTATTTATTTGAAATCATGAGGTTTGATACGTCGCACGACATGGTTTGGTTGAAAACCAGAAGTGTCCCCAATGAGGCCCCCGCGGAACCTGTTCCAGGTGTTCCGGAGCGGCCATATCAGTTGATACATACTTCAGTCTACTTTTTCTGTCTCATTCTCTCGAAATCAGGAAGTTTGATACGTCGCACGACTTGTTTTGGTTGAAAAACAGAAGTGTCCCCAATGAGGCCCTCGCGGAACGTGTTTCAGGTGTTCCGGAGCGGCCATATGAGTTGATACATACTTCAGTCTACTTTTTCTGACTCATTCTCTCGAAATCAGGAAGTTTGATATGTCGCACGACTTGTTTTGGTTGAAAAACAGAAGTGTCCCCAATGAGGCCCCCGCGGAACCTGTTTCAGGTGTTCCGGAGCGGCCATATCAGTTGAAACATACTTCAGTGTAACTTTTCTGTCTCATTCTCTCGAAATCATGAAGTTTGATACGTCGCATGACATGTTTTGGTTGAAAACCAAAAGTGTCCCCAATAAGGCCCCCGCGGAACCTGTCAAAGTGGTCCGGATCGGTCAACTTATAAAAATCTGGTTATTGCAGTTGTGTTTCATTGCTCGCAACAAAAATTACGCTGAAAATTGATGATTCAAATACAATAACCCACGAAATAATCATTTTTTTGCCATTTTGGCACCCCCCTGACCCCAGTACAATCCGGAATATCTCCGGAATGGTTCCGGATGTTGCATGGCCACTTGAGTATAATAAACTAGCACCAATTTATGATCGATTGAGGGCGACTTCAAAAAAATCGGCTGAAAATTGACGAAATGCCAGCATTTTGAAAATGAGATGTCAAGGTGCGGGTATGTGAAGGTTAATTTCAGGGCTCTCTTTGCCTGACATTGCATGGATTTGTATATTGTGAGCCAAGTACAATCATATACTATGCCAAGGGAGTCGAGCAAATTTTCCCGACTGGAACGGGAATCGAACTGGAGACACCACATGTTTTTATTTCTCTTAGAAAATAAAATTTAAGGGAATTCAAATTCATTGAAAAGTGTAAGAAATGACAGGATCTAGACGATTACTGGATATTTGTACACTACTGTGTATCTGTCAAAGGATGCAAATTCTTAGTGGAATTAAAAGGAACAGTACTTTATCCTAGTTTCTTTTACTTAGAATCTAACAAATTTGGAAATAATTCCAAAAACTGGGATAAAATGGCAGTCATTGCACAATTATGGATCAATCTGTTACAATTAGTCAGGCTTTTCATCATGTAATTCAAATGAGATTTAGTCATGATTGTTCTATGACTGCATTTTTCAATCAAAATGTATAAGTAAGTGCCTCAATTGAAACAAAAGTCAAGGTCACATTAAAGGTGATCCAGTTCAAATGAAATCCTCCTATCTAATGAACGAGAACGTCTTCGAGATTTGGAATTGAAATGAAATACCTCAGTTTGATGGAAACGAATGATCCACAGATGAGTCCCTCAGTCTATGCTCCATACACCAAGGCTAGCTCTATTTTTAGTTTGATTAAAACCCAGAAAATGGCCTAAGGCTTCCATCATCATTGAAGTGCAAGAGCAGCAGAGGGCTTCCTACCTTTCCATCCATTTAGAACAGGGGTTCCCAACCTTTTTAAGGTGGCGATCCCCTTTAAGAATTGTCAAAACATCCGCGGTCCAATGACAATTTTCAGAAAAAAAACCCGAATTAATCCACCTAGCGGTAATGGTGCCTTTCTCGTGCTTTAAAATATCCTTTCAACAAAACTCGAGCGACATGTTGATGACATTGACATAAATACAAAATGAAAACTGCTTGCTAAGTCTACTCAATATGGATACATTTTATATGTATTAGCATAACATCCAATATTCAGAAAATATAAGACAACGATCCAAAACTCAAACCAAACAAGTATCATGAAGCCGCAAAATTTTGAAACGTCATTTTAGATTTTCCGGTCATCATTTTATGACTCCGGATATCTACCCCAACTAAACTAACCGCCATCTTGAACATTGAGACACCATCTTGGATGTTCTGTTACATAGTTTACATAGTTTTAGAGCTCAAAATTCTTAAAATTCCTTAAAACAGCCACCATCTTCTGTTGACGCGATCAAATTCTTATTTTTCCATTCAACGTTGACCCATCCTGCTATAAATTTACACCCTAGGAATCTGAAATGGTACGATTTGATGAGATCGCTTTAGTTTTGTCTATATTTTGTTCTCATAAATGAGAACTTAGACCTATTCGTCACTGTAGTTCATACCTAAATGTTCATCAGGCCATTAAACAAAGCCACGATTTAATTTTTCACATGAACGTTGGCTCTGCTACACAACAACTAGTCTCTAATGTGATCTAAGGCTATTTTCTTGCTACCGTTAATTAGATTATCAAAAAAATCTGGGATCTGATGTGTTGTATGTATGGGTTTGGTTCATTTTTATATTTTGTAATTTCCGGTGAGATACCCGGATCTGATTCAATGACATTACCGTTTGTCCCAATTATGGTCTGAGAATATTTTATTGCTATTTATTCACCTTTACCTAATCACCGCGATTTGATATATCGCATGAATGGGTTTGCTTTACTTTTACTTCTAACCACTTTCGAAGCCACAGCTGAACCCGCAACACTACTGGGAATCTAATGTGGTCTGACCCTATTTTTCCATCAGGTTGTCGATAAGTCGTGATCAGTCCTTCGTTCTACTGCTCGTGTTGTGTGTAGGTAAGAGGTAACGATAGCGCACGAATGTAACAAAGCCGACTGACACCCGACTGCGGAAACGAAATGAAGGTAGTAAAAAGTGTCGAATGTTTACAAGACTGGTCGTGATTTGATGTACCGCATCCATGGGTTTGGTTAAATTTTACATTTTACCACCCGGATCTGATTCCGGGTAACTACCGGCTGTACCAAATATGGTCTAACATTATTGTCTTGTTAACTGCTCATCGGTTTAAACAAAAACGCTGCAAATTGAGGGTGTCACATGCAGGGTTTGACAATTTCGACGGGACTCTCTGAACCAATTCCGGACCACTACCAGTGACGTAAGGCTATTTTCTAGCTAACTGTTCATCAGTTTATCGCAAAAACCACGATTTGATGTGTCACATGCCTGGATTTGGTTCACTTTTACATTTGGCCTCTTCCGGCCACTCAAACCCGATTCCGAAACACTTGCTGACCGTTCATTAGGTAATCTAAAAAGCCGCTATTTGATGTGACGCATGTACGGGTTTGTTTCTCTTTCAGATTTAACCACTTCGGCGGGAACCCCGGAACGGGTTCCGGAACACTACTGGTTCAGATATGATCTGAGATGGTTTTCTTGCTCATTGTCCATCAGGTCATCGAAAATGCCGTGGTTTGATGTGTCGCATGTATGGGTTTGGTTCAATTGTATATTTGGCCACTTCCAGCGGGACGCCTAGAACCGGTTCCGGAACACTACCGGTTCAGGTATGGTCTGAGATGATTTTCCTGCTCGTTATCCATCAGGTCATCGAAAATGCCGTGGTTTGATGTGCCGCATGCATGGGTTTGGTTCAATTGTATATTTGGCCACTTCCAGCGGGACGCCTAGAACCGGTTTCGGAACACTACTGGTTCAGATATGATCTCAGACTATTTTTCTGCTTACCGCTCATCAGGTTATCGAAAATGCCGTAGTTTGATGTGTCGCATGCATGGGTTTGGTTCACTTGTATATTTGGCCACTTCCAGCGGGACGACTAGAACCGGTTCCGGAACACTACCGGTTCAGATATGGTCTGAGATGATTTTCCTGATCATTGTCCATCAGGTCATCTAAAATGCCATGGTTTGATGTGTCGCTTGCATGGGTTTGGTTCAATTGTATATTTGGCCACTTCCAGCGGGACGCCTAGAACCGGTTTCGGAACACTACTGGTTCAGATATGATCTGAGACTATTTTTCTGCTTACCGCTCATCAGGTTATCGAAAATGCCGTAGTTTGATGTGTCGCATGCATGGGTTTGGTTCACTTGTATATTTGGCCACTTCCAGCGGGACGACTAGAACCGGTTCCGGAACACTACCGGTTCAGATATGGTCTGAGATGATTTTCCTGATCATTGTCCATCAGGTCATCTAAAATGCCATGGTTTGATGTGTCGCTTGCATGGGTTTGGTACAATTGTATATTTGGCCACTTACAGCGGGACGCCCAGAACCGGTTCGGGAACACTATCGGTTCAGATATGGTCTGAGACTATTTTCCTGCTTACCGCTCATCAGGTTATCGAAAATGCCGTGGTTTGATGTGTCTCATGCATGGGTTTGGTTCACTTTGATATTCGCCACTTCCGGCGGGACACCCGGAACCGGTTCCGGAACACTACCGGTTCAGATATGGTCTTAGACTTTTTTTTCTGCTTACCGCTCATCAGGTTATCGAAAATGCCGTGGTTTGATGTGTCGCATGCATAGGTTTGATGCATTTTAATATCTGGTCCCTTCCTGGGGTACCGTTCCGGAACACCTAAATGGCCATATCTCCGGAACGGCTTAACCGATCCGAACCATTTTCAATAGGAAACAAAGGGACCAGATTCCGCGTCGAATGAACCATCGGTCATTGAAATCGGATGAGGTTTACTGCCAAAAAGTGATGTGAGTTTTTTTTGTACACACACATACACACACACACACATACACACACACACACATACACACACACAGACATCACCTCAATTCGTCGAGCTGAGTCGATTGGTATATAAGACTTGACCCCTCCGGAGGCTCTATCAAATTTTCGTTTTTGGAGTGAACATATAGCCTTTCGGTACACCTTGGTGTACGAGAAAGGCAAAAATGAATTAAATGAACGAAACCGAGTTTTTGGGTACAGTGACGTAGCCAGAAATTTACTGTGGGAGGGATTTTCGACGATTAATGACACTCACATTTCGTAAAAATGATGTCATGAACATTCAATTTGAATCATAGCTGAAAAATAGCGGCGCAGCCGAAAATTTCTTCTTCTGAAGGCGTTTTATACTGAAAATTTTGTTCCTCAAATTGTGGCTTTTGGGGGTGGCGGTATACAAAATTGATATAATTTTCACAAAATAGAATAAAAATTTAACAATCCTTTTGGTAACATCGCGGCCCCCCTAGACTGACTTCACGGCCCCCCAGGGGGCCGCGGACCACCGGTTGGCAAAACCGTGATTTAGAAATCTATGAGTGTATGAGAACGAAGCACTCCAGAGAGATAGAGGATTAAACAATTGTACAATGAGAATGGGAGTAGCTTTTTTCGTCCTCTCCACTTCGAGAGTTGAGTGGATGGTGATTAGAATTTAGTACGAAGAGATTTCGTAGAGCTTCGGAGCAATCCCCATGAGGAAACTAATTTAGATTTAAATTCCCACCGGCTGCAAATGCAAATGATACCGATATTTTTCCTCCGTTTGGTTTGTGTGCTTTCAGGAACAACATTCACCACCTGGACGGCAACTGGGGGAGCCTGGCGGATTCGTTGCGGAGTCTGCACATTTCCGGTAATTCGATTTCGGAGCTTTCGCTGTTTTTGCACGAGGACAAGCGCCCAAACCACACGGTGCCCACGTTCCAGGCGTCGTCTTCGATAATCACTGCAAAGCACTCACCGCTGGGGCCATTACCGGCGGTTCCCGGACAGCAACAGCAGAAACCATTCGCCAAGCTGAAAAAACTCGTGTGGTTGGATATCAGCTCCAATCGGATAGCCCACATAGGGCCGAATATTTTTCCGAAATCGCTGGTGACGATTGATTTGTCGAAAAACATCCTGAGCGCGTTTCCTGCCGCCGTGCTGGAGCATTTGCATGATTTGCGGATCCTTTCGCTGAAGGACAATTTGATATCGAAGCTGGTCGGGGTGGACATGGCGGGGTCCCGAATCAAGTTCGAAAAGCTGGACCTCAGCATAAACCTGATAGAGGAGCTGCCATCGTGGCTGTTCAATGGGACGGTTCGAGTGAAGGCTATCAATTTCGATAAGAATTTCATACGCAGCATACCGGGGGACGCATTTCGGGACCTGGGGGTGGTGCACATGGTGCTGGCGTTCAATTTTATTGAATCGGTGGATGATGAAGCGTTCGCCACGTTGGAGCAGTCGTTGGAGTATTTGGACTTGGAACGTAACCGACTACTGGCGGCCCCGAGGGCGATTGGCAGTTTGAACAAATTGCGGTATCTGTACTTGACATCGAATGAACTGACAGGGATCGATCAGCTGCCAGCGACACTGAAAGTGCTCTCACTGAGTGGCAATAATTTCACCTCCATTCCAGTGGAAGGATTAGCTAATTGTACCGAGCTGTCCTATTTGAACATGGGCTACAATAAAATAGCGGAAATTGCGGAGAACGATTTCGTCGGATGGGGTGCCAATTTGCAGACACTGCTGCTTAGGAACAATAAAATAACTAGTCTCAATTACGGCATTTTCAATGGACTGGACACGATAAAGGAGATTAGCCTGAGCTTCAACGATATTCACTATGTGCACCCCAATGTGTTCGATAATGTGTCCAGCACATTGAAAATCCTGGAGCTGTCGTTCGGCATCTACCGGGAGGAATATCCAATGGATGCACTCAGCGTGCTAACCGAGTTAATGTGGCTGGGGCTGGACAACAACAACCTGAAGGTAATTCCTGACGATGCCCTTTCCACTCTGAGCCAGCTGACGTACGTGAATTTCGCATTCAACCGAATTACGGTGCTCCCACGTAGGGTGTTCCAGTCAGACATCCACAAAAACCTCGTCGAAATTGATTTGTCATTCAATCAGATTGAAGCTCTTCACTCTGACACGTTCCATAATCTGGAGCTGATTCAAATCATAAATTTGTCCTCGAACAAAATAAAAAGCATGGAGAAAAACTGTTTTCACGAATTGCCCTACCTGACGTACGTGGACCTGTCATTCAACGGGATGCAGAACGTGAGCGAGGCTGCGTTTAGATCCCTACCGGCGTTGCTCAGCGTGGACCTGATGTACAACGAGATGAGTACGTTCTCGCTGAAAATGTTCAAGCACGTTTCGAACGCCACCACCCCCATGAGGCTGAATATTAGCAACAATGCGATCGATAATTTCGATGGCGACGTCAACTCTCTGCTCTACGTCTACTCACTGGACGCCAGCCACAATCAGCTTCAGGAGCCACTCGTCTTCCGCGCGCTAGCCTACTCTCTCCGTATCCTCTACCTGAACTGGAACAATTTTACCACGCTCCAAAATCATGCCTTCGGTGATTTACAGATACTGGAAATCCTCAACCTAGCTCACAACAATATATCATCATTAAGACGACGCAGCTTCGCCGGCCTGGTGAACCTGCAGGAATTCGATTTGAGCCATAACAAGATAGAAGTGCTCCAAATTGAGCAATTTTCCCCGCTCAAAAAACTCCGTCTGCTGAAACTGAATAACAATCGCCTAAGGGCAGTTCCGCGCGATGCATTCCTGAACACGCGAATCGAATTTTTGGATTTGTCTAACAATCTGTTCGCTGCCTGGCAGGCAACTGCATTCGCCGACATCGGATTCACACTTCGCTCCATCCAGTTTAGCAACAATTTGTTGGAGTTTCTCGACGAGTACATGTTCACCAGCACGCAATATTTGCTCGAGCTTAACCTCTCGTATAATCAAATCAAACTCATCCCAGACAACTCTTTTGCTAATTTGAATAATCTGACAATCCTGGACCTCAGCTGGAACCCATTTATCAACATCAATTTCAAGGAAATCTTTCTCAACGTGCCACGCCTCCACGAATTGCACCTCCAACACACTGGCCTATACCGATTGCCTTCCCTCATACTCCCCCAACTGGTCACCCTGGACATCAGTCACAACCACATCCAAGAAATTGAATCCCTCGAGGAGCTCTACTACCTACGGGAATTCTACGCCAAGGACAATAAAATCAACAACATCACCAACCTACTCCGAAACCTCCCAACCTCCATCCGAGTCCTGGAAATCTCCCGGAACCCCATCCGAAAAATATCCTTCCACGACTTCTCTCAAAACCGCCGCCTGGAAGAACTCCTAATCGAAGACATCAAAATCACCAATCCGGACATCTTCATTAAACTACACAACCTCAAAAAGCTTCGCATCAACTCACAGCACAACTTCTCCGAGCTCATCTCCAAACTGCGTGGCCTCCAGGAGCTCTACGTGACCGTCTACGAGGACCACATCGATGACAATCTTTTCACCGCCAAAATGCACACCATCACCAAGCTGAACCTCCTGGAAATCACCGGCCGGCGGCTCGTTCAAATCCACCACCGGGCCTTCGTTGGCCTAGCGCGCAATCACGACCTCAAGCTGCGGATACGAAACACCCTGGTGAACGACCTGCCACCGGGTATATTCTACGCCCTCAAGTACATCCCCCGGCTGAGCATCGACCTGTCGGATAACCTGCTGGCGGCGCTGGCGCCCGACAGTTTCTATCCGAACGCGAGCTCATGGGATGCCGTGGGGACCCGGAGTGTCATCGGGGGCCTAGACATCAGCAACAACCCGATGCAGTGCGACTGCGGGCTGGTGTGGTTGGGCCATTGGCTGAGGCGGTGGCTCCGGGAGACGACCCAGGTCAACCCGATCCAGAAGGACGAGATGCGGAAGATGATTCGGGTGAGTAGGATAGCAGCTTTTGAATGATTGCATTTTTCTCATTTTTTGTTCCACTGCTGTCCGGCTGGTCAAGAGGGGTATATGAAATAACAAAAGAACATTGAATTTAATAAAAATAAACCTCATCGAATTCGTGAAATATTGTTTACAATAGACCTTAAATTCCGATAAACATTTGTTGAACTACATACACCGTCAGAATAATGAAATTGGGAAAGTTTTTTAGGGGAGAGAAACAAGAATCAAATTTGAATTTCACAGTGCAACACATAAACTGTTAATAATAGGGTTTTTTACCCTATTCCTGGCACTACATGTAAATAAAATTGTGCAGTACCTAAACTCACAACGGAACGACCGTTTTCGTCCATTTTTTCCATCTGAATCAGATACCTTATAGCGTGAACTTGTTGTTAACAGTGATTGTTGTAAAGATTTGCTGCCGGAAAGTTTATTTTGAACAAGTTTCCTGCGCCTAGTCCAGCATCAATTCTCGGCACCAGTGCCGAACTTCCAGCAAAATCAAATGTGAGATCACTTCGGCACGGGGGGTTTGGAATCTCCCAAAAAATGACCACGTGGTTTATGTTATTATTATTATTATTTATTTTTTAACTTAAAATTTTGAAAAAGGGGAAAAGCCTTTCTCAAAAAGGCACATAACCTCTTCATTTGTCCCATGTACAGGAACCAGTGAATCAAAATTCAACCATCGCGCAACAATAATGACAATGTCGCAACCTGTATTTGTTGCGACAATCCACCCAATGTGACATAAGATAGTCCCATTTTGAAAATAATAGGATAAACATCGTACACCACGAGTTTAGAGATTTTTCAGCCTTGCATTGCGATTTTCGATTGGTAACTTCGAGTAGGTAAACACTACAACTCTGCTGAAGATCTATCATCAAACAGTTTCGACTTTGGGTTTGTAATAATTGATTATTCAAGAGTTGAAAAGTACGCAACAAATTCAGCTTCCGTTTTGTCTGCACCAAAAATTTTCGAGATCATGTCATTATCTGTTACCAGTAGGGATAAAGAGCAATCGTCGCGCCTTCTTTGTGGCTTGTTTTATGCTTCTTTTGTCTGACAATTCTCTTCACTGACAGGAACGTTTCACATCCTTCTCGAAAGCAGAATATTGGCATACACAGCAGAGCTATTGGACATCATTCGGGACAGTGGCACTATAGCTGTGGAGGCTCTTTTGCGGGCGAAATCAACGTGGCTACCGAAGGTAATCTTGTCGTCGATCATCACACTCAAGTGTTTGACGGAACGCTTCGAAGTGATAGTGCAATCCTCTACACTGATCATCACTTGCTGCTTCGACTTCCAGTTGTTCACAACCACCATCTCAGATTTGTGGTTAGCCATTTCCAGTTTCCTGGAGCACATGATCCACTTCTCCACAACTGCAGTCGAGTGGGCTGCAGTCCATTCTACAGTATGCGGCAGAAAAAAATGCGAAAGTGTTTTTTTAATTTCAGTTTTTGACCATTTGACGTTAACCAATTTATATTCCAACGTTTCATGATGTCTAACAGTTTAATTTTCTGAAAAGTTAAAAAAAATCCCATTTCGGTCACTGACCTTTACAAGACGGTGCCTGAAGCTGAAGAATTTTCAAACCACTAAAACGTACGCGACATGTGTACATTTCAAAATATATTTTTAAAATATATGTGCTTATTTCATCTGGTATGCGAAATTACATGGCTCTGGTTTAATATGGCCTGTTTGTTCATCGAATTAAAGCTATTTTCATTATTTAAGCCGTATTCTCTTATGGCCATTGGGCGCGCAGTTTATCGATACCCACTTTTAAGGCTTGCATTATCACATGTTAAAAATCAAATATGTTCATTTTTTTTTGTAGTGATAGAATATAGACATTGACTGATACACTGTCTTGAAAAAATAGTCATATATCCCATATCTAACGTGTGATAGCGCCTTGAACTTTTCGCATTTGTTCCTGCCGCACCCTGGACTTCGTCGATCAATTAACCCTGGACGTTCAGCGTAATGTCGTCAGCGAAGCCAACGATTGCCACTTTCACCGGGAACTTTAACCTCAACGTCTCGCCGTACAAGACGCGCGTCAGCAATAGCCACCCAACTAGCGCAATTGATCCCGATCCGTACATCCCGAGTCACTACTGTACAGTATCGAATCCCACTTCTATAACGCTATCTTGGCGATCTTTGTAACTGACACGACTTCCTTTTACGGAAGCTGAATTTGTTGCTCGAGAGACCATTTACACCCTCGATGTGCCTCAATATTTTATTGAGGATGATCTTTCGAGTAATTTCCCCGCCGTGTCAATCAAGCAGATTGGTGTACATGCCGACGAGTCTCCGGGTAATTGTCCAGGCTCAGTCGCTCCCAACCTCTAGGAAAACTTCCTCGTCCAGGCATTTCTGCATAGCAGACCTGAACATTCCGGGAGCCTCTCCAATAGCTACTTTTAAGGCCAAGTTTGGAACTACGTCCGGACCTGGGGTCTTACCTACACTAAGGTACTTTGCCATCCCCGCAAGTTCCACATCAGTGACCCTCTCCTCATCACCAGCCCCAGACCCCAGCTGGAGCCCAGCAAGTTCCACATCAGTGACCATCTCCTCATCACCAGCCCCAGAAAGGAGGCTAAGGACTAGGATCATGACGCGGAAAAGGCCCCTGGAGGATCTCCTCCAACACCTCGAGAGACTACTTTGTAGGAGCCATTTGACCTCTTGTATGAACCATCATGACCCTGTAGGTATCACCCCACGGATTCGCATTGGCACTCTGACAGAGACCCTCAAAGCCAGCATTTTGCTTGCCTTGCTTCATCTTGGTTTTCAGTGAGACTTTGTCAGTGGGGCAGTCGCTCATTTCGTTCTTACTTAGTTCATGCTCAATGCATCCGTCGCCTAGCCCAGCCCATAGGCAGATGCAGTGCAGGTTCGCAATGGCTTGAGTTCACCAGCAGTTCAAACTATGTACCTACTTGTAAAGCCAAGACTACAAAAAGTAGCGTCGATAATCGGCTTCACTCCGTTCCGCATGAAGGTACTTTTGGTAGCAACATTAGACAGATCGACATCAAGCATGGTCAAGGTCAGTGCCTCTCACAGGATCCGACCACGCCGGATCGTAAAATGGTTTTTTGCAATTTCTCATCGTAATAGGCTGTTTTACCTCACGCAAATCTGACAGGAAAAGGCCTACTTTCCCACACCAAATTAACAGTGCTGTAATGGTTCATTACAGCACTGATTTGTGTTGCGTAATGGACCATTACAGCACTGTTTTCAGTTTTTTTCAACTTCTTGATGCTTTCTGGGCACAGTTTTGAAAAATTGTGACAACTGCACAGTATAACCTGTTATGTTCAGATTTTCTTAAACATAGCTATGAACATCAGTGTGCAGATTGATGAAAAAGTTTTGTTAAAAACTATCCTCAAGGGTAATTTATGGAATTGCAAAAAACGTTGTACGCAACTCGGTGCAGAACTCGATTTTTCCAACACTCGTCGTAATTATCCAACTCGGCAAGCCTCGTTGGATAAATGTACGACTCGTGCTGTAAAAATCGTCATTCTGCACCTTGTTGCGTAAACTACTATTACAGCTCATGCATTTTACAGATCAGGCATACCTAGAGATCATCCGCTATTACCACCGGCCTTCGCCCTGTCGGTGGAGGCGAATAACAGCTGGCGAGCATCAAGCCATCATAGTAGGCATCAACTCTTGGACGGGGTATTTGCTCGCCGTTCATGAGCTGCCTGAAAATGCCGTTGCTGAGCTGCTCAGGTTCAGCTGCGTTATCTGTACTGTGATTTCTTCACTGCGGCTTTCGTGAAGGCCGAACACCTTGGACTACTCGTTGGTGCATGTTGTTTACGGATTTCCCGGAATAAATCAGACACACGAGTGGACTCCTGCAGCCTAGTGCCTTATGGCCTTCGGGACCATATCGCCTGCACAGCTTGCTCCTGTCATGGCCTTTGCAGTCTAATGACATGTGTCATGGCCTCTGATACCTGATGCAAGCCACCGAAGCCTCGCGCAAGGTCAATTGGCATACTGACCAGTTAACCTTGATTTTCCCTTCTTCAACGGACTTGTTTGCGTCCGCCACAGGTAGCTGTGTCAAGGCTACCTGTGTCCCTGTCGGGCCCTTTCGTAGCCGAACGGCTGCGGTGACCACATTCACCTTGGGGAGCGTCCATAAATGACGTAGCATTTTTAGGCGATATTTTACTCCCCTCTCCCCCATTGTAGCATATTTTCCTAATACATGGATCGTCACACAATTCTGCACTCCCCTCATCCCCCTGAAAGCTACGTCATTTATGGACGCTCCCTTACACTGCTGCCGCAGGTCCGTGACGAGCTCTTCTTTTCAGTGATTTTGTTCGATTCGACCCCTTCGCCAAGGACCTCATTAGCCAGACTTTTGTAGGCAGCACCTTTGCGCTCCTTGTCGCGCTTGAGTTCTTGGATTATTTCACCACTGCGCACGCCGACTCCCAGATCCACAAGCTTGGCATCGTTTCGCATCACCTTCAAGACTTGCGAGTAGTTAGGCTCTTCAGTATTGATGACGAGCGAGCCCACTTTCTCACACTTGCCACCTGCCCTCCTATGTTTCTTAGGCATGGTATCCCTGCGCTTCTGCACCTCATGTGGATTCTTTTCCTGCTTCTACCGTTCAACTATGATCCAATGGGCGTCCTATTCTTGGCCCGCCCTAGATTGCTATCGAAATCCCCTGTGCCTTTCTATCCGGGACGAGCTGGCCTTATCAAGCCCACTCTTCCCTTCTTTCCGGGACGTCTGGCTGGGGTCCGACTTGACTGCTTCACTGCCGACCTTCGGGGTTAACAGCTGCCTAGCCTTGTGGGCACCGGCTGGTAGTTCCTGACGGTTGTCTCTCACGCTTCTGCCAACATGGCACATTTTTGGGGCCACCCACGAATGGAAAAGCCTTCGTCTGGGCAGACTTCGGAACCTTTGACTTCACGGGTTCTGCCGCTGCCGCAGTTTCCATCAGTTTCTTATGGTGTTGCTTGGCTGCAGTTTTTGGTTTTTGGCCTGCTTGAGGCCCTTGCTGGATTTCGAGAACACATAGTCAATGATGGAGTCAAGCGCAGCCACCTTCATCACATCTCGATTCTTGTGGAAGGCCCTCATCAACCACGCTCCTTCCAATACCTCACTCGACAAACTAGGAGGGGAGGGGAGGAAATCGGATTACCAACGCTCTGTACTCCTCCTTCTTCTCTCCATAACGGAGACCTAGCCAACTCGCTTCTCGCGAAAGGTTTGGCCTCGCCACTACCCCTACCACTAGTTGATTGGTTTTTGTTATTAATATTCATGTTTCTCCCTCAAGTAGAACAAGTAAAAAAGGTCCACCACGCCAGAGCCGTACATTAACGCGGTAAGGGACAAACAACTGAGGGGGTATCCAGGTACTCCACAGGCTCCGTTAACGACCGAGCTTTTTTTTATTTCAATCCCTCGATTACTTATTCCTCGGCACTCGAGTCGTCTGGCACCTAACACTGAATTGGAGATAGTAGTACTCGTCTTAGCCAGCTGACTCGCAGAAGGAGGGGGGTCATCAGGCCCCTGAACTACCGACCCTGCTGCTCCATGGCTAGTGCTGATCTGAGGCGAATTGATGGTGAACGTGATATGATCTGGTTTACCGGTGTAGGGTTGTACCGAAAGCAAGTGACCGACGCATTGGCCAACGACCTCACGAGCTAGATCTGAATAATGAACATGTTTACGTTCATGACCACTAGTCCGATAAATCCGAGTAACTCGAACAATTGCGACATCTAGGAGACGACAGTCCACTTTGTCACTGCAGGCAAATCTGAAAACGCAGAAACCTTGAAATTGATCACATCTCGCTGGGGGAACCACAACAACCCCGAGATTTTGATGGCTTGCGAACGATCGAGCTTTAGATCTGCCAATGATCCCATAGTTCATCGGGAACGTGATACAGAACTGTTTTGTAGTTCAAAGCCCATTTTCCGACTTCATCATCTCGTTCAACTGCCATCTTCTCGTTAGCCATCTTATTATGATCATCGTGGGGTCTCCAGTAAGCCTAGTGGTTAAGGCTATGGATTGCCAATCCGGAGACGGCGGGTTCGATTCCCGTTCCGGTCGGGAAAATTTTCTCGACTCCCTAGGCATAGTGTATCATTGTACTCTCAATATACGCATTCATGCAATGCATTGCATTGCAATGGCAGGCAAAGAAAGCCCTTGAATTAATAACTGTGGAAGTGCTCAAAGAACACTATGTTTAGGAGAGGTAGGTCAAGTTCCAGTGGGAATGTAGAGCCATACAGAAGAGAAGAAGAAGAAGAAGAAGAATAAGAAGAAGATTACGGCCATCGTGTCCTGTTATCACGTCGTCGTCGTAGGTGCCTTTCAGTACCACTGTCATGGCCAGCGAGAAGCGTTGTCCTTCGTCGTGTCGTCGGCTAGCTTATTCAAAACGCGAGGAGCATGCCCAGCTAGCACAAAGTCTTATATGATGTTGAATCCCAGACAACCAATTTGCACGTATAATGAAGTTTATGTTCATGTTATACGTACTTTTATGCGTTAAAGTTACATCGTATAAGATGCAGCAAAAGTGCCTTATGCGTATAAAAGTGGAGGTGCTATACGTGCATTGACGGAACAGTAATAACGCTATATGACTTGAAGCGATATCTTATGCGATGCACCGTGTGCGCTATTGCGACGTAACTAAGCATCTTATGCGACTTAATAATATTAAAAATAAAAATTCTTGGCAGCTCGATATCGAATTAATGACTTCTGGATTGTCGAGCCGCACTACACACATAATACCAAACGCTACTTATGAAATAAGCTGATTAATTATCATGATATTCTAACTCACCTCAGTGTTTGTTGGAATGCACTTGGTTCACTTGCGGTGTACGTGGATGGTAGGCTAAAACGACGAAGCACCATTTCTCGCACAGTTTTCACTGCCCCTCTCTGGCTAGTGCATCCCATTGTTGATTATCAGGCCAACAAAATAAATAATGATGACTTTGCAACCATAATTCTGGCTATTCACTTTCTGGTAGCTTTTTGGCATTGCATCCACAGTTCATAATTGTTATCACACATCAAATCGCATTATGTCAACATAAACGCTTCTAGCTTATGCGAGTTTATATGCATACTTTAACGAGTTTATTTGTACTTTTATGCGATTTCATCCATACACCAATGCGAGGTAAACTGACACAACAAGAAAAGTACCAAGCGAAGTCGTATAATCATCGCAGACGCAATTATGCGAATTCATTTAACACTTTGCGAGTTTGCTCGCACGCTTTTGCGAATAAGTAAAGTTCATCGCAATAAAACATCAGTACATCATCTACTACGATGTTCTCATACCTAATAAAAGTTGATTTGTATTCTTATATGACTTTACCTGATACTTCGTAATAAGTTCAAAATGTAACATCATATGCGATGAAAATTGTCAGCCAGCCGTACATATATGCGATAGTGACTTAAAACAGCACTTTATACGATGTATAGCGTGGTTTCTTATACGACTCCTGGTTGTCTGGGATAGGATGCTAAAGTGGAGACCATATACGTACATGCCTTTATTCAACTGTATGTAAAGTGCGCGTATACCACCTCCACTTTTGCATCCTATTCAACATCATATGCGATCGTGTGTTTACTGGGTTAAAGACCGTCGGTGACGGTTTTCAATTGATACGTGCGGATCGGTTCCGATGGGCTGCCACACCAACAAGTTTATTGGACCCAAATCTGTCTTTCATTTTCTCTGTGTTGGCAGTTGGCATTTTAAACTAGCATGCATCGCCCAGTGGCACAGCCGAAAACATTTCCTGACAGCTGCGGCGGGAATCAAACCCGCGTATCAGACGAAAGTTGACGGCTGAACCGTTGGTCCGACGTACAGTTTATTCTTCAGCGATATCGAGGCTCTGTGTAGCTTCGACGAAGATCTTCATCACCGGCGAATCTTTTCTCCATTTGCTAGAATCTTTACAATCAATGAAGTTATCAATTTCCCAGTAACGTTGGAGCCTGACTTCGAGGCAGATATGACAGGTCTGTGCGTTGGTTGCTTCAGGCGTTATCTGCTCTATGAAGATCGAAGAACCGAGTAGTTCCGATGATGATGTCCAGTCCACGCTTAGGCTGATGTTGAACTGTGGATCAGCGAGAGGGAGATTCCTTATAGGACTCTCCAGCGAGCGACATCGATCTGGTAGTTACGCTGCGAGACGGTAAGCTCTGGCTGCACGAGCAGCTTATTCAAACGGACGACCATTATGAGCTTGATAATGCACCAGTTTGAATCTGAAACAAGTTTCGCAAATTAGATCATCATCCACTTTGTTTACAGCGCATCAGAATTGCAGCTCCGCTCACGTTGCACCGACTAGCATGGAGCCGGATCCAGTCGTGCAAAAGTGACACATTTCCACTAACTCCAAATTGAATCTAGGAGAGCCAGAGCCATGGTGAAAAAGGGTCACAAACAAAACCTGCAACCGACAACAAGCTTCTCATGACGAAAGACTGAAAGAGATACATTGCATTCGGTTTGGGGGTGGGACCGCACCTCGTTCGCAACCGACTGGCTAAGCTAATTTAATCAAAGTTTATTAACTGTACATAACTTTGTGAGCTCGTTTTGTGTGTGTTTGCCGTTCGTTTCGTTTTCTTTAGTCGCCAAAAATTTTACCAACGATGCGACGACAACGACGGCGATGGCAATGATGATGATACCGCTGCTGCTGCTGATGATGATGATAGTTCGGAGGCGGGCATTTTCCAGCGCTCGAGTGCCTTCTTCCGACTCTTCGGAAAAACTCAATTAACCTACATTCCGTTGTAATTTTCTTTAATCTGCACAAAAGTTTATCGTATCCCACTCTCTTTAGAGCCCTTTGAGAATCGGGCTGAGATTGTAGAAGTATAGCTGCCGCCATGCCATGGCTGTCCGGTATAGGTATGAGTCAAGTTGCATCCCTCGAGTGCCAGCTAGCCAGTGTTCCAGCTCGTTACTCATTTCTCTCACCGATCCGGGGGCTGGCCAGAACAGTTGGAAGATCACAGTCAGCATCGTCGTCTCGTCCACCGGCGTCACATAGGAGTGGTGAGACAAAATGGGTGGTTGAAATGTGTTATCAGCGTCACGTGTAGAATTTCATGGACTCTGCAGTTTGTTGTTTTTAGCATATCTTGAGGTAGGCGTAGAAAACCTTAAAGCAGGCAAAGAATTCACTATTTTAGATATAAATTTAAAAAAAAAATATCATTCGTTTCAGTGGGAATCGAACCCACGATTCCGAGTTGCTAGTCCGGAACTATGACAAACTAAGTCACAGAGAAAGCTACGATTCGCGAAAAGCAAAACCAAACTGGATTCGATGCGACGCTTAAACCGGGTTCTTCATTCACCACTTTATCTCTCCTTTGGTTCTTAGATGTTGATCTCCCATACTCAGATTTCTACGGTACTCTGACCAGAATGATTGAAAATTTGGCAAGAGTGATTCTTCCCAATTTCATTTCAGTAGCCACAAGGTATGGATGAATATCTAGGCTTCAAAAATGATAGGACCAACGAGTCTTAAGGAAACGAACAATTTGAATGCATTGGAGATTAGTGCCGTGGTACACCATCTATGTGAATTGTAAGTTTTCGGTCGACACCACTCGAAACCCAAAATCTTCACAGTGGCAGTTGGCGGCCGAGAGTCATTCTCGTATTTATCAGACAGATGCAATTGTAAACCACTGAGCACCTCCTCGCAGTTCGAATTTCACATGCGCAATGTGTATCCAAATTAATCGTTCAGATCGACCATCTCTCCAACGAGTTGTTTGCTTTCATGAGGAATATCGACATTGGACGAAATATCGTTGACGTAGAAGTCTTTCCGTAGGCCCTTCGCTGGCAAGATTCTTCGTCCTGGGCTAGCTCAGCAGTAAGCAGCACATTGCGATGGGGACTTCTTCCACAGAATCATCTGCAACTTGGCCTCGAGAGCAAATGAATATTTAGTACATCTATACATACGACTACAATTGCAATGCCGACTTGGTGCAACCGGAATCGAACGTGAAACAATACGCGGTCGTGTTGGACTACAGGGTCGACCATCATTCCATCGTTTACCGAATAGCGAGTCATGGTTTTGCACCAGACGTCGAAAAGTACACATGAGCAAAAATATAAAACAGTGCAACTCCTTCATTATTCTCGTCCATGATGAATCTGTGGTATTACCATTGTTTAATCTCTAAAGAAATATCTGGCGTACTGTCTAGAAAAATTTCTTGTGAAACTCTTGGATGAATTCATTGATGCTTTTCCTGCGACATTTTAAGAGGAATTCGTGGAGAAATTCCTTTAAAAGTCCTGAAGAATTTCATGAAGAAATTGCTAGAGGAATCCATGGACGTATATCTGGATAGAATCCGTGGACAAATATCAGTAGAAATGCCTAGATCCCTGTAAAGGTTCCTAAAAATTTAGCTCCAGAAAAGTTTGTAATCAACTGAAGAAATATTTTTAAAGAAAATTTTAAATAATTTACTGAAAGATTTTGTGCAGTAATTCCAAGTGTTCTTGGCGGCTTATCCGAAAAAAATCCTGAAGTTATCTCTGTATGAATTTCTGCTTGGTTCACTGAGAAATTTCTGTAGTAACAACTGGAAAAAATCCTGGAGACAGTTTACGTAAATTTCCGATGGAATCCATGGAGAAATATCTGAAGGAATCTCTGAGTGAGTTCATGAAGTCCATACGAATTCCTTTAAGAAGCCCTGCAAGATTTTTTGAAAGAATTCCATTAATAAATTTCCTAAGGATCCCAGGGAACAATTTTCGAAAGAATCTCCGGAAATCTGAACTTGATGATGATGACTTTCTACAGGAATTTGAGGAGAAATTTCTTTTAAAAAACAAACGAGTATCTGATAAATTCGCTGAACGAATTTCCTCAAAAATCCCTGGAAGGGTTTGTGGAAGGAATTTGTGAAAAACCTTGAACCTTTGGCAATGTATTTCTGGAGTTATTTCTAACGCAATCCAGGAAGTGTTTAAAAAAGAATCCCTGGAGAAATTTCTGAAGAGATCTCCGGAAGATATTCTAAAGAAAACATTGAAGAATCTCTGGAAGATTTTTTAAAGAAGTTTCAAAAGAAAACTTTAAGATATTTCTTAAGGGTTCTTTGGAAGAATTTCTAAATAAAATCAAGAAAGGAAATAGCTCTGGTTGTCCGAATTTCTAAAGAAATCGCTGTAGACATTTTTAAATGAAATCATGGATGTTTTCTTGAGCATTCCGTGGAAAAATTTCTGGGCGAATTGTAAAGTAAAATATTGGAGAAATGTCTGAAAAAATCCGTGTAAGATTTTCTGCATGCAATTTCTGTAGGATTTTCTTAAGAAATGCACGAAATAATTTCGGAAGATTTTCTGAAAAAATTCTTGGAAAAAATGCAGTAAAGTTCTCTTCGAAAATATCTGCAGGGTTCCCTAGATTTTTAAAAATATTCATTGATGATTTTTTGAAGGAATCCATGGATGATTTTCCAATGAAGTAATTTTTTTTTCGCGCAAATAAATGGATTTTTGGGTTTTTGATTTTGGATTTTGGATTTTGGGTTCTGAGTAAATTTACTAAGAAATTTCTAAAGCACTAAGCAAATTTTCCAAAATAATTCTTCGAGGAATTTCTGAATGGGTTTTCGCAACTTTTTTTAAGATCTCCCGAAAGAATGTATGAAAGAATCTCTGATGGTTTTTTTGGAGAAAGCCTGGAGAATTTTCTAAAATAATCCCTGGTCGAAGATCTAAAAGAATCCTTCCAAGAATATCTGAGGAAATTTTTTCATAAATATTGGTAAATGTTTCTTCACTTTTGAGGAGTTGTGGAGAAATTATTGATAAACTTTTCTGCACTTCTCCCTTAAATGACAAATACCGTTTGAATGAAAAACGCAAAAATTGACGTAACGTTAAGGACAAGGTATTTGGAGTACATTACTCAAAATTTCTAGAGCACCGTTTTTTAGAACCGTTGAACGGATTTGGATTAAAATGCATCACGCTAATTGTTCAGTGGTTGTCAACAGCGTGATGCATTTTAATCCAAATCCGTTCAACGGTTCTAAAAAACGGTGCTCTAGAAATTTTGAGTAATGTACTCCAAATACCTTGTCCTTAAACGAAAATAAAACACAAACGCATTTTTTTCATACTTATGAGGAGGAATGTTCAAGCATCATAAAGGAAAACTTCAAATGATTATAGGTCCTGCTCGAGCATAGTCCACGTCTCGTGTCCGTACAGGATCACTGGTCTTTCTGACTGCATCAGAGAATATTTTTCACAAAGAATCTCTCTAGACATTTACGGTGGAATTTCAGGGAGATTTTCCTTGGGGAATCTTTGGAAAATATTTCCCAGAATCTCCCAAAAGAATTTCCGAAAAAATACTTCTAGATTTAAATCTTCGGAAAATCCTTGGAGAAATTTCTGAAGGCATTCTAATATTTGAAATTTCTGAAGGATTTGCTGGAGAGATTTCTGAAGGAATCTTTGGAGGAATTCCTGAGGAAAACCTTGGGAGGTTTTCTAGAGTACTCCGTGAAGAATTTTCTAGAGGGTTTTCCGGATAAATTTCTAAAGAAAACTTTGGAGAAACTTCTGAAGGAATCCGTTTAGGCAATATGAAATCAGGAAATCTGAACACATTTCCTTAGGGTTTTCTTAAGGCATCCATGGAGCAATTTCAGAAGGATTATATGGAAGAAGGAGCTTTTGGGAAATAAATGCTGTATGATTTTTTTGAACAATGTCTCAAGAAATCGTTTGATTTTTTAGAAGAATGAGGAATTTTTGGATATTGATTTGAAGGTTTTTCAAAAGAATCTTTGGAGGAATTTCGGGAGAAATCTATTAATTGCAAGGCCAATCTGCAGTTTTTTTCCCTGTATAAATCCACGGTGGAATTTTCCAAATGAGTCCCAGAAATACTTTTGAAACAATCTTTCGAAGAATTTATCAGGTAAATTTTCCTGAAACCCGTACTAAAAACAAATAATAAAGGAATCCATATAAGAGTTTTAAGAGGAATCCATGGAAATTCCAGGAAGATTTTCAGAAGGAGTTATTGAAGGTATTTTTAAGGAAATTTTGGAGGATTTTTTGAAGAATATTTTTAAAAAATCAAAGAAAAAATTTGTTGAACAATTCATAGATGATTTTCTAATAGGCTGTTTTAAGAAATGTTCGACGAAACTGTCTAAAGGAATAACTGAAGAAATTTTTGGAGACATTTCTTAGGGATTAAAAAAAAGCAATTCCTGAATCTCTGGTGATTTTTTAAAATGAGTCCATGGAGGAATTTCTGAAAAAAATAATCATGAGCAGTTTGCAAAGGAATCCATTGAGAAATTCTAGGACGAATCTCAAGAAAAATTTCTAATGCAATCCCGGTAAAAATGTATAAAGAAAAACCACGAAAAATTTTCTTAAACATTTAGCAAACTTTTCAAAATAATGTTTTGTGGAATTGCTAAACGGATTTTTTTTAAAGATTTTTTTAAAGAACCCCCGAAAGAGTTTATGACGAAATATTTGAAAGAAAAAACTAAAGGAATTAAATAAATTGGAAAACTCAAAAAAGTAATACAGGTAATCTTCGATATAACGTACCCTCGATATAACGTACCCTCGATATAGCGAATTCGATATAACGTACATTTTGCGTCGATATAACGTACAACATTGAAATTTTTTATTTTTCTCAGGAATAACCCTTAGATAAACTACGAATTAATCAAATCAGTGTTTTGTTGCAGCATTAGCCTTGTTACCCAGAATTAGCGCAATTTGGGGAAAAAATTAGTGTACCGTCGTGCGGGGCTACTTTTGAAATGCGGGGCTACTTTGGACACTTTTGAATATGGATTTTTAAAATTCAAAATATGGTTCAAATCTGTTTGATGTCTTTGGGACTATTATGAAGCAATAGTTTTCCCTTCATTTGGTTGAAATTATATTTCAAACAAACCGTTTATTGCTTGTCAGGACCCGGAAAAACATCGATAAAACCAATAAAATATACATAAAGTATCAGAACATTTGGTCAGTAAGCATTGTTTCTACAGTTCATAAATTTCAAAGGGTTGCTCAATTCATTCAAAATGTATCAACGTAGCATATACAATCGAATATTTGTATCGTTATAGATGATAAATGACCATTTCACCTAAATAAAGGATTGATGGTCCCTTTTTTCAGGCTATCTATATAGCAATATCACGCTGTTCATAATACCAAAGGTAGCACAGAACCATCTTAAAACGCATATATGTACTTATTGAAATTATGACTGATATAGTTTACTACAGTATTGGTACAAAGTAGTTTTCTAAATAATTCTGGAATTTGAAATGCAATTTTGTTATAGATAAAAATGTCCAAAGTAGCCCCCATCCAGTTTTATATGAGATGTGTCCGATTGGTGTATGAACAACTTTTTTGTTTATTGATGGATTTAGTTGAAATTTTGCATACATCCTACATACTTACTTACGATTATTATGTGTAAAAATTGTGGAAATCCATTCACTACTCTGAGAGTTATAATGTCATAAAGTTGAAAAACCATGAAAAAGTGTAAAAAGAAGCCCCGCACGACGGTACGTTATATCGATGCAAAATGTACAGGGGATGGCCAAAATGTTTGGGATAGGCATCTTTTTTTTCTCTCACAAAAAAGTTCAGCAAGCTAAAACTTTTCATAGGGTGCATCAAAAAATCTCAAATTTTGACTGTTTTTCAACCTATCATATGTGCATCATTGGTACAAATTTGGGCTCGATTGATTATTTTTTCGCAAAGTTAGAACCGTTCGGGTAAAACGCTATTATTTAGACAACTAATTTTTGAACTGTCATATCTCGGAAACCAGTGAACCGAATTGAATGAATTTTTTAACGTTTATCAACAATATATTGATACCTGATACGACGTTATAAAATGAAATATTTTCTCACGGCGAATTAAGTTATACCGGATTGAAATTTTTACCCATATAGAGGAAAATACGTCAAATTTACAATACCACACAAAAATTACTAAATGCGTTTTTCCTTCAATCTTAATAGGCTCTAATATATCTGATTGAAGTTAACTTGAGAACAGAAGTGGAAAGTCTTTGGATATCAACACTAAAATTTATTGACATTGTTGTAAAAAAATTACATTTTTTTCAAGAAAAATCCAAAAAGTGTCAATCCATGATAACTTTTTTCAACGTTTAAAAAGTACCTATTTTTTAATAGTTTGTGAATCATTTACATATTGTTAGTGTACGTTCAAAATTTCATTCAATTCGGTTCACTGGTTTCCGAGATATGACACCACAAAAATGAGTTCTGCTATTCTGCTATTCTGCTATTATCAACGCATCCCCTGGCTTTCGCCCATCTGCGTTGCCTTTTCCCTAGGCAATACGTCTATTAATTGATGTTTATGGGCTTGCCGGACCAAGTCATGTAGCTAAGCCAAACACCCCACCTACAACTGTTGGGTAGGCACCATTGTCCCGCCCACTGGTCTTTTACAGCTAGTTGTAGGTGCATGTGTGCGTGTAAGTATTGGTGTATGTGTGTTAGTGTTGGTGTATTGTAGGCGCCAACTCGTTCTAATCCACTCTGATTGCTAACACCCTATTGAACCATTACCCTTAAATCTGGCAATCTATGAAATAGAATGAGTTAAGCGCCTGTACATAATAGTCAGTTAATCAAACAAGGAATATTAGTATTAAAGCGAAGATACAATAAAGCAACGCCCCGAACCTCGAGAGCACAAACCCCAAGAACCAAATGACAGGCTGCGCGAACAGTCGATCGACTGGCCATCACCAGTGAATAACCAATCGAGCAAACCCTCCAGCACAAACCGCCTCCAGCTCTCCCGACCTGCACCCAACAAATCCGAGGCACAGTCCAGCCATAGCTTCACCTTAAAACCAAAATCTAGATTGCAGAGCACAATACTTCCCAAGTAACCGCGCAGCTCGGGCCGCAAATCACGCACAACACGTCACAAATAAGACAAACACTACCCCGCCCGTACAACCGAAACCGATCTAGGGTAGATAAGGGTCTCTTTCCACTCCAACCCGGACTCAACTGCACCCACAGGGTAGCGCACTCCACACACACTGCACTCATGCATCCATCACGACCAGAGCCGCACGGTCACCTGGGTTGCTTCTATCTGCATGACCTCACCCAACCCGTAACGCAGAGTTTAAATCCCTCTCTTGCATTACAAAGCAGTCCCTCTTCCCAAAGTTTGTGCGTGGTATAAATGAGATTATAAAGCTGAAGAAATCGTCACCAACACAGCCGCCAACAATGAGCACTCAATGGTGTCGGTAGAATCAATGACGACCCCCTCAGTCCCAAACCCAATTATCCTACACTACCCAAGTAACCACAATGCTGAAGCCGTACGCACTGCACGTACGAAGTACATACAGACCTACCCGCACCGCCTAAACAAACCACCTAGGCCGAACACAAGCGAAAATTGGCGCCACCACTGTTAAACCACGACTATACCAGTAGGTATAATCGCAATTAAGCAATCGTAGATCCATTCTTCGCTCCTACTCAGCCCTAACGATCCATAGCAATGCTTGTCAATATATGCACCACACACACGCAACCGCCACAACCCAACAGTATGGTCACTTGAGTATCCCTGGGATTTTGATTACATGATGGTCAGGGATCACAGCCATCAAAACGTTCCACACTTTACCAGGGCTTGCGACCTGTTACCATGATGATTTCCGCTATGGGAAACCATAATGGCTAGCGGTGTTATATGACACCACAAAAATGAGTTGTCTGAAAAATAGTGCTTTACCTGAACGGTTCTAACTTTGCGAAATATTAATCAATCAAGCCCAAATTTGTACCAATGATGCACACATAGTAGGTTGACAAACAGTCAAAATTTGAGATTTTTTGATGCACCCTATGAAAAGTTTTAGCTTGCTGAACTTTTTTGTGAGAGAAAAAAAAGATGCCTATCCCAAACATTTTGGCCATCCCCTGTACGTTATATCGAAGCACAAAAAACGGAATGACTTTTTCGTAAAAACTCAAGTTTTCCATGATTGGTTATGTGAATTTCACCGAAATCATTATTTGGGATTAATTTCACGTCGAATACATCAATACTAGCATAAAAAATATTAAATTTTTCTCTGCTTCGATACAACGTACACTTCGATATAACGTACAAAGAGAAAACTTTTTTGTACGTTATATCGAAGGGTACCTGTATTTTGTTTTTGAAGAGCACAAAAATGTTGTAAAGTTCGAGTTAAATGGTGAAGGGCAAAAAAAAACGACTATATAACTTTACCAAACAACTTTTTGTCATACTGGAAGTTTATTCAGTGAGTAATTTAGAGTAACCACGATTTGATGACTCTACTGCTGACCATGCCATACACAATTCCTTTAGGGCACGCTTGCCGAACGACCAATTCCTTTCACCCTCAAGTAGGGTAATTTTCCAATTGTTGCACGGTTAAAAACTCGCCTATTGTTGCACATTCCATGTTATTCTTATGAGGTGTGCAGCAATTGGCAAATTTTTAGCCGTGCAACAATTGGAAAATTACCCTAGTTCAGAAATTTCTTGAGACTTATTTGTTGACAGAAATCGGATGTGACGAATATAAGCGTGAGTCCAGCAAGCATTGTATCGGCCAGTAGCGTGCTTTCGTCATCATTGCAAATCCGGACATCAGGACAGCAAGACTTTTCTTGAGAGATGTTTTTTTTTGTAACGGAAGGGAGACAGTGGCAGTGAGTCTATCGTACATTGTATGTTAATCAAATCGTTGATACTTGTCATAGCTTCTCAGAGTCATTAAACTGTCGGATAAATGTACAACATTACAAACAAGAAGCACTCATCCAAAAGCCTGGCAATATTGTTACACGAAAAACAATTGACACCGGACCCATATAAAAAGGCCTAATAAAAGAGCTGAAATGTCGTGAAAAGCGAAACTCGATTTGAATAACCCATAACTGGGAAAGCCAGTTTTTCGGAAATGAGCTGCCCTAAAATGTTCATTTTTTATATATTATTCTGCCAACCAGTCCTGTCAACTTGTTGCCATTCCATCGTCCATTAGTTCCCATACATTTTCATCCGATTTTGTCGTTCCTAAAACATGTATTCTCGCCAAGAATTCATCAAAGTAACTCCTCCTTGGCGTCACTAGCAGCAACTAGCATAAACCAGCATGGCACTGTACACGAAGTGAAAAATGGGATTTTTGAAGAATTTGCCTTTGAATAGGGATGAGTATCCTTTCGCAGCAGTTTCGTAATAATGAAATCGGATAAGTGCGCTGAAAAGCTCTGCACAAGAAGGGGTAAGTTTAACGGAGCCAGCCACCACCGCCGCAGCAGCATCTCATTTGGCAAACTTTCCACAACTCGTTTTTCTCCCACAAGTTTGAGCTAGCTGGTCCAATAGATCATACCCCGCATGTCATCTTTTATGTATGAGCACATTAATTACACCCGAAGCTTTTGGTCCGGAAAAAGCGACGACGGAAGCAGGGCCTTTTGGTGGTTCCCACCACCAGACGTCCAGTCCCAGTGAGTGCTGCTGCTGCTGCAGAGGACGGTTGTTGTAAATGAACCGGGTCCGGCGCAAAGTTTTTTCGAGCAGAATAGCAAACTGTCCGGTTCCGCTATATCAACACCAAATGAGATTCTTTGTTGAGGGCCAAACTGAAAATCACTTGCACCAGTGGGCAAACCGAGTTATCATCGTGATACACCAGAGTGTGGATGGATCACGCCGCCGGTATTGTGATAGGGAAAAAAAGTTGGTTGAAAGTAAGTTTTCTCTGTAGCGATATGGAACGGAGTGTTGCATCAAAGGGGTTGAGTCTTGATTAATTATGACTGGTGGTCTGTGTGATCGATCGCAGATTAGCCTGTAGATGAAAAAGTAGTTCATCAATCATGCACAAAGAAGAATGTGTTTTGATAACTTTGAAAAATGTGCTTCTCGAATGATTGCTAATATGAGAATATTTTAGGAATTTAAGAATATGAAAAATCGTACAGCAGCTAAATTGTCGCCAGTTGTTTTCTTTATTCTCCGAAGTGTTATGATTAAGTTCTTCTTCTGTAAAATCTACATACACAACTTCCTTCTCAGGTTCAGTCGAAAAAAGGTATAAACAAGTCTTCAGGCAACCAGAAGAAGAGCACATTTGTTGTAAAAAAAGGACTCAGTAACCTCACACGAATTGAAAAAGAAAACTCTATAATTAGTAGTTTGTTCTTAGTTTGTATGCGTGGAAAACTAATTTTGTAGTGGCAACATGAGTATTGAGTAATGGATAGAGCTTGTAGGTGCATTCCTAGAATCGCTGTTGTCAAATAGCTAATTATCTGTTTCATTTTGATGTAAAATACTACACATATTTTCTGTTTTCTTAATGAGTCTAACAATTAAAACAATCCGTTTCATACTCATGATTCAATTGCAGAATAATCACACTAAAATAAGGCTAGGTACCAATTACCGGTATCATTACGTTTAGTAACTGTTGCTTCCAAAATCGCTTATTGCAGCTCCACAAATCCACTCAAACAGCAAGCAAACCATGCTTTCGGACACAAGAGGATAGTTAACCACTCGTTTCCGTTTGATATAACAATCGTTGCAAGGATAATTAGCGTAACTATTTCTGGTCCGTCTGCCCGGGATCAGGGCCAGGGAAACTCTGCTCCCGTTTCCCATCTCCCCCCCCCCCCCCCCGGCGTCTGGAATGCACATACATAGAAGCAATGCAGGAATGTGCCCTCGTTGGAGCAGTGTGGGTCACATTCAGAGTTACACGAGCTGACCTTCAACCATCTCCATATGAAACATAATTATTTGAGCTGATACTCGACAGAGATCCACCTAGAGTATATTATGATGGAAAACCGATAAGAAATGAGTTACAAAATTATAACCGATTGAATTATTATTTTAAAGATAATTTTATAACAGATTGTGTTATAAAATTCGCCGGTTAGGTGTTAAAATAACAAACTAATATAACAATAATTACCCTATCCATATCACTATTATAACAGATATTATAAAAATTAACTCATTTTTAGGTAATTCATTTCATTTCATTTCATAATTGCATTTTTAGTAAAAAGTTACTGGCATCAAAAAACTTCTCCACATGGTGAACATAAAACCCAGGGATTGGAAACTAGGACGCCTTGAACCTGGAACAGAAACACTACTACTGGCTCAAACAAAATCCTCGTAAGAATCCTTGAGAGAAGCCTTTGAAGAGTTTCTGGAGGACAACTTGAAGGAATTACTGCTGCAACCCTGCTGAATTTTTAAAGAAATATTTGGCAAAAAAAATCCTATGAAATCCTTTGAGAAACCATGAAGATTTTTCAAAAAAAATCCTTGGAGTGAAGGAGTTTTTGGAAGAATTTGTGAAAGATTTTTTTGGAGTTTATGGAGGAGTTCCTGAAGATATCCGTGAAGAAGTTGTCACTGGAGGTAAGGTACCCCGGGGCAAGTGGGACCTAAAAAAATGCTAATTTGGGTTTGTCATGCCAAAAGTTTCAGAACACAAACTCTTTAATAATTCCAATGGACCCAAAAGACGTTGTTGGTATATTTGTACTTATTAACGTGCATTAAAACTGTTTCAAAATTTTTACATTCCATATATTATGCATATAATGAAAAGTGTAGCAGATCTTCATTTACTGCGTTTCACGGGGCAAGTGGGACCTATTCAGAGTTTTTGTTCAAAGGGCTTAATATAAGTTGCAACAAATAAGGTAACATAAATCATAAATCTCTTACATGAATGACTATGTTTAGAGATTAAAATAAGAAGAGGTGTATGGTATCATGCATAAATTACGTAACACATAAAAATCGCTGGGGGACATTGAATAAACTCTAGCAGCTAATGCAAAATAAATTGATTTTTTCTATACAAAAAGCGCCGTAAAGTGAAGAGACAAAAGATTTCAAAACTTGGTCTCTAAATTCTATAGTTAATGATTCTCACCAATAGTAAATCTGGGGTTTCGAGATTTTCAGTAATATCTTCTCTCTTACATAATCTTACGATCGTTAAATAATGTTTTTTTTAAATCATGAATTTTGAAAAGGCGATTTCCCTATTTTAAATTTTTATGGATGGTTCCCGAATGCTCAGAAGAATGCATTATGCAGCGTTAAGTGAAAAAAATGGAAGATATTGAAAAAAAAACATAAAAAATACATGCTTTTGATTTTTCTTGTTTTACACATGGTTTTACCATTTTTAACAAGAATTTCATCATCTAAATAGAGGTAATAAAGTATACATAATTCAATAGTAGATTGCTTAACGCGTCAATTTTTATTAACTTTCGTGCTGATTTCATCTTAGGTTGGACAAGACGAGATGATCCCATAAAATTGTCTTTGTTTATTCTCATAGGTCCCACTTACCCCAGATAGCGAAATGCACTGAGGCAAGTGAGAGCAGTAAACTAAAGGTAATAAATAAAAATAAAATACAGCTTTTTCGCTTGAAATCATGTGCATGAACTCCAAATACTATCCTGAAACCAAAAAAGCATTTGTAGAATAACAAATCTATTTTTAAATGACGAATGTAGTAGAGCTCGTCAATCTTACCTAGTGAATTGAAAATTTCATATGAACAACAATAACGTATATGGTCTCTTTATGGTTGAAACAATAACATTTTTTGTATTCAAAGTATCCGTAGGTGTGATTCCTATGTTTTCCATGAAGAATGTTAGTCTTAGAAATAAATAATAATAAAAAATACTAGCTATAGGTCTCACTTGCCCCCGATTCTTACTTGCCCCGGGGTACCTTATTTCCAAAGTAAGCTTTAGAGGAATTATCAGAAAGAGTCCTTGGGAGAGTTATTTCTAAAGTTTTCTGTGGGGAGTACCCAAAGAAATCAGGTGCAATAACTTCTAAGAAAATTAGCATAACGTGTCAGCTTGGTGTTTTATTAACAACTCCGCAGTTATTATTTGTTGAAGATTGCATTAAGAAATCTTTTCTGGAATCTGTGGAGGAATTCTCTAGAGCAGCGTTTCTCAAACTATGGGTCGCGACCCACTAGTGGGTCGCGAGCTGATTTCTGGTGAGTCGCGGAAGTTTGAGTTTAAAATCATATTTATAATCTTTTGAACACTACAAAGATTTTTCTACTGTTGCAAGGGTTGAATTATTTCTAGAAATGAGGTTTGTTCTTGAAACCGATGAGAGAGTTTGAACTTTCGTCATAATTTCTGCAATGTTTTGAAATCGATGACCTTAAATTGTTACCTTAACCGGTTTTTATTTAATTTTGAAACTCACTTTTTTCTGAGGCACCATTATTTATTTTCTGATTTTTAAGTTCTTATGTCAATACCTGAAACCCATAATAAAGTTTTATTGGTACAAAATCAACCAAGGGTTGATTCAACCAATTGCTTCAATACGAACTATAAATTGAGTATTTGGATTCCGTGCTCCAAAAAAATATGAAAGTTTGAAATTTGACCAAATTTTACATACAGATTCAAAATATTCAATTGTTCTGATACCGCTTGAAACCCAATTCTCAATAATCTGTTGAAACATAAAATTGCAAATATATTTGAGCGGCCCAGAATCAAAGGGGTGTAAGTGACCATTTTGTCGATTTTGAGTTGAGCATGTCATAAAATTCTTCAGATTTCAAGCTTTCAGGAACTTTTTTTAAGATTGTTTCTACGATGATTGGAAAAATTACAATAAATCAGAGAAATTTGGGTTGATTTTGAAACTCCATACATTTTGTATGGAATAAAAAAATGGTCAAAAACATTAAACCTCATTTACTCGAAAGTGAGATTTTGTCACTTACACCCCTTTGCTTCTAACCCTCTCATTTTTGCTCCAAAAATCTCACAAAAATTCTACATATGTGATATCCATGGAACCGAGATGCCGAGTTTGTTTCGAAAAAAATGGGAATATTTCTATCCTATTTTTAAATTGGCGCGGTACAACTCCAAACATCATCAATTATTGCAATATATTGATTTATTTTAAAAAGAAAAACAAATGAGATTTGTGATACATCAGAACTTTTCCAGGTGAGTGAACAATAGAAACTGGATTTTTAGTGATTCATGCAAAGAATTTCTTGTGCAAAAATGAGTAAGAATTTTCGATTATCTAGCCCAAGTAACAAATTGACAACCTTTCAGCTTTCATGGTAATTTATGAAGGTTTTATTATAGCAGCAAACTTGCCGTATTGCCTACAGGAAGCATTTGAACAAGCAAAATAACCACAGTTCAAAATCTTACTTCTTATTGTTTTCATAACCTTCTGTAGCCAAAATTTAAAATCAAATATGACATGGTATTTAAAACAAGTTTATCATAGCATTCTGTTCCTCTAGAGAACCGTTCATTCAAAACTACTAACATAGACCTATGAATGTTGTGATAAATTATTCTATAAAAGTGCTTTGCTATTATAAAAGATACGAGTAAGCCAAACGGTTTTATCTAAGATCAAACGGCATTTAAGCCAGCTGATCAGCGGCTGCCTGCTGACCGAGTGCCATTTTTGTTTTTGGCACATAATTCACATCCCGTAATGGCACTCTTGCGCTAGACAACAAGAATCTATGCTTCCAACCAAAGCTAGCTTCGGGTGGAAGTTGATCTCGGCATTGTCCAGGCCGTGAAAGTAAAACAAAACCAGGGGCAGAATCACAAACGGGGCACTTTACGAGGCACTCACCAGTGCCACATCATGAAAGAGGTTCATAGCCGGCATCGCTTAATGGATTAATTGTCACTATGAGCAATACTCGTCATCAGCTACTTACCACTGGATTCCCAATAACTTAATATGATGGTCTGGGAAAAGAGCCATCGTACCTAATTTCTGCAATTTGTAGTCACTTTGATAATTAAATATCCTAAATGAAGTACTTTCACTGGAATTGATGGTTTAAATGTAAACATCAAATTCCAGCTGTCAAAATTTTATCAGGTTGCTGTTTAGTCTTCATATAAGTAAAAAAATAACTAAACGGTTTTAGATTAGCTTTTAACGTAACCATTTAGCTTACACGTTATCATTACAAATGCAATCACAAGACATTATGCGTTAGATGATGCTTTTATGAAAGCAAATTGGAGATGATAGAAAAATAGATAATTTCACCGCCGACATGTTGGATTGTTGATTTTTTCTTGCTTGGTGATGATTTTCAAGCATGTTTTCAGGTGACATTTTTATGTAATATTAACGATTTCGAAGAGGGCGCTTATTTTTTCACATCTTTACTAGCATATTTCACATTAAATTTTATTGGACAACTGGTGTGGCTGCACTATACGATAAATATTCACCATGCGAAATTTGCAAATTTGGAACGTATTATTTGCATTATTTCTCTGGCAGTTTGTTTTTCTTTCATGATAATTTTATCAAGACTAAATAAAATTTATAAATTCAGAATGGTTACGATGAAAGTCATTATTAGTGGGGATAGCATTTACTTAGGTAGAGTACTCTTGAAATAGTCACTACAAATGCTGGATTACTTTTGCTGAATACACTTCATAACCTTCACCAGGATGGGCCAACTAGCAAAATTGTAATCTTCCTGAGGTTACGGAAGAAGCGATGCAGATAATGTGGTTTTGGCTAGAGTTTTATTGAAGTAGGTTTATGATAATTCTCTAGTGTTTCATAAAACTGAAAATGTTACTTGGGAGGTATATGACTTAAAAAAAACAAGACGGTGGGTCGCCACATTCTCTTGGAGTTAAAAGTGGGTCGTGGCCTGGAAAAGTTTGAGAACCCCTGCTCTAGAGCAATGATTCCCAAAGTGGGGGAAATCGTCCTCTAGGGGCGAAAACCGCATCGAAGGGGGCGAAAATTTGAAAACTTTAAAATGGGGGGTGAAAATTTTAATAAGGGTGCGATTTTTCAAAAAGCTAGTGAAAAGTTGAAACCTTTATTTTGGAATTAAACCTGCGGTTACTCATTGGTAGATTGAAAAAAAAATCCAAAAATATTTTTTTTCCTATAGAATTTAAAATTAGTTTCTCAACTTTTATTTATTTTATTTGTTCATTTGTTTTTTTTTTTTTGAGTTATCAGCCGTTGAGTAACAGTTCTTCAAAATTTACATTTCCGTTTTCTAAACAAAATAGTATGAGAAAACCTAAGCTTTCCTGATGTTTTGGATTTACAAAAAAAGAAGTTATGATAGAAAGAAACTGTACTGGTGCTTACTTACGTCAGAATCGTTTTATATTTATCGCAGTTTTCGCACAATATGACATGTGATTTGATACATTCGTAAAATTTAGATGTGATTCAATAAATAAAAGACATTACTGTGCAAGATTTGATTCAATTCTCATATGTGTCACAAGTTCAAAATCTTTTCGCAAAATCTGCAAATATTTCATAAAGTGCCCAATTTTTTTTAACTTTTTTTTTTATTTTTCCATAATTTTCAAGATTTTTTTGTCCTGTTTTTTATAGAATGTTAAGATATAGATGAGATTTTAAAACTGCAATACTTCTCAAGCATTTTTTTATTTTACAAGTACTTTGTAATTCACAGTAGACATTGCAGTTGATATTTTTGTTAAACAAAATAAATAAAAACACATTTATTCTATTTTTTTTTCAACTCTTGTAAGTTACTATATTTTACCCTCCTTTTGCATTAGGTTTATTTTTAACCTAAACTGTACACTGCGTCAAGCTGCTCTCAACGTGATGTAAACGACAGGTCAGAAGTGAAATAACCTTAAGATTCTGAAAAAAAAATGTGATAGTAAATGTTATTTACGATATTGATTTAAAAAAAAAACTAAATTGGAAAGAAACCAGTAAGTTAAAATAAATACAGTGTGTGGACACCTGTACAATCGAAAGAAATCAGAAAATGTTATGTTATTCTAAAGCGTCCAATTTGGATTCAAAAATTCAAACGGTGGGGGGGGGGCTATAGTTCATGTTAGTGTCAAAGTGGGTGATTTCTCCGACAAGTTTGGGAAACAGTGCTCTAGAGGTAAATGTATAAGAAATAATTTTTCAACAAATCCTTGGGGTATTGAAGTAAATGTATCAAAGCATGTCAAAAATTGTGTATTTTGTACACAATGGCGCCATTCAACGATTAACTTACGCGCTAAGCCGAGAGATATTATTAGCACACAACAATTACCAAATAATATTATTAGTTATACATTGCGTTTTGAAAACTATAACTGAGTTTGTCATAATGTTGATATAAAGATGATGAAATCAGACATTAATTTGTTGTAGCTGACTTTGTTATAACTATGATATAATACAAACTTGTTTTCGGACCGATTCCAACAGATATATCTAAATATAACAAAATTTGTTATAGATATCAACCGTTATTCTGTTATGTTTTTGTTATGCCTTTCTTATCGGGTAGATGCTGAACCGAGATTGGCTATAAATGTTACTATCTCAAGAAACACACTTGTCACAGAAGAGTCACTGCGGCGCAGGTTTTCGTTCCGTAGAAGTCACTGTGACTTACTTCTAACAAATAAACATTTATTTGCTAGAAGTGAGTCAAAGTGACTTCTGTGCAACAAAAACCTGCGCTGCCGTGACTTTTCTGTGACAAGTGTGTTACTTGGGATGTAGGTGTGGAGAGACATTGAGATGTTTAGATTATCATTTGAAATTGTTGGTAATCTTTTCCATTAAGCTAACGCGAATGACTTATATAGTCGGAGCGGGCATTCAGCAAGACCATAGTCTATGAAAACTTTTCATAGTTTTTGTTGGTTTATAGTTTTGTATTTTACTCCACTCATGTAACATTTTAAGATTAATTTTGTTCTTCAAGGGATTCACGTAAATATTTTTTTCAAACTTCCAATAAAACTGATTCATGCTTAAAAACTTTCTAATAACCTGTTTAACCTTTTAATACTCTTTTTTTATTTTGATCCAAACATCGGTTTTCGTAATCTAAAATCAATTAACATGTTTTGGTGGGTTTTGATTCTACCCTTTAATATTCTTTTCTGGATATCTATTCGGGATACCAATTTTTTATGACGAACACATTTTGTGATTTCATGATTATTGAGGGTTACTCTTAAGGCGAAACTGGAAGTATTTTCTCATTTTTTCGATTTTTGATTATTTATTAAATAACGAACCAATATTTTCAAAATCGGTTTTCGTGCACATGTAGAGTATGGATCAAGGTATCTTCTGAATTTTTTTTTTGTAGTGAAAAATGTTTTTCGTTTTTGCAGAAACCATTTTTGAACAAAATTGCACAAAAAAATGGTTTCTGCAAAAATGGAAAACATTTTCCACCTCAAAAAAATTCAGAAGAACCCTTGATCCATGCTCTACATGTGCACGAAAACCGATTTTGAAAATATTGTTTCGTTATTTAATAAATAATCAAAAACCGAAAAAATGAGAAAATACTTCCAGTTTTGCCTTAAGCAAAAATATAAAAAAATATTGTCTAGCAAGAAAAAATACAATAATGCGGAGTTAGGTATTAAAGAGTTATGAGCACCTTCCGGCTATCAGTAGGTCAGCTGCAGAAGCATGTTTTTCTGCTCCTTCCGGCCACCCGGCTAGAAGCACATAACAAGATCATAACAAAATTTAGACAACTGTTGTTAGAAATAACAATAGTTGATATAATTCTGAAATAAGGATTTTTCCATGTGAATACACTGAAGTTTTTTTTTACGCGGTTTTTTTTACGCGGTTTTTTTACGCGGTTTTTTTTTACGCGGTCCGTCCTAAAAAAAAACCGCGTTATTTCAAGACCCGTCGTAAAAAAAAACCGCGTTATTTCAAAAACCGTCGTAAAAAAAATCCGCGTTTTTTCAAAAACACGCGTAAAATAGTCAGCACCACATCTAACGTGACTTGACTTTTTTTACGACGTTTTTTGAAATAACGCGGTTTTTTTTTACGACGGGTCTTGAAATAACGCGGTTTTTTTTTACGCGGTTTTTTTTACGCGGGACCATTACCGTCGTAAAAAAAAAACTTCAGTGTATCTATAGCAAAATTATATTACCATTTGTTAAAAATTAAGTAACAAATTTATAACAAAATTTTGTTATATTATTTGTAATAAATTTATTTCAGAATTTATAAGAAATGTTGTATTGTCGTGAAAAAGATTGATAATTTTTGTAAAATTTTTCACTCGAGCCAACTGATTTATAATAAAACTTGTAACCAATTTGTTCTGAAATATACAGGGTGTTAGGTTCCTGAGTGCAAACTTTTTAAAGGGTGGTAGAGGACTATAAATGGTTAAAAAAAATTGCTCTACGCATATGGTCAAGTCTCAACCGTTACGTAGTTATTGAACTCCCCATGTTTTTTACTCTTATTGCCTTAACTGGCCATAACTTTAAAATGGTCAAACTTATCGCAGTTTTTTTATCCCTATTCGAAAGATTATTGAATTTTCGAATTATCAAATTATCAAATGGCATCTTTGAATCGGTTGGTTTATTTTTTTTTTAACTAGTTCATTTATTTGGGGCTCAATCGAAATCGGTTGGTTTAGTTAAATAACTAAGTTTTCTAGAGCAAAATAACTAAACATAGTGTGTTTTAATTTGTTTATGTCAATTATCTTTGAAACATGCGTAAAGAATTAAAATTCTTTTTTTTTGGCAAAGTTGTGGCCCCTGTTCCACTCTACAACTCGTTCTTTGACGTCAAACTTTTAACTCTTATCGTTTTCTTGCAATTTTCATTTAAATGTGCGGCACAGTGCGTAAAAAAGTGCTTACCATGACGATTGCAAATTTATGATCTGAAATGCGACGTTTAAATCGAAACAAGAACAAGAAAACGATAAGAGATAGAAGTTTGATGTCAAAGAACGAATTGTAGAGTAGAACAGGAGCCACAACTTTGTTATAGAAAGAATTTTAAATTATTGCGCATTTTTTAAAGATAATTGACAAAAACTAACTAAAACACACTACTTTTGAGCTATTTGCTCTAGAAAACTTAGTTATTTAACTAAACCAATCGGTTCAAAAGAAAATTTAATAATCTTTCGAATAGGGGTAGAAAAAACTGCGATAAGTTTGACCATTTTAAAGTTATAGCCAGTTAAGGCAATAAGAGTAAAAAACATGGGGAGTTCAATAACTACGTAACGGTTGAGATTTGACCTCATGCGTAGAACAACTTTTTTCACCATTTATGATCCTCTATCACCCTTTGAAAAGTTTGCACTCAGGAACCTAACACCTGTATAACAGAACTTGTTATTACTTTGTGATGATTTTGTTAATTTAGTCTAACAAAATTTGATATAATCTTGTTATGATTATATCTCAACTTGTTATGTTTTGTTTTAATTGTAACGAATTTTGTTAGAATTTTGGTTATTTTTACTACTAACGGTACATGTATTATAAAAACTGTTTTTACAAAATTCATTATAACAAAATAACACAATCTGTTGTTAGTCAGGTAAATGTACTTATCATAAAGAGATTTAAAAAAAAAGATCTGAAATTGTGTAAACCCTTGTTGAAAAATGGTCCACTCTCGATGATGACCATGTGATGGATTGAAAAAAAAAAGAAGCAATACACTCTTGGAGGATTTTGTTTCTGGTGTTTCTTAAGGAATCGCAAGAGAAATTTCTGACAGACTTCCTGTAGAACTTTCCGATGAAATTCCCAGATGATTTCCTAGGAGATTTTTTTTCCATCCATTAAAGAGTTTCTGAAGAAATTCCTGCTGAAATTCCTGAAAAAAAAAACACTTGGAATACTGGAGGAGCTTCTAGAGATATTTTAGAAAGAACCATTGGAAAGAAATACCTATCGTGACGAATTTCTTAATGAATTCTTGAAAATAATTCTGTAAAACTCTTTAGTCAAGTTTCTACCTCTGAATGGGATTTCTATCTGGAAGACATCTTGAAAAAAGTAAGAGAAAAATATCTAGAAGAGGAAGATTTTTCGAATTAGTTCTTGAAAGAATACTCGGAGAAATTCTGTTGAAAATCCATGGTGGAACTCATTGAAGAATCTTTTGGTACATTTTACAACCCCAGTAAGATGTTGGAGTCAACAGGGCCCAGACAGGCATTCTGGACGTACATTACGCCAGCGTTGTGTGCTAATCTTTACATCCTAGAAGAGTTAAAAATTCTTCAATAGTATTCCTGGGCAATATTTTGATGAAAAATCTGAAGCTTCTTCTATAAATTCTTCCAGAAACAACTTTTCAAAATCTTCCAGGGATTCCTTTGAAAACTCCTTCGGCAAGTATTTATTCAGATATTGCTTCACAAACACATCCAGGAATATTCTCTTCCTCCACAGAACACAGAAAATATTCAGAGATAGGATCTGGGACCATTTGGGCAGGGAGACCTATTTTGGGCAATTGCTGTTATAACTCTGTCAATTTCAAACCAATTGACTTGAATTTTTGATCATGGCTAGGAAGTACACGTATCTGATCGTGTCCCAAAAATTAAGTCAGTCGGTTCAACATTGACTGAGTTATAGCAGTAAGTGCCCAAGATGTGTTCCACTGCCCAAACGGTTCCAGGCCCTATTTTACGAAATTATTCCCAGAGCTTCTTTGAAAAATGAAATATGAAATATATGAAATATGAATGAAATATTTATGAGATATCTAATTGATCTATGGTGTATTTCAGAAAATCATTCAGAAAATCTGCCTTGTCAAAGCTATTCCAAAGATTTTATAGGAAAATATTCCGTGGATTGATTCAGAATTTGATCCAAGAATGACGTCAGAAATTTCTCCAGTATTCCCTTCACAAATTTCCAAGGATTTACCCAAAAGTTGCTCCATGATATTCACCTGTATTTACTTCAGGAATTCAGTACGTGAATCTTGTGCAATTTCTTAGAAAGATCTTCCCAACGTTTTAATAGAAATTTCAGCGATTCCTTTATAATTTATCTCAAGAATTCTTTTCATTGTTTTTCATTTGATGCGTTTTGCGAATATTGGTTTGGTTCTCTTTTACATTCGGCCACTTTCGGCGAGACAACTGGAACCGATTTCAGAACACTATTAGCAGTTTCTAATGTGAGCTTGCTTAGCCTATTTTCTTGCTAACCGTACAATTAGGTTATCGAAAAGGCAACGATTTGATGTGACGCATGTATGAGTTTGGTTCACTTTTATATTTGGCCACTTCCGGTGGGACACCCGGAACCGGTTCCGGAATGCTGCCGGTTCAGATATAGTCTGCGACTGTTTTCCTGCTTACCGTTCATCAGATAACCGAAAATTCTGTGTTTTGATGGGTCGCATGTACGGGTCTGTTGCATTTTCATATTTGATCGCTTCCTGGGGTACCGGTCCGGAACACCTAAATGGTCATAACTCCGGAACGGCTGGACCGATCTAAACCATGTTCAATAGGAAACAATGGGACAATATAACCCGTCAAATGAACCATCGGTCGTTGCATTCGGTTCATATTTTCTATCTAAAACGGAGGTGATCTTTTTGTACACATACACACACACATACATACACACATACATCATCTCAATTCGTCGAGCTGAGTCGATTGGAATATAAGACTTAATCCCTCCGGGGGCTCAATCCAATTTTCGTCTTTAGAGTGAACATATAGCCTTTCGGTACACCTTGGTGTACGAGAAAGGCAAATAGGTGTGTGGTTAAGACGCGTGATACGAAACGCAAATGTCAAAATATACAATAACGAAAACAATATTAAACATGCAATTAGGTCTAAGGGAAGACAGAGTGATCAACCCCAGAGGGAATTTTTGTCGTAGGATGAGAGGAGAAAGTAGTTTGGTTTTGCAATTTTACGCGCCTGTTCTCCTGGACAATGGAGCAGCTCTCAGCAGCGTCTGTTCCTCATGTCACGGCAACTCCCAGGACCCCAGAAACTGCAAGGACCCCAGCAAACGAAAAGACATGCGATTGGAAACTCGGTTCGTGGATCTGTCAATCTCTCAGCTAAATCGGGAGCATCTTCGCTGATCAACTGGAGGAAAGCGGGTTCGGCATCGTAGCGTTGTTGGAGGTGTGTTGGACAGGATAAACGATGCAAACGTTTTAGGTAACTAAACCATCTAGCAGTAGATGCGGCAACACATGCAAGCCAAGAACAGCTTTTATCGTATTTAGCGGAAACAGAAGCGCATTATCAGTTGGTGGTGGTTGGTCAACGAAAGAATGTGAAAGTTGATGATTAAGAACCGTTTGTTCAACTTCAGCATAATCAACGTGCAGAGCTCTCACTCCCGAATCACGGATGAAGACAAGGACGCATTCTATGCACAGCTCGAACGCGAGTACAAACGTTAGCCATACCACGACGTTTGCATCATCATAGAAGACCTAAACGGGAGGGTTGGCCAGGAAAAGGAAATGACCGACGATTGTAAAGTTCAGCGCCAACCAAATGACGAATGGAAACGGCCTACAATCAATCGTTTTCGCCACCTCCAAGGATATACGTAACACATCTTTACAACTTGAAGTGTTGATTTTCTTCATTCATCGCCTATGTTATCGAAATATCCAGAAAAATGGCTTCGTGGTTTATGGATAGAGTCAATTTTATGAAGGAACTAGATAAAAAATTTTTATGAAGTTCAACTCGCTCTTTGTGTTTGTGGAAAATCCACAGTAGGCCTGTCCAGCTTTTCAAAAATGGTCTCTGATTCTCAAGTCCACCCCCATATTTTGATTGGCATCCTAAAAGAAGTAACTGGTCAAAATTTCAGCCAAATCCATTGAAATTAAGAGGTGCATCAAATCCATTTTGTGTTTTTCAACTATTTTTGAACTTCAAAAAATCATAACTACACTAAAACATGTCAAAACTTAATTCTTTCGGCAGAAATTGAAAGCTATACTTGTCTGCTATAACTTCTCCGAACAACGTGTGCCAATAAAATTGAAGGAAACATGTGTAATTATCACATTTGTAATCAGAAAAACCTTAAAAAGTTGATTTTTTGATAGATTTCGTTCTGGAACACCCTAATATACTTAATAAGTTGGATTTTTCAAAACGGCATCATATTCTCCAATGTTTTTTGGTTATTTGCTTCTTTGACACCAATGCTGTAGGAGTTGAGCAAAAATTACTAAAATTCGTGAAAGTCAAATGTGGCCTAAAAACTAGCTTTTTGGAGGCAATCACGTTGTGGCGCGAAATTGTACTGAACGTAGTAGCTTTGCTTCCTAGTAGTTTGCCTTGGCTACCCCCTACCACGGGTGATAACAAACAAGCGCGATGACAGGTGTTGGCTATCATATCAGTGCTGACGCGATGCCACTTTTTGCGCGCCAAAGCGTGATTGCACCCGAAAAGCTAGTTTTTAGGCCACATTTGGCTTTCACGAATTTTAGTAATTTTTGCTCAACTCCTACAGCATTGGTGCCAGAGAAGCAAATAACCAAAAAACATTGGAGAATATGATGCCGTTTTGAAAAATCCAACTTATTACGTATATTAGGGTGTTCCAGAACTAAATCTATCATAAAATCAACTTTTTAAGGTTTTTCTGATTACAAATGTGATAATTACACATGTTTCCTTCAATTCTATTGGCACACGTTGTTTGGAGAAGTTGTAGCAAACAAGTATAGCTTTCAATTTCTGCCGAAAGAATTAAGTTTTGACATGTTTTAGTGTAGTTATGATTTTTTGAAGTTCAAAAATAGTCGAAAAACACAAAATTGATTTGATGCACCTCTTAATTTTAATGGATTTGGCTGAAATTTTGACCAGTTACTTCTTTTAGGATGCCAACCAAAATACGGGGGTGGACTTGAGAATCAGAGAACATTTTTGAAAAGCTGGACAGGCCTAATCCACAGGGAGTGGTTGAAAATTCCTACTCCTTGCCATCAACTCAACGGCAGATTTCAAAATGTAAAACCTTTGAAAACATAAAAAAACAAGAAGTTCATCAACACTAGGAGACACACCTTCCGAGAATCTCCATCCTCCAATATCCAAACGACGACGCACATGTGCCTTCTTTTGATTGTAAATTTTCCGCCTGACATGTGTTGCTTCGTTCGTTCGTTCACCATTCTCAGAAGCAACAGTCCGAAAAATCAACCTTCTCGACAAAAAAAAACAGTTTCTCGCTCGATTGACAGAAATTAATACCCTGTTTCGTCCGTCAGGCAGAACAACGACAAGACACTGAACTGATGATGGCTCTGATTTTTTTCTTCTGCCTCCTTGTTGACATCAACCTATCACCAATCTTTGCCAGCGTTTTTTTTATGCGTAAAGGAAGTATGCAAAGTTCGGTGGGAGGCCCTAGCTATTCTCACTGTTGGTGGTGGGTGACCCAGTTGGCGCCTAGCGAATCGTTCGACGACACAGGAAGAAGCCTTGGTGCAGGCGACGACGATGGAGGAAAACCAGAGGAAACTTTTTATAACTTTTCAATTAGCTATATAAACAGCAGGTTGGAAATAAACTTTTCTTCCCGTCCAAAAACCACACGACTGGTTTAGGTTTCTTCTTGGAATCTATGGTCGTTGAATGTTACTGCTACTACACTTTGTTGTTGTTGTTGCTTTTGCTGGAACGTCGTCGTCGCCGAGGAAAAATGTACCAGTCAGCACTGGCGGCGTTGTTCTTGCAGCCAGCAGCGGTATCCTTTTGATTTGTGCTTTATTCATGTTTTATTGTCGCATAAATTTCAACTTATGCTCACGTTCACGCACGCATGTTTGTATACAAATTTGTACAAATACCGTGTTGTTAGTACTATGGTATGGTGGTTCCACGTAATTCTTGGTACGGCAAACTTGTGCGCTGGGGGTTGCAAGGAGTGAATGAAATTGCGTCTGTTTATTTGATGACAGCGATTTTTTTATGGCACCTACACAGCTACGACTTAGCAGGCAGGAGAGAAAGACTAATTGCAATGCATATAAAAAATGAAATATAAGTGATCCATAAAGTTTTTTCAAAGTTAAAAGAAATATTATGCCATCGTTAACCCGAAGAGGTACAGTAGGTAGATTGGGAGATAAGTTTTTCCCAAAGATTTCCTTTTTCAATGAAAGATTATTCTAATTGAGCTGTTATCCGATTTCCATGTGTAATTATCACATTTGTAATCAGAAAAACCTTAAAAAGTTGATTTTTTGATAGATTTCGTTCTGGAACACCCTAATATACTTAATAAGTTGGATTTTTCAAAACGGCATCATATTCTCCAATGTTTTTTGGTTATTTGCTTCTTTGACACCAATGCTGTAGGAGTTGAGCAAAAATTACTAAAATTCGTGAAAGTCAAATGTGGCCTAAAAACTAGCTTTTTGGAGGCAATCACGTTGTGGCGCGAAATTGTACTGAACGTAGTAGCTTTGCTTCCTAGTAGTTTGCCTTGGCTACCCCCTACCACGGGTGATAACAAACAAGCGCGATGACAGGTGTTGGCTATCATATCAGTGCTGACGCGATGCCACTTTTTGCGCGCCAAAGCGTGATTGCACCCGAAAAGCTAGTTTTTAGGCCACATTTGGCTTTCACGAATTTTAGTAATTTTTGCTCAACTCCTACAGCATTGGTGCCAGAGAAGCAAATAACCAAAAAACATTGGAGAATATGATGCCGTTTTGAAAAATCCAACTTATTACGTATATTAGGGTGTTCCAGAACTAAATCTATCATAAAATCAACTTTTTAAGGTTTTTCTGATTACAAATGTGATAATTACACATGTTTCCTTCAATTCTATTGGCACACGTTGTTTGGAGAAGTTGTAGCAAACAAGTATAGCTTTCAATTTCTGCCGAAAGAATTAAGTTTTGACATGTTTTAGTGTAGTTATGATTTTTTGAAGTTCAAAAATAGTCGAAAAACACAAAATTGATTTGATGCACCTCTTAATTTTAATGGATTTGGCTGAAATTTTGACCAGTTACTTCTTTTAGGATGCCAACCAAAATACGGGGGTGGACTTGAGAATCAGAGAACATTTTTGAAAAGCTGGACAGGCCTAATCCACAGGGAGTGGTTGAAAATTCCTACTCCTTGCCATCAACTCAACGGCAGATTTCAAAATGTAAAACCTTTGAAAACATAAAAAAACAAGAAGTTCATCAACACTAGGAGACACACCTTCCGAGAATCTCCATCCTCCAATATCCAAACGACGACGCACATGTGCCTTCTTTTGATTGTAAATTTTCCGCCTGACATGTGTTGCTTCGTTCGTTCGTTCACCATTCTCAGAAGCAACAGTCCGAAAAATCAACCTTCTCGACAAAAAAAAACAGTTTCTCGCTCGATTGACAGAAATTAATACCCTGTTTCGTCCGTCAGGCAGAACAACGACAAGACACTGAACTGATGATGGCTCTGATTTTTTTCTTCTGCCTCCTTGTTGACATCAACCTATCACCAATCTTTGCCAGCGTTTTTTTTATGCGTAAAGGAAGTATGCAAAGTTCGGTGGGAGGCCCTAGCTATTCTCACTGTTGGTGGTGGGTGACCCAGTTGGCGCCTAGCGAATCGTTCGACGACACAGGAAGAAGCCTTGGTGCAGGCGACGACGATGGAGGAAAACCAGAGGAAACTTTTTATAACTTTTCAATTAGCTATATAAACAGCAGGTTGGAAATAAACTTTTCTTCCCGTCCAAAAACCACACGACTGGTTTAGGTTTCTTCTTGGAATCTATGGTCGTTGAATGTTACTGCTACTACACTTTGTTGTTGTTGTTGCTTTTGCTGGAACGTCGTCGTCGCCGAGGAAAAATGTACCAGTCAGCACTGGCGGCGTTGTTCTTGCAGCCAGCAGCGGTATCCTTTTGATTTGTGCTTTATTCATGTTTTATTGTCGCATAAATTTCAACTTATGCTCACGTTCACGCACGCATGTTTGTATACAAATTTGTACAAAGACCGTGTTGTTAGTACTATGGTATGGTGGTTCCACGTAATTCTTGGTACGGCAAACTTGTGCGCTGGGGGTTGCAAGGAGTGAATGAAATTGCGTCTGTTTATTTGATGACAGCGATTTTTTTATGGCACCTACACAGCTACGACTTAGCAGGCAGGAGAGAAAGACTAATTGCAATGCATATAAAAAATGAAATATAAGTGATCCATAAAGTTTTTTCAAAGTTAAAAGAAATATTATGCCATCGTTAACCCGAAGAGGTACAGTAGGTAGATTGGGAGATAAGTTTTTCCCAAAGATTTCCTTTTTCAATGAAAGATTATTCTAATTGAGCTGTTATCCGATTTCCATACAAAGTGGTCAATTTTGACATGCTATAACTTTAAGGTTGAAGGATTTGTCATTGAGATAACCGTCATCATTGAAAAAGCAAAAGTAGTTTTCTGGTTCAGTGCTGAAAATTCCGCAGTGAAAATGTATTCACTGTATTGTGGATACAGAATGGAGTACAGTGAATATATTTTCAAAGCAAACATTCAAGTTTTGAGCGACAAAACTGCTTTCGAATTTTCAATGATGACGATTATATCAATGACGAATCCTTCAACCTTAATTTCCTTTGTTCGACTGAGCTGAAAAGTTGACAACAAATTATTAAGCTTGATTTTGTTATAGAACAATTTTGAGTTTTTTTTTTAGGAAGAGGAGCTCCAACGGAGTGACATTAACATTCTTAGCGACGTCACTCCCAACGTTTTTGCTTCACGTTTATGATACGATACGGAGCGGCTGACGAGATGTCGCCGTTCCATAGTTTTGTTCAATTGTATTCAATGACGCTGCACAGTAGGCCTGGCCGCTTCAATACTTGTAATACATCTCTGATGCCTTGCAAGCATTGATAATGACAAGAAAAATGGTAGAAGTAGTCGATTCTACCATTTTCCAGGATTCTGTCAATGAATGGCTGTGTATGTGTAGACTAGACTAGACTAGACTAGACTAGAACAATTTTGAGGTTTTTTAGAACTTCTGTAAAAAAACAGTAAAAACACCGTGTCCGATATGTTTATTTCATATCTGCAATCCATATTTTAAAAGTGAATGCATGTCTTGAAGGGCCACATAATACTGATCAAATAAAGTATACAGATTAATAAGACGTCTCTTTCTACTTGCTTTTCTAAGCCTTACAGTGCACCTGAGTCTGCTTGCTCTGGTAGGCAAGCAAAATTTTAAAAAAAGTTTTCTATTCTAAATTTCTGAAAAGGTTAGTATTGAGTTTTCTCCCCAAATATTATATTAAATGTATTGACAAGAACTAATGAATAATCAACAACAGAATACGAACCGATACTATTGGCGACAACCCCAGCGATGAAAAGGGACTTACGATTGGAAGCTCGGTACGTGGGAATGCAGAGATCTCCGTTTCATCTGGAGCACCCGCATACTTGTCGATATACTGAAGGACCGCGGGTTCGGCATTGTAGTGCTGCAGGAGGTGTGTTGGACAGGACCGACCAACGCACAGTGGGAAAAAACCGACCCAAAAAGGCACCTAATTATTGCGGCTGATTGCGATCTTTGAAGCCCATCTTTTCCGAATGGAAAAATGTCAAAGAATCGATTGATGATAGTTTCATTCACCGGAATTAAGTGTAAGTGTCCATTTTGCCCCATTTTCCCCTAAAAAACACTGTTTTTCTGAATTAAATAATGGTTTCAACTGATTGCGGCTAACCAACCAACTTTTTATTGACGTAGAATTGACAGGTGCATTCTATGGAGCATACCTCGATCTGTGTCTTTGACTGGAAGTACCCATATTGCCTCATTTTCCCCTAAAAACTGTTTTTCTGGATTAAAAAATTGTTTCAACTGATTGCGGCTAACCAACCATTTTTTTCTTGATGTAGAATTGACAGGAGCATTCTATGAGACACACCTTGATTTGTGTCATTGACTGAAAGTGCCCATTTTTCCTCATTTTCCCCTAAAATACAGTTATTCTGAATTAAAAAATAGTTTCAACTGGTTGCGGCCAACCAACCATTTTTTACCTGATGTAGAATTAACCGGCACATACTTTGGGGTGCACCTCGATATATGTCATTGACTGAAAGTGCCCATTTTGCCTCATTTTCCCCTAAAATACTGTTTTTTTTCTGATTTAAAAATTAGTATCAACTGATTGCGGCTTACCTACCATTTTTTCTTGATGTAGAATTGACAGGTGCATGTTTTGAGGCACACCTCTCCCCGTGTCCATGACTGGAAGTGCTCATTTTGCACAATTTTCCCCTATAAATACTGTTTTTTCTGGATTAAAAAATAGTTTTAACTGATTGCGGCTAACCAACCAATTTCAATCTGTTTCAGAACTAACCGGCGCATACTTTGGGACGCACCTCGATCAGTGTCTTTGACTGGAAGTACCCATTTTACCCCATTTTTCCCTAAAAATACTATTTTTCTGAATTAAAGACATGTTTCAACTGATTGCGGCAAACCAATTGATTTTTGTTTGATGTAGAATTAACTGGCGTATATTTTGGGGCACACCTCGTTCTGTGCCTTTGGGTGGTGGTGCCTATTTTGCTCCATTTTCCTCTAAACTACGGGTTTTCTGGATTTAAAAATAGTTTCAATTGATTGCAACTAACCAATATTTTTTCCTGGGTTTAAATACTGTTTTCTGGGTTAAAAAGTTTGTTCCAACTAACTTAAACAATGTTTTAGGGGAAAATAGGACAACATGACCATCTCCAATCAATGACACAAAGTTTGTCTGACAATATGCTCTGATCAATTCTACATGAGGAAAAACTTGTTTTATTAGCTTAAGCTGTTAGCTTAAATTGCTTAGCTTGTTAGCTTGTTAGCTTGAATAAGTTGAAATTGTTTCTCAAACGAGAAAAACAGTGTTTTAGGGGGTAAAGGGGAAATGGGCACTTCTAGTCATAATGCATCGATTATTTTCACATTAGGAAAAAAATGCTTGGTTAACCGCAATTAGTTGGAACTAATTAGGGGAAATTTGGTTAAACGGGCAATTTCAGACTAACGCATAGCGCGAGGTGTATCCCATAGTATGCATAGGTCGATTCTACATCAGGAAAAAAATATTGATTAGCTGCAATCAATTGAAACTATTTTTAAATCCAGAAAATCCGTAGTTTAGGGGGAAATGGAGCAAAATGGGCACTACCACACAAAGACACAGAACGAGGTGCACCTTAAAGTATGTGCTGGTTAATTCTACATCAAGTAAAAATTGATTAATTAGCCGCAATCAGTTGATACAATTGTATAATTCAGAAAGATAATATTTTTAGGGGAAAATAAGACAAAATAGGTGCTTCTAGTCAACGACTAAGATCAAGGTGTGCCCCAAAACATGCGCCGGTTTATTCTACATCAGGTAAAAATTGGTTGGTTAGCCGCAATCAGTTGATACTAATTTTTAATCCAGGAAAACTGTATTTATAGGGGAAAATGGGTCAAAATGGGCACTTCCAGTCAAGGACACGGATCGAGGTGTGCCTCATGAAATGTTCCTGCCAATTCTACATCAAGAAAAATGGTAGGTATGCAGCAATCAGTGGATACTAATTTTTAATTCAGAAAAAACAGTATTTTTAGGGGAAAATGAGGCAAAATGGGCACTTTCAGTCAATGACATATATCGAGGTGCACCGCAAGGTATGTGCCGATTAATTCTACATCAGGTAAAAATTGGTTGGTTGGCTACAATGAGTTGAAACCATTTTTTCATTCAGAAAAATAGTATCTTAGGGGAAAATGAGGCAAAATGGGCACTTTTATTCAATGACACAAATCAAGGTGTGTCCCATAGAATGCACCTGTAAATTCTACATCAAGAAAACAATGGTTGGTTAGCCGCAATCAGTTGAAACTATTTTTTAATCCAGAAAAACAGTATTTTTAGGGAAAAATGAGGCAAAATGGGCACTTCCAGTCAAAGACACAGATCGAGGTATGCTCCATAGAATGCACCTGTCAATTCTACATCAATAAAAAGTTGGTTGGTTAGCCGCAATCAGTTGAAACCATTATTTAATTCAGAAAAACAGTGTTTTTTAGGGGAAAATGGGGCAAAATGGACACTTACACTCAATTCCGGTGAATGAAACTATCATCAATCGATTCCTTGGCATTTTTTCCATTCGGAAAAGATGGGCTTCAAAGATCGCAATCAGCCGCAATAATTAGGTGCCTTTTTGGGTCGGTTTTTTCCCACTGTGCAACGGGGCGAACGGCTGCGGCAATACACGCGAGCTGGAAACAGCTTTTATAGTGATGGGTCTGGCTAAGGGCGCTATGCAAAGGCGCGATCAACGAAAGAATGAGCAAGTTGGGGGTCAAGGGTCGGATCTTGAACTCCAGCATAATCAACGAACACAGCTCATACTCCGGAAGCACTGATCATGACCAGGACGCATTCTACGCACTGCTCGGACACGAGTACGATAGCTGCCCAAAACACGACGTCAAGATCATCATAGGAGACCTAAACGCTCAGGTATAGGCCAGGAGGAGTAATTCAGATCGACGTCATACGTTCATACGTTCATACGTTAGCGTTAGCGTTAGCGTAGTTACGGTATACTTCGTAGATTGGATACTAACAACATTCATGTACCTTTTGCTAATCTTGCTCGGATTGCTTTTCGGAACAAAGCTGGGGAGCTAACTTCGCTCCAATCTTATGCAAGAATACCAAAAGCACAAATGTCATTATTCCCGGCCACGCCCATCTTTACCGTAACTTGGGATAGGGGAAGGAAATGTTGATGTAGCACTCATATAAGAGGCCTCCGACTCAGTGACACTCCCATAAGTACTACGGAGTGGGTGGTTGGGAGATGTATTATGTAGACACATAGCTATGAAAAGCTGACGATGGATCCACGGCATTGGTTGTTTAGTTGATTAAAATTTAATCTTTTGAAAGCCGGCAATCAAAAGAGATTTTTTTCTATTTATTGTTTAAATAATTATGTTTCTGCTCAGTAAGAGGCCCAAGCAGAACCGATCCCTCCAGGGTCATCAGAACATTACAATAAATGTTTGAAACACGTGAAAAAAAAATGGCGATCCGAGAAAAAAAACTCAATTTAAATAAAAAACGCGAAAACAACGAAAAAAAAACATCTTAATTTATTAAAAAAAAATACGAAAAACGAGTTGAAAAAAATAAAATCTAAAGATATTTTTTCTATTTATTGTATAAATAAGTATGTTTCGGCTAAGTGTGAGGCACAAACAGAACCGATTAAACGCAAGGAAAAAAAAATTGGTGATTCGAAAAAAAAATAACAAAATAAAAAATAAAACAAAAAATCGCGTTACACAACAACAAAGAACATTTCAATTTATCTAAAAAAAATAAAATAAAATAAAACAAGATCGCGTAAAACGAGTAAAAAAACATGATTGGCAATCAAAAAAAAAAAAACAATTTTTCTAAAAAAAAAATGCATCAACACCCGCGACATTACGACACAAGGCACAAAGAAAAACGACGCGAACAACGTGGTCTACCCGCCACCGAATGATATGGCGATCTTGACCCTTCAAAAAAATAAGAAGGATGTTTCGCGTCCCGACTTCAGGGTTGCCCGCTTGTACATCTGAAATTGAAAATAATATTAAATGGTGATAGTCTCACAACAGTTACATAATTTTCGGAAAAAATCTCTCTATACATAGACATAGACATAGGGTCTCCAGTTAGCCAAGTGGTTAAGGCTATGGATCGCCAATCCGGAGACGGCGGGTTCGATTCCCTATTCTTTATTGATATAATTCAACGGACTTATAATAGTCTAATTGAATGTATACTTAATCTAAATGCACTTCAACTTCGATACAAATAAGACATCCTCACATCATTGACATTCAAAAACTTATAAAAATGAACATAATTCCGAGAACAACATTAATTACATTTTAAAACAACTGCCATCTACAATTCAATTACAGACTATGAAAAAGAATTACGCAGTATCAGGTCTCCACGTGCATTGTCTTCTTCTAAACTCGCGAAACTTTACACTCCTTGGCCACGTAGAAGATTTCATTGCGACGGATTTCCACTTATGGTCGAGCACAATTTTGAAAGAGATGTAATCAAGAGTCCTACTGTCAATATAATTCGGTACGAGTTTTCTAACATTGTCGCACTCAGACTCACTGGCACCTAGACATCGCGAAACCATCCGCTGGACATCTCCCTCAGAAACGCTTCCGTCAATGTTGGATAGCACTAAAACGAAGTTCTCATCTCCGTCCGTTGAAATGGAATACCCTTCCGAGCGCTCCGAAACTTCGATCGAATATGATGGTTCTCTGCTAGAGTTTGTTGTACTTTTTTCGCTATCAGGTCGTCTCGTCGGAGTCGAATGTCGCATTACAGAGGTCATAGCACATTCAGTATTTGAAGCAAGCACAGACAATATCGAATCCACTTTTGTTTTCAAATCGTCGACATCTCGTTGAAGTGGGCATTTCGGCTCTAGATCGTTCGAAGTAATCGGCTGTTTTGGCTTTTCATTTCTTTCCTGTCTCCATTGTAAGAACTCGGTCATGCATTCGTCACACAACCAAAAACTATTTCGTTTTGGCGGCGACACAGCAGCGAGATCGGCTTTGTCTAACCCAGCGCAAGCAGCATGGAATAATGCAGCACACAATCCATTGCAATAGATGAACGGTTCATCTCTTGTTGCGACTGGAACGAGGCATTTCTTGCAAGCCATGGCGGTCAAATGTGATCACGAAAATGCAATTTTTGAACGTAAATAGCTTTAACTTGGATAATTTGGCAGTTAAATTATCTACAGTTACTTGAGATCCGTAATTTTCCAGTGCTTCACATAAATTTAAATGACTATTTTGGCGGTAAGCGACAATATTCCGAGAGCAATACTTTATACACACCGACCAATCGAACAACACAACACACACAATATACAAATTCATGCAATGGCAGGCAAAGACAGCCTCTCAATTAATAACTGTGGAAGTGCTCAAAGAACACTAAGTTGAAGCGAGGCAGGCCAAGTCCCAGTTGGGACATAGAGCCATAAAGAAGAAGAAGAAGAAGAAGAACATAGACAAAAATTACCTGAATCCTCCTGAAACACATGGTTTATTAACAATGAAAAACATAATACAAAAAAAAAGTAGAACAAATTATGATCTTGGAATTTTCCTGCATTTAAATTAACAAAGTTAAAAATTACAAGATCAGAATTTGGTATGGTAGATCTTAAACCGTAACGCACCATTATAAGGTGATCTACCCACGTAACGGGGCCCTCTATGAACACGGCCATACGTAGCACTTACTTCCAGCCTTTATTGTTAAGCCTGAAGATCACCACAGTAGACGGAATCACAAATCTACCACGTCCCGATTGACGGACAGCACTTTTCTGACATTATCAACGTGTGAACTTATCGTGGCGCTTAAAGGCCGTTCACACCAAAATTTGGACAAAGTCTTCATCCTGTTTCTTAGTCGAACTACTACGGAATGGGATGAAACTTTATATGCTCAAAAGCAGAGATGCCATACATACAGATTTTTCTGCATTATACAGATTTTTGACCTTTTATACAGACAAGAAACAGAGTACAGAAAAATATAGATTTTTAGAATGTGATAAGGATTTTTTCCGGAAAGCATACAATTTGGAAATATTTTCAATAAATTTAATGAAAACTTTATGAATTGCTGCTTAAACTTTGACCAATTCTTCAAAAATTTATGCATTTTCATGCATGTATAAAAAAATAAATACCAGTAAAAATTAAAACCGACTGAAAGTAGTACATTTTTATTATTAGTTATTACTGAAATCTAAGCCTCTTGGTGGCTGCTATATCCTCAGAAAAATCTGTATTGATACAGATTTTTGATAAAATAATCTGGCATCTCTGCTCAAAAGCGATACATAGACGAACGAAAATAAAATACATTGTTCTTCAAATCACCGTTAGTGTTCAGGATGGCACCATCTGAGTTAGCAAACAGAAAATCTATTTTGCGCAAAGGCTTTGAAAATTCGTATTTTTTATTAACAAGTTCTCCCAAAATTCCGTTGAGTTGTAATGGTCGATGAAACATACTGCCTCAGAAAGTTCGAGTATCTCACAGTACAGGATTTTAACAAAACAAACTTACCATAATGAAGATCCTGAACGTCTGAAACGAAAAATTCTCTGAAAGATATTAAGTATGGCAAGCAATATGTTCGTGAGAGCTAAAATTTCATTTTTGATTTTTGTAACAACACATACGTTGGGATTTTTTCGGAAGAATGCCTCCAAAAGCTCTTACGTTTTCTGAACAAAAAAAACATGTGACCTTATTCTGATAAGATTTGGCCAGTTGCCAATCACTTGGTACAATCAAAACAACGTTGCTTATGTAACCAAGGATTGTTATCCACCAAACCGTCTACAGCTGCGACCAATTGAATAAAACGACAAGTTCACCGTGCAAACTTCACGAAAGGTGTAAACAAGAAAGTGCGCGCAGCAGCTAATGGCATCAAATCCATATAAGTCTATATGCTGTGGAGTTGAGTATCATATTTGTCTATAATATGAATAAAGAAATATGGATCAAAAACATGCTGTTGTTTTTCTAGAATAATTTTTCTGTGTCCGGATTTAGGTGTGAACGGCCTTTACATCGACTCTGAGCCTCTCTCGGAGGCTGCTGATGTACGATATAAGCAACCATCAACCACGCATCATGATATCAACATTGAGTACATATGTGGGACAAAGTGAAGAGAGATTTGGCAGAGAAGAACGCAGTGAGAACGGTCATGCTGCAGTACGGGACTCGGCAGAATATAGAGCGATGTAAAAGAACGCGAAAACAATACACCCGTCTCTTCCGGGAGAAAAGCGCCATTCGGAAGAAGCGAAATGCGAACAAATGGAACTGCTGTGTCGTTCGCAAGAAGCACAGATCCCAAGTAACCATTAGCATTATATTTAGCCTTTTTGTCCTTATAGGGCAATTATACAGCCATTAAAGAGTAGGTCAGTTCTACACTAGCACTGTATTAGCAGGCAAGGCGAAGTGCCGTATACTTACTTGGGATGTTCTAGCAGTTAAGCAGTTCATCAGTTTAACGCACCCCGCAAAGGCTTCGCGCCGCTAGATGAAATGTGCAGAAATAAGGACGAGACTCAACGAGAGCATGTTGACGGACGAACGTGAGATGAAAGGTGAAAGCAGCACTACGACGAACACTTGAATAGTACGGGAAGCACCGACATGGAGAACCAAGGTAGTGGCGAAATGACTATGCCAGTACAGCAGAGAGCAACAATGACCTAACTCGCACATTGAGAGAAGTCAAAAACACTATCCAGCAGCTCAAGAGCAATAAAGATAAATAAGAATGGCATCGGAGCTGAACATATAATGATGGACCCGGAAAAGATAGCCCCTTGCGTATCTGGGAGACCGATCTGCTACCGGAGAATTCAAAAGAAATTCCAAGCGATCACATTTCTGAATTTTGCCAACAAAATGCTTTTCCAGATCATCTTCGGTAGTCTTTCACCTAAATAAAATGAGTTTGAGGGAATTAACGAGCTTTCAAGGCTTAATTCAAAGCTGTGCGACAACGGACCAGATCGTCATCACGCGGCACTGTTTCCTTTAGGAGTTCTGCAGCTGGTAATCCAGGAGTTCCTCCAGGACTACCTCCAGGAACTCTTCAGGGGATTTTTATAAAAATTCCTTTAGATATCTTAAAAAAATCCAAGCTTTGCTTCTGTGATATATTCTGAAGTTTTTCTTGAGATTCTTTCAGGTACTTCTTCTGGGATTCATCCATAAATTCTTGCTGGTAAACCTGCCAAGCTTTTTCCAACATTTTCTACAGGAGCAGCTCCGGAGATTTATCCAAAGATTTCTGTACGGATTTCCTCCTTTAATAACTCAGTGGATTTATCAAGGAATTAAAAAAAATCTCAGGATGCATTGAATTATTTTGTCAAAGATGAAACAGATGTTTTGTTGGGGACTTCTCTGTGATTCATTTTTTTGAGCTCCCCCCTTTAGTTTTTCCAGGGGTTACTTTTGAGATTCTCCAAGAATTTCTTCTGGGTATTCCTACACCGATATGTCTTGGTAATGCTTCAGGAATTTCTATTGTGATTTCTTCCGGAATTCCTGCAGAGATTTATCTAGACTACCTAGCTGGATTTTTTTTCTGGGATTCATGCTTGAATTTCTAAAACCTTTTCTCTTGGGATTTTTCTAGGAATTACTCCAGATAGTCTCCCAGATTTTTGTTTTCAGGAATTCTCTCGTAGACTTCTCGGAAAATTTCGTGCAGAACTCTAACCGGGATTTCTTCAGAGATTTACAATGGTTCTTTTGGGAATAACTTTAGGGATCTATCCAGGAATGCCTTCAGAGAGGTTCTTGGAGGTTAGGGGCTGGAAATCTTTCGTCCTGCGGACGTACTCCTACATCTGTTACCACAACATCTTCGGTGTTTGTTCTGTCGCCATTGAGGTGCTCATCGTAATATTGCAGCCACCATCCGCTCGCTAGTGAGGTAATTGTGTTACAAAGCTTCTACGCGAGCGGTTCAGCTTCTCGTAGAACTTCCGTGTGTCCTGATCGCGGTGTAGCTCTTCCATCGTTTCGCGATCTGGGTCTTCCTGCTGACGCTTCATCCTCCGGAAGATTGTATTTGTATGTTCCGAGCCAGTCTATTTCGCGCCTCATTCGGCCTCGTACGGTGTTGCAACATTCTCGGACATGCTGCATTCTTCTCGTTTTTTCAACTGTTCATATTCGTCGTCGTACCAGTCGTTTCTGTGATTCGGAGTCGCGAAGCCTAGCGCTGCAGCCGAGGTACTACCTATGGCGGATCGGATGTCCCTCCAGCCATCATCAAGTGTAGCTGCGCCAAGCTGCTCTTCTGTTGATAGGACCACTGCTATCTGCTACCCGTAGTCTTGAGTCACTTCTACGTTACGCAGCTGCTCGATGTTGGGCCGTGGCGTTCGACTTCGACGCGTGTAATAACTGTCAAAAGTTTTGACACAGCGACTATGTAGTAATCCGAATCTTTATTCGCACTGCGGTATGTGCAGGCATATTCGGGAAGAATTTACCGTCGATTATAACGTGGTCGACTTGGTTTTCTGTTTGATAGACGAGTGATCTCCAGGTGGCTTTATGGATATCCATAAAGCCACCTGGGAATCATCTCATTATCAAACATATATATCTTTGCGGGTGACGAAAGTGCTTCGGATTACCATACCACGGGAGGCTGCAACGCTTATGCATCGCTGGCCGTCAGCCCACTTTTATCCATGCAATGGTAAATGATAGTGAAAGCTTTCCGTCCAGTGATCTAGAACTTTTTTGTTTCACACTCACACCCACATAAATATATCAATTCATCTTCCAACACTCACATTATCCAGCTAATCTCAACTTATGACACGTGTTCCAAGCCATCAAATCACAAATTTGAAATGCTTTGAATCATCCAAACGATAAATACCAACCAACCCACGAAGTTGTGTCAGACATTGAATGTCTCCTTTCTCCCATATCTCGAAGATGCCACCGCCAAATTCACTCTCCCCTAGACCGTCATAAACAGCTTATAATGTGACACTCGTTTGCCATTCCATTGTCGTGAAATTCCAGCGCGCTATCCTTCCAGCCAAACATTTCCACTGTCACATTAGCTCTCCTCCATGCTCCATCCCATCAGCCCCATCCGATTAGCACCACCCCAGTTTGACACGTCGTCTTTCAAAGGACCGACCACCGAACCAAAGGAAGGAGGCATATTCCTCCGTGACATTTCATGGCTCGGCATCATCATCGGTCGGAACCAGTTGCCGCCCGCCGAAGTTCCGGAACGATTCATTCCATTTTCCGATTGGTTTCTGGCTGGCTTTGCGTGTGTTCCTCTATGCGTTGACGCTGACGACGCACAGAGGTCCAATTCTGAGAAAAGCTGTCAGAAACTCAATTTCTGAACATGTTTTATATGGGATACAGTACATTGAGCATTCATCCATAATACCAGGAGCACTAACTGGCATTTAAAAAAATTGGAAATATTGATTTTGTATCTTGTTACAGCACTGAATAGCTGCTGATGAAAAAAGTGCTCAATTTTTGATAAAAAAAAACACAATCAAGTTCAACCACTACAAAAGTCTATTGAAATAAGTAATACAATTGCTTTCAAAAGTTTATTTGTAAGTTCTTGTGTATATCAGACATCTGCAATGGAGCAAGAGATCAAAATAACACTTTTGGCTTCAAAATTGATATTATATATCAATAGTACGAGACATTCTTACGGTTCGACTTTAAACTGTCTTACAAATCGCTCCCCGCTACTCCCCGCGGGGAGATTCCGTTCAAATGCTCGTTTATGCATGCAGAATCGGTTAGAAAAAAATGCAACTGCCAAGAGCTGCCAAAACAATAGCGCCATGATGATATGTGCATTTTTTTTATTTTTTTTTTTAACGTTCAAAATTTAGTATATTTCGTTGATATTGTATAAAATTAATTACAGAGCAATTAGTTACATTTCAACTGAGAGATAAAATTCCATTTCATTGACGTCTACTGCATTATCACAATTATTGATGAAGGTGACGTAGTTTACAAACATTTTAAGAATTTGAATCTTTTGGTTCCTATTGATATTGTCTAATTTTGGATGTATAAGTTCTTCGAATGATAGTCTCCTCCGTCCATTCAGGATTGTTGCCAGTATTCGTTGCAGACGCTCCCATGCCGCAGTTACTCTCGTACATTCGCATAATTTGTGCTTGATTGTTTCCGTTGCTGCATTACAGTATGGACACTGCTCGCTGTCTGCTCGTCCAATTATGAACCACAATTTCCGATGCTCGATTTTTTCGTTCACCAAAAGATACCAGCTACTTCGTTGCGCTGATGTTAGCCTCTTACTACCGATGTTTCGCCACACTCGTTTCGAATTCATAGTAAAATTGTATGAAAAACATCAATTTTGTTCGGATGTTGGTCAAAGAAACCGTTAGAGCGCTAAATCATGTTCCAATACACTCATATACAGTGTATCAAACAATTGGGTTTTTCAATTTTGAAAAATGTACTGTTTTTTTGATTTTATACGAAAGAGCACATTATTCTAAGCCACTATGATTTTTTTCAGATTTTTAGAACTTTATTTTGGTACCTAAAATCAATTTCAAAAACATTTTTTGAAATCACCTTTTGACAGCTGGGTAACTGTTTGACAGCTCCGCCCAGTACAAAATGCGACGAGGGGTGATTCAATAAATCGCTCCCATACAAACTTCAAAATGATTTTAAAATAGGTTCCCGGGTATCAAAATTCATGAAAATTTGGATTTCGGCTCAGTTTGGCATGCAGATACAGAATATGGAATTATCTCAACACCGTTAAAGAAGCCAATTGTCCGTACAGCAAATTTTTGTCAAAATAATTTTTCATTCAAATGTTTATAACTTTTTTATACGTCCATAAAAAACGCTAAAATTTAGACCAATCATAAACCATATATTGAAGCTCCATTGGTGAAATTTTGAGCGAGATCGAATAAGGGGCTGTCCATAAACCACGTGGTCATTTTTTTGGGACTTTTCAACCCCCCCCCCCCCCCTGCGTGGTCATTAGTCCATACAATTTTTTTTATTTGTCCATACAAAATGGTCATTGGCCGAACCCCCCCCCCCCCTTAATGACCACGTGGTTTATGGACAGCCCCTAAGTTTTCTGAAAGTTATAGAACTTTTTGTAAAACTTATAAGATTTTTGAACACATTTTTAAAACATTATATCTCAATATATACTCGATGAAACTTTTTCAATTTTTTTTTGTGTAACAGCTTAAACCTAAGGCTTTCATATGCACTACAAAAAATATGAAAAATTTGCTTATGTAGTTGACGATATTTAAAAAATTATCATATTTTGCACATATAATCTGCCAAACGTTTTCCACCAAAAAAGGGGCATTAACTGAACGAAAAATGCATAGGACCTACTCTTCATATGTAGTTTAGTAGGTCCTGTATAAAAATATTACATTAAGAGAGTTTAAAAAAATTGAAAACACTTGGCACTTTTATTGATCAAAATATAATAAATTTCCAAATAACTCTTTGAACATATACAGATTTTTCATATTTTTTGTAGTGAATATTTAACCTCAAACAAAGCTGCATATGAAAGCCTTAGGTATAAGCTGTATCACAAAAAAGATTGAAAAAGTTTCATCAAGTACATATTAAGATATAATGTTTTAAAAATGTGTTCAAAAATCTTATAAGTTTTACTAAAAGTTCTATAACATTCAGAAAACTTATTCGATCTTGCTCAAAATTTTACCAATGGAGCTTCATTATATGGTGTATTATTGGTCAAAATTTCAGCGTTTTTTATTGACGTATAAAAAAGTTATAAACATTTGAATGAAAAATTATGTTGACCAAAAAATTGCTGTGCGGACAATTGTTTGATACACTGTAGGCTAAAACTAGCAGACTACTATGATTTGGCAATTTTTTCCAGGTATTTTCAAATCTGGACCACTATGCGACGACGACGATGATGATGATGTTGCGAGACGGTTTTCTCGAAATTGGAAAAATACCCCCTAATGATGGGTTTAATGCACGCGTTTGTTGGCCTGTGGGTGACCTTGCTTCCCGGGTAGACGAATGTAACGAAATAGAGGGAAATATGGTGTTCAATTCATTTTGATACCGTTTTTGGTTGTGTTCAAGGCAATTTTAATAATAATTATTGAACTTGTCCAAATGAAAAAAAAATACTAAATGATCACATCTACTGTCATCGTATGCTCGGGTTACCATTTAAGTCAATGCCGACTAAATGGTATGGTTAGTGCCTCAAATGTTTCGTGGAAGAAGGAAATTCGAAATGGTGCTTAAATCGGACGACGGTTATTACAACCATTGGGCTGAGGGCGTGCTTTAAGATATTTTTTCCGATAGGATTTGGGTGTTCCGTGTTCGTGCTGTGGAATCATCCGTAGGCATCAAGCGTTGCTCCAGTCGTCTAGTGTCTAGACTAGAATCAAGATGAGGAGTAATGTTTTAGGACTAGCAGCCTCACGCCATGGATCAATGCCGGCTGTCGTTAATGGGAGTGGAGCGAGGAGCGCTGTCTGAATGATTTGTCTAATAGGCTTATGAATGCCAATGGGTTTTCAAGGGCGTAGTCAGGGAGGGCTTGAACTTGTAAGAAGCTTCAGTCTTTACTAAACATAGTCTAAAGGTGAAGCGGAATCAAAGAATTTCCAGTTTCACATTTTTTTAGTAAACAAACTGTACTTGCACCATTCTACACTACTGCCTCAAGTGTAGTTTTTATACTCTGTCGTAACAACACGCACAACTTATGGTGGATTGAAAAATGCAATTTCAACCAAATTGGAGAATTTGATGAAAACATTCAAGCGTAGTCGGTTAGCAATTAGGTTGAGATTTGAGCGAGATTTAGTTCTTAATGATGTGGTTCTAAGACGGGAAAACGATGTCGGTGGAATGGTGCGGTCGTTTTATTGGTGCCTTTTAATCGTTTACTCATGGAAGTAAGGATGTTAACATTTGTTGGAATGATGGAATTTATATCCTGTTCGCGTGGAAAGCTAAGGTTTATCGATGATTTAGTCGTGCTGCGTGCAAATTAGTTGAAATGTTGTGGGTGTGTAAGATTTACCTGCGTAAGCAACAGATGCAAACGCTATTTTCTTCTTCTTGGCGCAATATGTCAATTAGCATAAAATCAGCTTCTTAATTTAGTGTTCAAATAGCACTTCCATAGTTATTGATTGAGAGCTTGCGCTGTCAATGACCATTTTTCATAAGTATATCGCGTGTCAGGCGCCAAGTTACTCAATGCCCAAGGAAGTTATACTATTAGTGATCATTTAAGTTAATTTAGTTATTAGTATCAGTCTGTACAGTATCTACTGAAGGCGTAGGTAAATAAATAAATAAACTCCTAGAAGTGGAACTATGATAAAAGGATAAACATTAAAAGGACAAAAGGTATAACGAATAGTACATTAAAACCTTATAAATGCACATTTTATTTTCCGTATCGGGCCCCACGTCTGGGAACTTGGATACGAAAAAAATGGAACATTACAAATGCACAAAACACAAACATGCAACACACAATATTAATTGTGCCCAGTTATCTAAATAGATAACGAAGGCCAACCCCAGGATGACGAGGTTTCATAATTGTTCTTGGTCCATCAGTCATCCAAGACAGGTCCGTGCACAGAAGTGGCGCCAAGGGAGGGGTTTTTCTCAATTTCGGCAAAAGGCGGAGGGGCGCCTAGTGTATGAAGCGTCGATAATGGGGAGGGTTTAACCCCCAAACCACCCCCCCCCCCCTGTGCACGGGCTTGATCCAAGAATTGTATTTTGTTTGGCAGTTCGCCTTTTAATTCGCATCATCTGTTGCTGCAATCATAGCTTGTTTTGGTCTTGGAATTTCTAATCCTAAGGGGTCACCTAGATTCCGGCAACAGCACAAGATCGTCTGACGTTTGATGTCAGTGTTAGGGGACGACTTATTTGTTTTGTACAGGATCGCTGCCCGAAATGACTGGAGCGCTACAAATGCGCATTAAAATTTAACAACAGATGTACAAACCACAATAGCACATACAAAATAAACTGACGAAATGTTCACAACAATTTACAAACGTAACACACTCCATGCAACAATCGAAGAATTTTCCATGAATTGGAGAATGCAATGCATGGAAAATTCTTAAATCTACTTTACAACGTATCAACTATATTACAAACGTGACAAAGGTCGAATTGACGAAACATGAAATAGTTTTCATATCAAATTTAAAGTCATCAACTTGAATTTTGGCACACTGTCTAGGATTGTCTGATTATTTGGACGGAACCCAGCGGTCTTCCCATACAAAGTATTCTCATATTGTATAGTTTACTAAACCTCATGGAACAGCGGACATCTTGGATTTTCTGATTACAAATTTCGAATTCCGAACGTGTTTCCCAAAGCAAATACGCTCATATGGCAAGGTTTTAAAACTCCATTAAATAAGCTATGCTTTTAGGTAGGCCTTCATTTTCAATATGGACCCGCAATAATGGTTACCATTTTTGGACTCCGTACATCTTCCCCATACGACATGTCTTGGAGCCCAAAACTCCATAAAATACCCACTAGGGGAACTGGGGGTAAGACGCCCACGTTGAGGAAGAGTCAAATTTTAACCACGAAACACTTCATAATAAACACTTTTTTGGCACTAACATGAAGCACCAACATGTTTCCTCTCAAATAGAAGAGACCATAAACCAGTTTTATGTTTTACTACTGAAAAATTCAAATTTGAAAAAAAGTTTGATTTTCAGATTTTGAGTTTCAATGCGGGGTAAAACGCACCACTAGCCACAGCTAACGCCAGGATGCCAAATTGTGTACATATACTTGCGCGCCTGGTTTATTGTCAACTGTTATTGTTCGTGAATTGTAAACAGTCATTGCATAATTTTGGATCACCTGTAATTATGGGTCAATTCCATTTAAACGTCATAGTGAGCTGTTTTATCAATAATTACTTCAAAATGACACCTGGATGTGTGATTAGTGAACTTATTCATAGTAAAAATGGGTTGTTGCTTGGTTCCAATTTGTGTTCTACATAATTTATGCCAGAATTTGGATCTAAATGGCTATTTTAATGTAAATAACTAGGGGTGGGCATTTTACCCCACACATGCCTCAGAAGTTTGGACCCCTGTAAAAAAGTTATAAGGGCCAAATTCGATACTTTTTCCGCTTGGTACACAAACAATGGGAGTGTGCAAAACAGTTTATGGCGATAGCGAAAAAAATTCTTTTTAATGATGTAAAAAAGTGCAACAATTTGACAGGCTAAAATTACATCAAAAGTAACCAAAATCTTTTTTTGAAGTTTTTGTACAATTTTTTTAGTAGAAATATGTAAACTCAAATGTAAAGAAGCATTTTTAATCTTATTTTAACGATTACAGTTGAAAAAAGTGCTGATAATAACGTGGTTTGCCCAAAACAAGGGTGGCGCAACTTGCCCCCTATGGGCGTTATGGCCACAGTTCCCCTACTTTGACTTATATGACGCCATATTGAATTTTGGGCAGCCATTTTAAATTGTCTGAAATTAACCCCAAGTTTATGTGCTATGCTGCACTGCGTTCTTAAGAACCCATATCTTAAGGTAAAATAATAAAAAATATCGATTTTGTGCTCGACCTCAACATATATAACCCCTAAAGGACTGTTTAGATGGACTAAGCGATGGATTAAGGAGACTGTCAACACCCTACAGGTCCATGGAGCAAGATGGTGTAGAGAATAGTGTTCCAGGACACACAAGAACTTTCGCGAGTAAAGGACTTAATATCTACGAGCGTAATCGATTGATTGTTGTTACATTACTGATGCAGTGTAACGTCCTACAGGTCCATTGAACAATGCGCTGAAGAGAATTCATTTCCAAAGATATGCTAGGTCTTCCATGAACTTTCGCGAATCAAGGCCTCAAGATCTATAACCGTAATCAATGAATTGTTCTTACATGACTGATAATTGTGCTACATTCTAAAGGACCATGGAGCGGTAAAGACCTGAACAGATACAAGCGTTATCAATGCATCTTGGATATAATGCTCACTATTTTTGGACTCCGAAAATGTTTCTCATGCCAAAAGTACTCAATTATCATAGTTTTAAAGTTCATTCATTCATTTACACTCGGTTCGTGGGTGCAGTCCACCATCGTCGGCCGCGTTCCACTTTTGCCAGATCGTTCTGCATCTGGTACACCCACTTTGTACGCTGCCCTTCAGTTCTTTTTGTACCAAACACCAGCTTTGCAGAGTTGCTGTCCGGCATTCTCACAACATGCCCCACCCATCGTATCCTTCCAGATTTTGCCTCCTTTCGAAGGCTAGGCTAGGTTCGCCGTAGAGTGCATTGAGCTCGTGGTTCACTCAACGCCGTCACACACAATTCGAGTGCTTGTATGTCCTCCTCGAACATAGTCCAGGTCTAGAGTCCACCGCCGGTCTTATCAGCGCTATGTACATTAGGCCTGTCCACCTTTCAAAAATGTTCTCTGATTCTCAAGTCCACCCCCATATTTTGATTGGCATCCCAAAAGAAGTAACTTGTCAAAATTTCAGCCAAATCCATTGAAATTAAGAGGTGCATCAAAACAATTTTGCGTTTTTCGACTATTTGTGGACTTCAAAAAATCATAACTACGTTTACGTTAACTTTATAGCGTTTCAGGGGACTTTAGGAGGTTTCCATGGAAGTTTCTTGGCGTTGAAGAGACTTTTAGGAGTGCTTAGGATATTAAAGGCATTTTCAGGTAAGTTTAAGCCTAGCTATTTAGCACTGTAGTTGGAGGAAATGCCAATGCAGAACCCGTAGCTTCCGGAAAGGTAAGCCCAGCTCCCTGGGTTAGTGTGTTGATGTCAGGCCCTGCGAGCCAGCCGTAAAAAATACCGAAAAATCAACAAGAGAAGAACCGATACCCATGGCGACGACCACAGCGACGAAAAGGGACTTGTGATTGGAAGCTCGATACGTGGAACTGCAGATCTCTCAACTTAATCGGGAGCACCCGCATACTCGCCGATATACTGAAGGACCGCGGATTCGGAACCGTAGCGCTGCAGGATGTGTGTTGGACAGGATCTATGGTGCGAACGTTTAGAGGTAATCATACCATCTACCAGAGTTCCGGCAACACACGTGAGCTGGGAAAAGCTTTTATAGTGATGGGTGACATGCAGAGGCCCGTGATCGGTTGGTGGCCGATCGACGAAACAATGTGCAGGTCGAGGATCAAGGACCGATTCTTCAACATTAGCATAATAAACGTACACAGCCCTCACTCCGGAAGCACTGATGATGACAAAGACGCATTTTACGCGCAGCTCGAACGCGAGTACGACCGCTGCCCAAACCACGACGTCAAGATCATCATAGGGGATCTAAACGCTCAGGTAGGCCAGAAGGAGGAATTCAGACTGACAATTGGAAAGTTCAGCGCCCACCAGCTGACGAACGAAAATGGCCTACGCCTCATCGATTTCACCGCCTCGAAGAACATGGCCATTCGTAGCACCTTCTTCCAGCACAGCCTCCCGTATCGTTACACCTGGAGATCACCACAACAAACGGAATCGCAAATCGACCACGTTCTGATTGATGGACGGCACTTCTCCGACATTATCGACGTCAGAACCTGTCGTGGCGCTAACATCGACTCTGATCACTACCTGGTGATGGTGAAACTGTGCCCAAAACTCTCCGTTATTAACAATGTACAGTACCGGCGGCCGCCCCGGTACGATCTAGAGCGACTGAAGCAACTGGATGTTGCCCCGCATACGCGCAGAATCTCGAGGCAGCGTTGCCGGACGAGGGTGTGCTCGATGTGGCCCCTCTAGAGGATTGCTGGAGTACAGTCAAAGCAGCCATATACAACGCAGCCGAGAGCACTATCGGGTAGGTAGAACGGAGTCGACGAAACGATTGGTTCGACGAGGAGTGCAGAGCGGTTCTAAAGGAGAAGGATGCAGCGCGGGCGGTAATGCTTCAGCATGGAACCCGACAGAATGTGGAGCGATACAGACAGAAGCGGAAGCAGCAGACCCGTTTCTTCCAGGAGAAAAGGCGCCGCCTGGAAGAAGCGGAGTGCGAGGAAATGGAACTGCTGTGCCGTTCACAAGAAACACGGAAGTTCTACCAGAAGCTCAACGCATCCCGCAAAGGCTACGTGCCGCAAGCAGAAATCTGCAGGGATAAGGACGGGAGCCTCCTGACGGACAAACGTGAGGTGATCGAAAGGTGGAAGCAGCACTTCGACGAGCACCTGAATGGCGAAGAGAATGCAGGCACGGAGGACCAAGGCAGCGGAGGAAATGACTATGTTGGTGCAGCAGAGGACGGGAACGAACCAAATTCCACGCTGAGAGAAGGTATGGATGCCATCCGAGCTAAAAACAACAAAGCGGCTGGTAAGGACGGTATCGCAGCAGGACTCATCAAAATGGGCCCGGAAAAGTTGGCCACCTGTCTGCACCAGTTAGTAGTCAAGATCTGGGAAACCGAACAGCTACCGGAGGAGTGGAAGGAAGGGATAATCTGTCCCATCCACAAGAAAGGCTACAAGTTGATGTGTGAGAACTTTCGAGCGATCACCATTTTGAATGCCGCCTACAAAGTGCTATCCCAGATCATCTTCCGTCGTCTCTCACCTAAAGTAAATGAGTTCGTGGGAAGTTACCAAGCCGGTTTCATCGACGGCCGGTCGACAACGGACCAGATCTTCTCCGTACGGCAAATCCTCCAGAAATGCTGTGAATACCAGGTCCCAACGCACGACCTGTTCATCGACGTCATAGCGGCATACGACAGTATCGACCGCACAGAGCTATGGAAAATTATGGACGAGAACAGCTTTCCCGCGAAGCTGACTAGACTGATAAGAGCAACGATGGACGGTGTGCAGAACAGCGTAAGGATTTCGGGTGAGCTATCCAGTTCATTTGAATCTCGACGGGGACTACGACAAGGTGATGGACTTTCCTGCCTACTCTTCAACATCGCCCTGGAAGGTGTTATGCGACGAGCCGGGCTCAACAGCCGGGGTACGATCTTCACGAAATCCAGCCAACTTGTTTGTTTTGCGGATGACATGGATATTATTGCCAGAACATTTGGAACGGTGGCAGAACAGTACACCCGCCTGAAACGTGAAGCAGCAAAGGTCGGACTGGTGGTGAATGCGGCTAAGACAAAGTACATGCTGGTAGGTGGGACTGAGCGATACAGGACAAGCCTTGGCAGCAATGTTACGATGAGAGACGAACCAGGCAAGGGCTGAAAGTCTCTTTAATAAAGACAAATCAATCAAATCAATCAATCAATGTTACGATAGACGGGGATACTTTCGAGGTGATAGAAGAATTCGTCTACCTCGATTTCTTGCTAACGGCTGACAATAACGTGAGCCGTGAAATACGAAGGCGCATCATCAGTGGAAGTCGTGCCTACTATGGGCTCCAGAAGAAACTGCGGTCAAAAAAGATTCACCCCCGCACCAAATGTACCATGTACAAGACGTTAATAAGACCGGTGGTTCTCTAGGACACGAGACATGGACGATGCTCGAGGAGGCCCTGCAAGCACTCGGAGTTTTCGAGCGACGGGTGCTAAGGACGATCTTCGGCGGCGTGCAGTAGAACGGTGTGTGGCGGAGAAGGATGAACCACGAGCTCGTTGCACTTGACGGCGAACCCAGCATCCAGAAAGTGGCCAAAGCCGGAAGGATACGGTGGGCAGGGCATGTTGCAAGAATGTCGGACAACAACCCTGCAAAGTTGGCGTTTGGTAACCATCCGGTTGGTACAAGAAGGCGTGGAGCACAGAGAACACGATGGGCGGACCAGGTGGAGCGTGATCTGGCGAGTGTTGGGCGTGACCGAGGTTGGAGAGCTGCAGCTGCAAATCGAATATTATGGCGGCAAATTGTTGATTCAGAATTATCATGAATTTGATGTGAACTAAATAAATGAAATGAGGTGTGTTTCAATAGGTTTTAGCAGTTTAGGGGAATTTCAGGTTAGTTTAGAGCAGGGGTTTTCAGATCATGCACCGCGGTGCACTTGGTGCACCACGATGCCTTGATAAGTGCACCGCGGCAGTTCCAAAATTCTGCTCTAATTTCAAAATTCTGTTTTCAATACTATCTATGTCCACAGCATCAAACATCCTACAAGGAATGTATTTTCAAGACATTTTCTAAAAATCTTGGAAGTAATCCAACTATAGTAGTACCGTCTACTCCCATTGATTTGAACGACACCTTATGTAAACCAACGAGGTTCGTTTTTAATTTCTTTAACTTCTGGTAGCTCTGTGGGCATCGAAAAACACTTTTCCGGTCATCTTTGTTTGCTGTTTTGAATTGATTCGGCGTTCCGTTTCACCCCGTTTTATGAGCAGAATGACGTTTGAATCACTTTTAGTTTGAACGATGTGCAGATTAGCGGGTGTCAAATTGAAGAGTGTTTAGATTAAAAGTGTTCAAACCGACAGGGGTGGACGATATTGCTTAGGATCTAAGAAGGGATCATCTATCAAAGATTTCAATCAATTTTCCAGGAATTCTTTTAAAAATGTGTTAATGATTTCAAATGAATCTTCTTCGGATCTCGTGATTCGGCCAAGAAAACCTCGAAGAAATTTACCAAATACCTTGACAGAAATATGCAAAAGTTTCAAAAGTGAAGCTTCCAAGGGTCGTGTTGGCATAGATTTCTTCAGAAATCCAGTAATCTTGTTGGAAAAACAAAAGTTATCATACAAAGGCCAAGCAGGAGTACGAAGAGGTTTTAAGAACCCGCCAAAAACTTTTTCAATGTGGCAAGAATCTCGCAATCAGGACCTTACACGAAAATTTCCATAAAAATATCCCCAGCAATAGAACATTATATGTCGAACAACTATGTCACTGGAACGAAACTCCGAAATGTAATAAATACAAAATGCAAGTGAATGTCATAATGACATCTGTGTGGGAAAAAACTATTTCAAAAATGGATGCATGCACGTGAAAGTCGCATTGAAAAATACGACAACATTTTAACAAAATCGATATTGCACTTTGGACAATAATGACCAGGTGCATCGCGTAGAGATTTATTTCCAAGAAGTGCACCGTGAACCAAAAGGTCTGAAAACCCCTGGTTAAGAGGTTTTCAGGGCTTTTGGAAGGACTACAGGGGCGTTTCAAGGATGGCTTAAAGGATACTCATTAGTGTTTTAAGGGTGTCATGAGGTTTTAGTTGAGTTTCAAAGGAACATCAAGGTGGTTTCAAAATAAAAAGCGTATTTACAATTCTGTAAGGCGTTTTGCAACTTTTCCAAATGTCTTTGATACAAGGATTGTTTAAACTACTGCGTACCAGATATCACATGGTACATATGTATACCATATTCCGGCATGGGCAGTCTTAAGATGGCAGGGTCAAATATTTGATCAAAAACAGACCACTTCTCAAACATCTGGTTTGACTTGATCGTATTTTCATTAGTGTCAAATTGATGTTCCTTCTTTAGTTCATTCCTTGTCAAATATTAGAACATGTGTACTCGATGTTCAACAGTTGATGAAAAACTGGAACAGAAAAACAGCCACACTTCAAGACTGAAATGTAATCATCGAAGATGAAACTCAATAGAAGATTAAGTACACCAGGGAAAATCTGAAGTGTTTTGCTTATTCAGCGGATTTTTTACGGACTATCACCTCCATTTTCTGTTCAGTGATAATAATTCACCGTAAGCCAGCTTTCTTTTCCGCTACCCAGGAAAAAAAAACAATCGTTCAAACCAACCGCAATAATTCTTGCACACACACACTTGTTCTAACAACATATCTTTTCCTATCTCCCACTTTCTGTTGCAGCGGGCGAAGCGAAGTACCTGCACGGATCCGCTGACTGGCCGGCGGTTACCCTTCCTGGAGATGTTCCCGGAGGACCTGCTGTGCCACGCGAGCGCCCTCAGCAGTTTGGCGCTGAAGCTGCGCTTCCGGTTTATGATCATCTGCCTGAACGTGCTGCTAATAGTCGTACATAAATCTAGGATTCTGATATTTTAATGCTCCGGTTCCGCCACAAACCACCACCCACCATGAGAGAGTATCCTGCGCCGCCGTGGGTTTGTTTGGGTAGGGGTATGAGGGTGTGAGCGATTGTCCAACTTTCGTGTAAAAGTTTTTCATGCTCCATGGCAGCCAACAATTCCTTACCCTAGCGGAGCCGAGAAGAGGTGGTCAGCCAAGTGATGCGGATTAAGAACACTCACACAATTTACCGTCGGAATGTGGATGGAGGATGAAGGTAAGCCAGGCAGAAGGGCGTGAATGAGGGAATGAAGCTACACTGTATAGACGATAAGCCGAGTAAGTGGAAAACATTTTTTTCTGATTGCTGCAGCCAGTATTGAGGGTAAATTCGTTGTACATACTAGGGAAATATTTTTTTAATCGAGTAAAAGGTCCAAATTAGTGTTACAGGAGCTCCCTTTCCTAGGAGTTGTTGAACAGAAGAAAAATAAAGAACATTAAAACGTCGATTGAACGAGATTTCAGAAAGCGTGTACCAAAGCCAACCTTTGTATAAGTGAGTAAGTTCGCGATTAGTTTCCCTAAGAAGAGAGACCGATAAGTTAGGAGAAGCTCTTAAAATGTGATAAACGGAAGATTTGCTATATATAAATCCAAACTTATAAAACCGAAATGAAAATAAACAATCAATAAAATTGTATTCAACGGCGAGACGAGAAAACTTTTTCCTTCCCACGAACGCAATGAAGAGAGAGGGGAGGTGACATGGCAGGCGAAAAACTCCCATTTGTTCGTTAACTAATTTAAATTTTAATTTGTTCGCCATCTCCGAGTGTTTTGCTCTTCCTTTTGAGTTGGCATCGCATTTCCAGTGTACCACCTACCACCTAGTAATCCACCATGTTCATCCGAATTTTCGCGCGGTGACGAGAAGAGAGGGATCCTTATCCCGGGCGCAGTCAATATGTTCTTTAACTTCGGAAAAATATGGAAATATGATGCCAAAAACAAGTGCGAACTGCGAGGCGATGCTTTCGAGTGGTGGGAGGGTTTTCGTTATCCATGCAGATAAGAGGGGACTTGAATCAGAAGAGGGGCGCACTTACTGCAGGAAGTGGCAAATTGATTTAACTTTTTGCTGGTGAATATTATGCAGGCGATGATGAGATTAATTCAAAGTGCTCAAACTGCAGTTGGGTTTTATTTTGTCAAGTGCGATGTGCTGCGATTGACGTGGTTAGTATCAGACGGAACTGTAAACTAAATCGTTTATGTCTGGCATTTGTAACTTTGCCAAGGATGATTGTATTCATTCTTCTCCATTTTTTAGCACTTCATTAAAGCAAAGTATGAAAACTTGCACTAATATTAAATGCATTAATTCATTTCATTTATTTAATTACACTTCTTTACATAGATATATATAACTGAGTCCATTAACCGCGTGGTTATTTTTCTAGATATTCCGAAGTAACACAACACCACATAAGCTCTTCAGATAAAAAAAAATCCTACCAGTATGAGAGCCCATGGGTTACTCCCCAAAATGCCCCGGCAACTCTTGGGGTTCTTTAAAAACAATCTGGTAAAGATTCATACTTAGGTTTCATGCTGAGAGTTCTAAAGTTTCTTACATGATTTAATTCAGAAATTTCAATAGCTATTTATCCAAAAATATTTAAAAAATATTAAAGAAAATCTTGCAAGGATTGCTTTAGAATGAATTACGAATTTCCTAAGAAATTCATTGGGGATATCTTCAGAATTTATCTGAGAAATTCTTCTTGAAATTTATGAATGGATCCATTTGGAAAACGATTCATTGTAATCTTCAGATATTTCTCCACGGATTCCTTTAAAAATTCATAAGAAATTCGCAAAGTGATTTCTTCAGAACATTTTACAAATAATTTAATAAAAAATCTGCCAGGATTGCCCCGGAACATTTCTCCTTGGATCCCTTCCGGAATTGAATTTTGATTCTTGAAAAACTTCTCCAAGAACTCCTCTTGAAAACCTTTTATAGGTTTCCTCAGAAATTCCTCCATCAATTCTTTCAAAATTCCGCTCGAGAATTCTTTCAGGATATCATCCTCAGAAATGCTTTCAGCAGTTCCTTCAGAAAAATAAAAATTCCTCCTGAAATTTCTCCTCGGATTTCTCTAAAAAATCTTTCACAGATACCTTTAAGAAGTTTTGCAAAGTGGTCATCAGAAATTCTTCCATGAGTTCCTTAAAAAAATTCCCTGGAGATCCCTCCAGCTTTATAATGTACTTTCATTAATTTGTCCAAGGATTCCATCTCGAAATCATCAACGGGTTGCTTTCAAAACCAGAAATTTATCCAGGAATATTTTTATATTAATTTCCATGAGTTTCTTCTGAAACTCCGCCAGGGATTACTTCAGATTTTCTCCAAATTTCTACAGGAATTGCTCAAGAAATTCTTTCAAAGATTCTTTCGTAAACTCCCAGTGGTTTTGTCGAAAACATTTCTGGAGTTTAATTCAAAAATTCGTTCGGGAAGTCCACTAGAGATTTGTTTAGGAATTGATTATTGAGATTTATATAATTGAGATCCATTAAAAATTTCCGCCGTAATTTGTTCAGGAGCATTTGCAGGGATAAATCCAGAAAATCCTGCAGTGATTCTTCCAGGAATTCATACAGAGATTCCTTCAGGATATCCGCCAAATATTTTTCCATGCAATTCTCCATAAATTCAATCATTGCTTAAAACATAACTCAAATATTGTCTCTGCAAGGAAGAATTTGATCAAAAATATTTCCTAGAAATGTTTACAGGAATTCTTTGAGAAATATTTCGAGATTTTTCCAAAGAATCTTTACTGAAACTTAGGTATCTGTGCGTTTTATTTTTATAAATATTCCTACAGGAATCGCTTCTGAAATAAGACCTCAAATAGCGATTTCTTCATAAAATGAAAAGATCAAAATTCCTCTGGAAATTTCTCCATCTATTTCTTGAGAAAATCTAAAACAGACTCGTTGAGGAATTTTCTTTAAGGTAACTTTATAATTTTTGTAGGAATTCCACCTAAGGCTTTTCCTGGGAATTTCTGCAGGTATTTCTCTAGTATTTTTATTACAAAACTCCCTGCTGGAATTTCTTAAAAAAAAATCGCAGTATTTTTTTCAGTTATTTTTCTGGAGATTCATTCGAAAGTTTTTCCTGAGATTTCACAGAAGTTTTACTGGAGATTTATTCAAAAAGTTTTCTTATGAAGCTGAGAAGATCCTTCTGGGATTCCTGCACGTGGCTGGAAATTGCACAAAAATGCTTGGAATAATCCCAAGAAGACTCACTAGAGGAAATTCTAAAGAAATCCCTGGATGATTGCCTTAGTAAATCACTTCTTATTATTATTTTGGAGATCTCAGAAGAAATTCTAACGGACATTGTAGGCAGGCACTGGTGCGTTCCGTACGATCATTTTGGATTAACAGTTAGTGTTGGTTTGAATCTCGTTAATACAGATAAAAAAAATTATTGTACACTCCGTTACTGAATAAATTGAAATCTTTAAGCATTTATTTCGTGTCGCGTGTATTATCATTCGCCGTCTTTTCCATTACGTTACATTTTTCTGGAGCGATTCTAGGACAAAAAACTAATGGAAAAGTACTGGAAGAAGGTCTTTAAGATATCTCCTTAATTCCTAGAAAAAAATCATGAGAATCTTCTCAAGGAATTCTTAAAGTTATTTTAAGGAAAAAATGTTTGAGATATTTCTAAAAGGAGTCCTGCAGATATCCGAAGAGAAATGTGTGCAAAAATTCCTGCAGATATGACAGACGAAGGTACTGGTGAAATTTTTGTATTAATCAACTAATAAACTTCTGAGGAATCCCTGGAAAAACCGTTGAAGGTATCCTGGAAGAAAAACTCCTAGAAATATCTCTGGAAGAATTCATAGAAGAATTTCGTATGCAATTTCTTCATGGATAATTGCATAAACATCACTCACTGAAGATAAAAACAAAACACATCCTGGAAAATGTATACATAGAACTTCTGAAAGATTTTTTGATCTTTTTTAAAGGATCTTTGAGGAATACCTGTATGAACAGGAGAATCCTCTGCAGGTATAAATGATATAGATGGTTCAATCACCGCGAAATGATGTGTTGGTGGTTCATCGATTGTCTGGCAAATATGGACAACCTGGCAGAAGTGAGGTTTTATTATTTTTTCGTCGAAAACAATCGATGAACCACTAACACGAAGGTAAAACAGAAGGATTGACTGATACAGTGATACATGTTTTGAAACATTTAAGGAAATTAATTATGGAGTACTTTCTGTGGGAAATGCTGAGGGAATCTTTGGAGAAATTTTGCCATCATCGCCGGAAAAATATGAAAAATATCTTAACTAAGGTCTCAATTAGCCTTAAAGTATCCCTGGAGGAATACCTGGAGTCATTTCTGGCGAAACTTCTTGAAAATGTTCTAGTTAAAATTATAAATAAATGCCTAGAGATGGAGCAAGACTTGAAGAAATTCTGGAATTTTCAATAATAATTTCTGAAAGAGTTTAAGGAAAAAAATAGTTTTTCAAAGAAAACTTCTCGAGGAATTTTTGAATGAAACTCTGAAATAATATTCAATTTTTTTTCTTGGAATTGCATTTTTTGAAAAAAATCTTTGGATAAACTCAAGGATAAACTCCTTGAAAATCCTTGGAAATATTTCTTGAGTTCTTGAGAGATTTCCAGATGAATATTGATGGAAAATTCTTACAGAAGTGTGTTAAGCAACACATTAAAGAATATTTGCACAAACTTCCGTAGCAATCCTTGAAAAACATTTCTAAATAATCGCTGAAGAAATCTCAGGAAGAATTTATGAACGAACCTTGCTTATATCATTCTAGAAAGTCCTGCGAGATTTTTTTTTTAAATTTTGATAAATCTCGACAGAATCCTCAAAGGAATTTCTGGCGGTATTCATGAAGGATATCATGGAGCAGTAAGGGGATAGGAATGAATTCTCAATTTTAAAAGACTTTTTGGAAGAATCTTTAGAACAGTTATTGCTGAACTCAAAATTCAGTCATTCCTATGGGAGTTGATAACATAAGAAGGCGCTGAGATTCAGAGATCTTGAGTAAACAGCTCTGATTCATCCACAAAACCCTGAAGGAACTCCTGCAGAGATTGTTGCATTACTATTTTCAATGATTCGGGCAGGAGTTCATTCAGATATTCTTGCAGAAGGATACAGGATTTTCTCCAGGTATTCACATCTTACTACAGAAATTTCTCCAACATTTGCTCTAAGGCAAACTCCAAAAATTCCTCTACCGATTTTCAAAAATACTTCCTAGGCATATAAAATTTTAGAAACAAATCAATTTTTTTCTAGGGATCTTTGCAGACGTTTATCTATGCGCTTCCCCAAATATTCCTACAATTTTTTTCATAGAATTCGTCCACATATTTTCCAGGAACTTTCCAAAACATTCCTCAAAATTATTTCTAGGATTTCCACCAAGGGCTCCACGATAAGTTTCCCCAAGAAGTACTTACAAAATCTCTCCTTGGATTCTTTCAAAATATTTCTTGGGATTTCTTCAGATATGCTTCCAGAGATTCAGTCAGAAGTGCTTCCTCAGATTTTAACGGGGATTCTACTGAAGATTTCCTAAATAGTTCTTCAAGGGTTCATGCTGGGATTCTTTCCAAAATCCCTTCGAGAACATTTTTTATTTTTTTTTCTATTTTCATCTCCATAGAATTCTTGAAAAAAAAACAGGGTTTTCGCCAAGAACTTCCTTAGAAGATTGTTTTAAAAGCTCTTCCATGGAGTTTTTTTTAGAAATTCTTTAAAAAAAAATCTTTGCATATCCTACAGATTGCTTCGATAGTTCTTCCTATAGTTTCTCCAAAAGTTCTTTAAGAAATTCCTTCTGCGATTCCTGCAGAAATTCCAACAAGGTTTTTTTTTGGGAATTGCTCTTGCAGCTCAATCAGAAATATTTCTCAGGATGACATTAAACACCCCTGCCAAATTTGTTCAAATTTGTTCAGAATTTTCCTAGGAATTTTTAAGAATTCCTTCCAGAAATTTCCTAAACTGTAAAATTCTGAAAGCAGCCCAATGGAATTTTTATGAAATTTCAGAAGAAATATTTCAAGACATCCCTTAACAACACCTGGAAGTACCTTTGTAAAATCCAAGAAGATATTTTGAAACTTTTTTGGAGGAATTTCTGGACACAAAATACTTAAGTAATTTCTGAAGTTATCGCTTGCTAGACTCCTGTATGAATGCCTTGTTTAATACCTAGAAGAATACCTGAAGAAACACATGACGATACCTTATCAATTTTTGGAAAAATATCTTGAGGGACTTCTGAAAGAACTGTGTAAGAAATCGAGGAAAAAAATTTTTAAGAAATTTCTGGAAGGATTCCTAGAAAATTGAATGAGGAATTTCTAAGCGAGTTTCTTGAAAAATGTCTGCAGAAATCACAGACAAAGTTGCTAATGGACTTCTCAAAATAATCTTTTAAAAAATTTATGAGGGATCTCTGGAGACTTTCTGAGGAAATCCTTGGAAAAACTACTGGAGATACTGGAGATACTCTGCGGGAATTCTCAGAAAAAATCTTTTACAATTCCTTAAGGCATTTCCTTGGCGGGTTCTTTGGAGAACCAGTGAGAAAATTTAAACAAAATGAATTTTTGAAGGAATCGGAATTGGAAATTATTGAAAAATCTTTGGAAAATGCTAATGAATAGATTCTGGAGTCATTTCTGTTGAGGTAATATTTGGAATAAGATAAAGAGAGAATAAAGGAACCTCTAGAAAAATTCAATTTTCAACTTATATGTTTCTGGAAAACTGTTTTTTTTTAAGAAAAGCTTTAGAATTATTGCTGAAAAATAAAATCTAAAAATCGTGGCAAAACAAAATTTATAGGAAATTTCTAGAGGAATTTCAGGAGGAATTTCCAGAAGTATTCATTGAGGAATTTCCAGAGGAATTACTGGAGGGATTTTCAAATGAATTCCTGAAAGAATTTCCAGAGGAACTCCGGAAGGAATTTCTAGAGGAATTCCTGAAGGAATTTGCCGAAGTATTCCCGATGGAATTTCCTGAAGAATCCCTTATAGAATTTCTAGAGGAATTGCTGAAGAAATTTCCAGCGGAATTCATGGAGGAATTTCCACAGGAATTCTTGAAAAAAAATTCAGAGAAATTCCTGGAGGAATTTCCAGAGGAATTTCATGAGAAATTTCTAGAAGAATTCCTGATGGAATCAACATAAAAATTTCTGATGGAATTTTCAGAGGAACTCCTGAAGGAATTTCCAGATGAATGCCTGAAGGAATTTCCAGAGACATTTTGGAAGGCTGTTCTGGGATTTCTAGGAACTCTCAGAATTGGAATTTCCAGAGGAATTCCTGAAGGAATTTCCTGAGGAATTCCAGGAGGAGCTTCCAGAGGAATTCCTTAAAGAATTTATAGAGGAATTCCAGAAGGAATTTTTAAAGGAATCCCTGTCGGAATTTCCTGAGGAATAACCGAAAGAATTTCTACAGGAATTCCTGGAGGAAGCTCAAAAGAAATTTCTAAAAAAAATCAAAGGAATTCCTTTGAAATTTCCAGAGAAATTTGATGAAGAATTTCCAAGGAAATTTCCAGAGGAGTATTTAGAGAGATTCTTGAAACAATTTCCAGAGGAAGTCCCGGTGGAATTTCCAGAGAAATTTATGGAGTATTTTTTAGAAAAAATTGGGAGATTTTCCAGAGAAAATCCTTCAGAAACTTCCAGAGGAATTTCCAGAGGAATTCATGGAGGATTTTTAGAAAAAATCCTGGAAGAAGTTCCAGAGGAATTTCTGGGGAAATTTCCAGATAAATTACTGAAGGAATTTCCAGAGGAGAATTCCAGGAGGAGTTTCTAGAGGAGCGTTTCTAGTAATACACGGCATACTCCTGTCCTGACAATTTGGAAGAAAACCGCAACTCCACTTAAGGTGCTCAAGATATTATGCCCAAAACCAGTAAACTCAGAGATGCTTACAATTTAACTAGAGACATTTTACCAATTAAATATATTATCTTAACAACTTTGAAACATCAATCAGCTTTGAACCTAATTTGATTGCAAGCCAATGAAACATAACTGTGTTAACCAGTTCAAAGAAATCACCAGAAAGTCGGGTTTTGTCATCACCTTTACTCCCTCCAAATGCAAGTTCTCAGAACTCATTTCAAGAAATCAAAAGAAGGACCGAGACTCATTCAACGTGGGGCCCGCAAGAAGCATATCAATTAATCTTGTTTTCGGTTGTCCCCAGTTCCCAACCTCCCATTGAGATCGGATGAACTGTCGCATTTAGCTCAACGGGATTCAACTTTTCATTCTTGTTTGTGGCTTTTCGAGAAGTGCCTTAACTGAATCAACGGATAAACGGACGCCGGTGACGAAGACGGCGCCAGAACCAGAACCAGGACAAGCATAAAAAAAAAAAAGAAGCTCAAATAGGCACTCTTTGGCGCGGAACAGAGCGGAATCATCGCCACCATCATCGCCTTTGCCATCCTGACCACCACCTTGTGGTTTTTACGGCCAAGTTCAAAGAAACAGAAGAAAAAAAAACAACGAAATGGCAACTGAGAAAAATCAAGTCGTTTCGGGGTCTTTTCATAGAGAGCCGTTGATTAACGCGTGTTGCCACAACTACCGACCGACTGCGGATAAAACCAGAGAGTTCGAGCGCGAAGCAAAAAAGGCTTTCAGGCGAACGAAACAGTGACCAAACAAGCGACGGAAAATCCGGTCACCGACACCGTTTTATTTTTATTTAGATTTTTCTCTCCGGTTCCGTGGGAAAAGTGTAGAACTTTCATAAATTAATGATTTTCGCCAAACGAATTAGATACATTAGAAAAACTTTCAAATGAATTTGAATTCCCGAAAATTCCAAAAGAACACCTGGATGAATTTTCTACATAATTCCAGCAGGAATTTTGAGAGGAATTCCTGCAGAAATTTTGAGAGAAATTCCTGGAGGAATTTCCAGAGGAATTCCTGGAGGAATTTCCAGATGAATTTCCAGAGGAATTCCTTGAGGAATTTCCAGAGGAAATTCTGAAAGAATTTCCAGAGGAATTCCTGGAAGAATTTCCAGAGGAATTCCTGGAAGAATTTTCAGAGGAATTCCTAGAGGAATTTCCAGAGAAATTCCTGGAGGAATTTTCAGAGGAATTCCTGGAGGAATTTCCAGAGGAATTCCTGGAGGAATTTCCAGAGGAATTCCTGGATGAATTTCCAGTGGAATTCCTGGAGGAATTTCCAGTGGAATTCCTGGAGGAATTTCCAGAGGAATTCCTGGAGGAATTTCCAAAGGAATTACTGGAGGAATTTCCAGAGGAATTCCTGGAGGAATTTCCAGAGGAATTCTTGGAGGAATTTCCAGAGGAATTCCTGGAGGAATTTCCAGAGGAATTCCTGGAGGAATTTCCAGAGGAATTCCTGGAGGAATTTTCAGAGGAATTCCTGGAGGAATTTCCAGAGGAATTCCGGAAGGAATTTCCAGAGGAATTCCGGAAGGAATTTCCAGAGGAATTCCGCAAGGAATTTCCAGAGGAATTCCGCAAGGAATTTCCAGAGGAATTCCGCAAGGAATTTCCAGAGGAATTCCGGAAGGAATTTCCAGAGGAATTCCGGAAGGAATTTCCAGAGGAATTCCGGAAGGAATTTCTGGAGGAATTCCGGAAGGAATTTCCAGAGGAATTCCGGAAGGAATTTCCAGAGGAATTCCGGAAGGAATTTCCAGAGGAATTCCGGAAGGAATTTCCAGAGGAATTCCGGAAGGAATTTCCAGAGGAATTCCGGAAGGAATTTCCAGAGGAATTCCGGAAGGAATTTCCAGAGGAATTCCGGAAGGAATTTCCAGAGGAATTCTGGAAGGAATTTCCAGAGGAATTCCGGAAGGAATTTCCAGAAGAATTCCGGAAGGAATTTCCAGAGGAATTCCGGAAGGAATTTCCAGAGGAATTCCGGAAGGAATTTCCAGAGGAATTCCGGAAGGAATTTCCAGAGGAATTCCGGAAGGAATTTCCAGAGGAATTCCGGAAGGAATTTCCAGAGGAATTCCGGAAGGAATTTCCAGAGGAATTCCGGAAGGAATTTCCAGAGGAATTCCGGAAGGAATTTCCAGAGGAATTCCGGAAGGAATTTCCAGAGGAATTCCGGAAGGAATTTCCAGAGGAATTCCGGAAGGAATTTCCAGAGGAATTCCGGAAGGAATTTCCAGAGGAATTCCGGAAGGAATTTCCAGAGGAATTCCGGAAGGAATTTCCAGAGGAATTCCGGAAGGAATTTCCAGAGGAATTCCGGAAGGAATTTCCAGAGGAATTCCGGAAGGATTTTCCAGAGGAATTCCGGAAGGATTTTCCAGAGGAATTCCGGAAGGAATTTCCAGAGGAATTCCGGAAGGACTTTCCAGAGGAATTCCGGAAGGAATTTCCAGAGGAATTCTGGAAGGAATTTCCAGAGGAATTCCGGAAGGAATTTCCAGAGGAATTCCGGAAGGAATTTCCAGAGGAATTCCGGAAGGAATTTCCAGAGGAATTCCGGAAGGAATTTCCAGAGGAATTCCGGGAGGAATTTCCAGAGGAGTTCCGGGAGGAATTTCCAGAGGAATTCCGGGAGGAATTTCCAGAGGAATTCCGGGAGGAATTTCCAGAGGAATTCCGGGAGGAATTTCCAGAGGAATTCCTGGAGGAATTTCCAGAGGAATTCCGGGAGGAATTTCCAGAGGAATTCCGGGAGGAATTTCAAGAGGAAATCCGGGAGGAATTTCCAGAGAAATTCCGGGAGGAATTTCCAGAGGAATTCCGGGAGGAATTTCCAGAGGAATTCCGGAAGGAATTTCCAGAGGAATTCCGGGAGGAATTTCCAGAGGAATTCGGGAAGAATTTTCAGAGGAATTCCGGGAGGAATTTCCAGAGGAATTCCGGGAGGAATTTCCAGAGGAATTCCGGGAGGAATTTCCAGAGGAATTCCGGGAGGAATTTCCAGAGGAATTCCGGGAGGAATTTCCAGAGGAATTCCGGGAGGAATTTCCAGAGGAATTCCGGGAGGAATTTCCAGAGGGATTCCGAGTGGAATTTTCAGAAGAATTCCGGGTGGAATTTCCAGAGGAATTCCGGGAGGAATTTCCAGAGGAATTCCGGGAGGAATTTCCAGAGGAATTCCTGGAGGAATTTTCGAACAAATTCTTGGAGGAATTTCAAAAGGAATTCCTGGAGGAATTTCCGAAGGAATTCCTGGAGGAATTTCCGAAGGAATTCCTGGAGGAATTTCCGGAGGAATTCCTGGAGGAATTTCCGGAGGAATTCCTGGAGGAATTTCCGAAGGAATTCCTGGAAGAATTTTCGAAGGAGTTCCTGGAGGAATTTCCGAAGGAATTCCTGAAGGAATTTCCGAAGGAATTCCTGGAGGAATTTCCGAAGGAATTCCTGGAGGAATTTCCGAAGGAATTCCTGGAGGAATTTCCGAAGGAATTCCTGGAGGAATTTCCGAAGGAATTCCTGGAGGAATTTCCGAAGGAGTTCCTTGGAGGAATTTCCGAAGGAATTCCTGAAGGAATTTCCGAAGGAATTCCTGAAGGAATTTCCGAAGGAATTCCTGGAGGAATTCCCGAAGGAATTCCTGGAGGAATTCCCGAAGGAATTGCTGGAGGAATTTCCGAAGGAATTCCTGGAGGAATTTCCGAAGGAATTGCTGGAGGAATTTCCGAAGGAATTCCTGGAGGAATTTCCGAAGGAATTCCTGGAGGAATTTCCGAAGGAATTCCTGGAGGAATTTCCGAAGGAATTCCTGGAGGAATTTCCGAAGGAATTCCTGGAGGAATTTCCGAAGGAATTCCAGGAGGAATTTCCGAAGGAATTCCTGGAGGAATTCCCGAAGGGATTCCTGGAGGAATTTCCGAAGGAATTCCTGGAGGAATTTCCGAAGGAATTCCTGGAGGAATTTCCGAAGGAATTCCTGGAGGAATTTCCGAAGGAATTCCTGGAGGAATTTCCGAAGGAATTCCTGGAGGAATTTCCGAAGGAATTCCTGGAGGAATTTCCGAAGGAATTGCTGGAGGAATTTCCGAAGGAATTCCTGGAGGAATTTCCGAAGGAATTCCTGGAGGAATTTCCGAAGGAACTCCTGGAGGAATTTCCGAAGGAATTCCTGGAGGAATTTCCGAAGGAATTCCTGGAGGAATTTCCGAAGGAATTTCTGGAGGAATTTCCGAAGGAATTCCTGGAGGAATTTCCGAAGGAATTCCTGGAGGAATTTCCGAAGGAATTCCTGGAGGAATTTCCGAAGGAATTCCTGGAGGAATTTCCGAAGGAATTCCTGGAGGAATTTCCGAAGGAATTCCTGGAGGAATTTCCGAAGGAATTCCTGGAGGAATTTCCGAAGGAATTCCTGGAGGAATTTCCGAAGGAATTCCTGGAGGAATTTCCGAAGGAATTCCTGGAGGAATTTCCGAAGGAATTGCTGGAGGAATTTCCGAAGGAATTGCTGGAGGAATTTCCGAAGGAATTCCTGGAGGAATTTCCGAAGGAATTCCTGGAGGAATTTCCGAAGGAATTTCTGGAGGAATTTCCGAAGGGATTTCTGGAGGAATTTCCGAAGGAATTTCTGGAGGAATTTCCGAAGGAATTTCTGGAGGAATTTCCGAAGGGATTTCTGGAGGAATTTCCGAAGGAATTGCTGGAAAAATTTTCGAAGGAATTCCTGGAAAATATGTTTGAGAAATTCTTTTTCTTGCGGAGGAATTTCCAGGGGAATTTCTGAAAGGATTTCCAGAGAAAATATCAGAAAAACTCTGTGGAAAAATTAATGAAAATATTGTAATTTCCATGGATCTATCTAGCACTCACGACTTTTCCTTTGCTATTTTTTTCACATTTGATGAATGACGCCTTGAAAGCGAAGCAGAGTCTCCCGCAGACGCTGAGCTGGTTGGGTCCGGACAAGCAATTGTGAAAATTGAGTTTGTAAATGAGGATGTTTCTTAAATACTTTTTTTCCTCTGGTACCAGTCTCCCTTGGACACCAGTTTGGGTTGGACGGCCACAGCCAGCATTATGTTTATCCGTCTGTGGCCGCGATTCAGCGAAATATAATCAACTAGTACCATTAGACCCCCGCACCGACCGCGCTTCCTCTTAAGTACTTGCTTCTGGTGGATGACTGTCATCATCACTCATCAACCTTTTCTGTTCTGTGGGTGGTTTTCTCATGTTTTTGATCCCACAAAATAGCGGTGGAGAACCAGGCAAAAACAGTTCACTAATCAGATTGCTATCTACTACAAGACTTTTGGGTCCATTCTATAGCAGCTTGACGTCGGTTAGTGGCATCATTGATCCTAGCAGGAATCTGTGTACTCATATAATTAGAAAATTTGCATTTGATTGTGATTCCGCCCATGCCACACGACGACTCAATTCGTTTCTAATTTCATCAATGTCCGTCTTGAGACTGGAAACTCATCCTCTTCTAGGAGTGCAGCTGCCCGACCGGAAATTTATTCACTTCTCAGAGCTCAAACAAACGTGTCTGCTAGCTCTCCAGTCTCCAGTCAGCATCAAAAACCGAGACGGTGATTACTTAATCTGCCGGTTCTCTGGAGATCGGATTGCAAGGAAACCTTCCCCGGCACACAGTCGGAAGAAAAATGTTCACTGCAAATCTTTTGACGTCTAGGCTGGGCACAGTCGGGCTGGGGAGGCCCCCTCACCCCATTCAGCGTTGCCAGGAAGGTTTTTATTTTTGCCGTATTCTCTTGTGTTTTTGCTCGAGTTCGGCTTTACGGTACTGTTGGCGGGTGCGCGCTTTGTGATTCATGAAGTTCTGCATGAATTTAATTTATCAAATTGCTTTTCTCCTGAAAAGACTTTTGCTGCTGCGTCAAAGTTGATGCCATGTTTCTGCTCTTTCACTTGAAAATTGCTGCAGAGAGAACAACAACAGTGCTTAAGGATTTTTAAATGGGAAAGACTTCTTCGAGATCTGTTTGTTTAAAAACAATGTTAAACACTGTTAGAAATCGATTATTATCTGATGAACAATTTGTAATTTTATTATCTTAATAGCACATAATTCCTAGGTACGAAGGTACTCTAAGCCCAAGAAAATCAAACAAACTTCCATTACTAAAGGTTCCTGAATCGACCTTGAATCGTAACATAACGTAACCCTCAGTACAGACAAACAGGCTTAACATTTGTAAAATTTTCATCGACTACACTTTTAACGATCATTTTCGTGGCTTTCACATCCAGAGGCGCACGCATCGTTTTCTTTGTGTTTGACGTTTCACACTAGCGCCATCTGTTGAAGTGAGCGATGAATTTTCACAAATATTGTTCTAGGTGTTACGTCTGTTAATCTGTGCACTCAGCATGGTCATGGCTAATATCCGCGTGTTCAGCTACGTAACTATATGGCTCTTACCTAGAATGCAAGCATTTCAGTATAAACCTTGATAAAGTATGCCAAGATCATTCAAAAACTTCTATGTGAAAAATCAGCCACCTCGTCAAACCACGCCTGACTAACCTTTATCGATTTCCAGCTGAACGACATCTAGGTACAGAAAAAAAGTACATACCAAAAGAATGTGCTTCACCTCAATTTGTCACCGATTTTCGCCTCCTCGATTTCGTGTGAGCGGCTTGACACTAGACAAAACGTCGTCGTCATGTCACGTTGACACTGCCTAAAGCTTCGATCCTATAGGTATAGGAAGGAGGTATCCCTAGCTATAGGTGGTGTGGTGGAGGTTCGCGGATTTCGTCAATCGACAGGCATTTGGCAGCGATTTGTATTAATCAAAAATGTGTTTTCGTGATTTCCCTCGCTGGCACTGACTGTCTCGGCACGCTAACGGTAGCACTCAGTCAGTCAGTCAGTGGTGCAGCGTTGGAGGGTGGTTTTGCTATCTTAGGCTTGGCTCTTCGCCACCTTTGGACGATGAGGTCTCGATGGGATTAGAAGGGATTGTTGAGGGGTTTTTCTTCCGGTGCGCAATGGATTTCAGTGCTGTTTTTTTTTTCCTGTACTATATTACAAGTTTTATTTTTGTGTTAAATGTGCTATTTTAACTTGTTAATATTCCCCTAGAATTAATGCACATTTATAGGGCTCTAGCAGAATAGAGGCCCGCAATCCTATTTCGATGGCCAACATTCAGGCTATTTCGGGTCGTGATCATGTAGGGTAATTCATGTATTTTGGACAGGCTGAGGACAACGTTGAAAAAATCGTCCCCTAGCTTTCTTAGAAAGCAATTGATTATTTTGCAAAGTTACCAATACGCTTATAATATGATTGTGCTTTACGTTCCTGGTGACAAAAATCTTAACGAAAGCATTTTAAGCTGAGAAAATCTCGATTTCCGATCGCCTGTAAGAATTGCATTTGGACACCGAATATATGTTTTGGACACCCTCAGGTATATATAATTTGGACAGGGCAATTATCTCAATGTTCAGTAATGAATACTGCTAAATCATGGAAGTAGCATAAATTAACAAATATTTTCTTACAAATAATCAAATTTCTCCGCTTAACAGGCATCTATTTTGATAACTATTACAGTTTTTGTTAAAATCGAGGAATTATCGCCAGACCCACAGAATACGCCTCCAAGTATGCAATCGCAGTGCATCCCCATGTAGTTCGTCATATGACCAAAATATATTTACAGTAGAAAACTTGTAATCTATTTTGGACACCACCTATTTTAAGCGTTCTAGATGAATGTTAAGAGATTGGCTGCCTAATGCTTCTTTATTGAACATGTTTCAATGCAATAAAGCTTTTAAATTTCTTACAATTATTATTTCAACGATTTTGAGGTGAATATTGTATGTGACTGTGAAGTGTATGTCGTCTTGCATACCTGTGCATTTGAGGGGTTTTAGTGAAATAATTTACATTTTCGATAATTTTGAAGTAAATTCTTAATTGTTAGGGGAGTAGGGGGTAAGACGGACATGTTTAGGAAACACTCTATTTTGACAGTGTAAACAATGCGATAAGTAAAATTTTATCTCCATACTACTTACTTCAACTAAGGTACTTTACAGTCTGAAAGCCGATTATGCAATAAAATTTGATTTTCCATGACTTTTGAGATAATTAAAAAGTGATCTCCAAATGTATGATTTTCAACGGTGTGGGTAAGACCAGTAAGACGGACCGGTAGGGTGGGTAAGATGGACACGTTTGGAAAATTAGCTAATAAGTCATTAATTGTGTTAAATGATGTTTATGGCCGATTATATTCGGTAGATCAATCATTGTAGAATCTAAATCTGACTCTGAATCGCTTAGCGAAACGTGTTTTTGCAAATTAAAATCTATTTTGTAAATTGGATACCTTCATACACATATTAAACGCCTAACAGTATGCAATGCTCGGTAAATTTTACGAAGTTCAAACTATTCAAACAACAAAACACCTAATATAATGAATTTTTACACAAACAATCTATATGAAATGCTTTACACGGCTTCCACAATCATTTTTGGCCTCCATAGATTTCAATCTGTGAACAATGTGTGGGTTTTAATGTGTTTCTCATGGCACTATCAAAGTAACCCCAACACTGTCCGTCTTACCCACCCTCAAGGCGGACCGTCTTACCCCCACACAACGCTAAATATTAAGTCCACCACCGTTATCCAAAATCTATGAAATTCACCTAAATTTCGACGTGTATAGCACGGAACAGTTTAAAACAGCTGGGAAACTCAAAATAAAATACGAAAACTTAGCAATTTAATGTTAAAAAAGCTTATTTATTGCCGTCAAAAAATTAGATCCCATCACAAAAGCTTGTAGCCAGGTAAACAATTGTTTATTTTTTGCACTTTTGACATATGTATTCTCTCATGGAATGGTTCAATAATCGTCAACTGATAATAAGATAGAGTTAATCGTAAAAGAAAGCCAAATTTCAGCTCTTAAATGACAGAGCTAGTCGGTGGTCCGTCTTACCCACCCGGTCCGTCTTACCCCCACCCCCCCTAAGCGAATTTTCAACGTAAGTCATCAGAATAGGGTCTATTTGATCAAATAATCGATATTCAGAAGTATTCACTTTTATTAGCTCTCCGGAACAAGGCATACATCTCCATGCATGTCCAAATTATATACATGTCCAAATTATATTTTTTACCCTACTAGAGATGTAGACCTTTCCCTGGCACAGACTTCAAGTTATAAAACTCTAGTGATGAAACCCGAATCGGGATGCCCCCTTAGGATTAGAAATTCCTAGACAAAACTCAAGCTATGAAAGCAACATATGCTGCGAACGAAAGGCAATATGCCAGAGAAAATACGATTACAGGATTGACTGATGGACCAACAACATTAATGAAACCTCGTCATCCTGTCATCGGAAATTGTTATCCAATAGGGTAACAGGGCAAAATTTATGTTCTGTGTTGTATATGTCCAAGTGTGATGTCCTAATTTATTACGCATTTATAGTGTTCCACTCCAATATGTTATATTTTAATGTGCATTTGTAGTGCTTCATTATATTTTTCGTAATAATGGCGCCCAACGTGGGCCCGGGTATTGGTAGGGTCCATTTACTTTCGTAAAATGGCACCCAACCGTAAAACCCACGCGGGCATTGTAAATAGTGTAAATATGTTACGGCCATGAACACTTGCAGTGATCTGCACAACAACGTTGTGAAGTAAGATATCATGTGCTTTGTGATTATTCAGTTATTCCAAGATCGATTGGAGTTTCTCTGATCGATTTGGAGGTTTTGTTTAAGTTCGTACTAGTGCCGCCAAGATCGGAAGTCCAATTATATTGGAAGATTCTCTGTTCGATTTGGATTGGAGCCTAGCTACAGTTTTGTTGCAGTGTTGCGTATAATTTAAGTTGCAGTGTTGCATATAGTTTAAGTTGCAGTGTTGCGTTTAGTTTAAATTGCAGTGTTGCATGTAGTTTAAGTTGCAGTGTTGCGTATAATTTATGTTGCAGTGTTGCATTTCTGTTATCGTAGGTCTAGCCGAACCAACTTTAAGGTCTTCCATGGAAGAGTTGCTTTGTTAAAGTTGGATGTAAGTTAGTTATATGTTAAAGGTACCTTTATATAATTTTTTATATAATTTGAGTACGTACGAAATTTTTGTGGATGGTTTCATCCACAAAAATTTCTTTTCCGTTGGGTGTGGTTGTACTACAAGTTTTATTTTTGTGTTAAATCAAATGTGCTATTTTAACTTATTAATATTCCCCTAGAATTAATGCGCATTTATAGGGTTCTGGCAGAATAGAGGCCCGCAATCCTATTTCGATTGCCAACATTCAGGCCATTTCGGGCCGTGATTAAGTACTAGAGATGGAAACCTTTCCCTGACACAGACTTCAAGTTATAGAACTCTAGTGATGAAACCGGAATCGGGATGCCCCTTTAGGATTAGAAATTCCTAGACAAAACTCAAGCTATGAAAGCAACATATGCTGCGAACGAAAGGCAATATGCCAGAGAAAATACGATTACAGGATTGACTGATGGACCAACAACATTAATGAAACCTCGTCATCCTGTCATCGGAAATTGTTATCCAATAGGGTAACAGGGTAAAACGGTTTGCCGAAACCGTCGACTTTTATGTAAAACTTTTAATGCATAAGTGTAAAGGAACAAGTCATTGTTCTATTTTTCGAAAATACCATTTATATTGCTCCAAAATAACCAAAATATCATTGAAATTCAAGTATGTTTTTCATATGATGAAATTCTTATAATTTCGAAGCAGCAGCAAATAAGGTATTATGAGTGTTGGAGCGTGTCCACCATAAAACAAGTGATTTGTTACCTTATCTACATGTATACAGAGATTTAGCAATGGATGAAGTATTTTATTTTTGATCAGAATTAACTAAAAATAGCAATTTTAATGTTGTAGTCGATTCGGGGCGAAATGAACACCGGCTATTACAAATGGATGTACGCGCATTGCATACAGTTAGGCGTTTTAGCGAGTTTGTAAAAAATCAATCCGATTATTTTTGCCTAAAATTTATTTTATTAACTTTGATGTTATGTAAATTCGTCTAAGATGGAGTATATCTGTGGCGTTGATCTCCGTAGGCATATTACTTAACAGATCGATGTAATCAAAGAATTAGCATAAAATATGTAGGGGTGTCCATTATGCCCCGATGGGTGTCCATTTGGCCCCGTACCTTTCCTGCCAGCCCTGAAAAACACACGATTTAAAATTCGATATTTCTCCACAATAAAGACATTTTACCTACTGCAAATGATTGAAATACGTAGGAAACAAGCTAAAGTTGTAAGCCATCTGATAATATGCTAAGTTTTTCATCGTTATACAAGTCTACCGTACTCATTTGCTTAGGGTGTTCATTATGCCCCTAATCCCCCTACTTTCGTAAAATGGCACCCAACCGTAAAACCCACGCGGGCATTGTAAATAGTGTAAATATGTTACGGCCATGAACACTTGCAGTGATCTGCACAACTACGTTGTGAAGTAAGATATCATGTGCTTTGTGATTATTCAGTTATTCCAAGATCGATTGGAGTTTCTCTGATCGATTTGGAGGTTTTGTTTAAGTTCGTACTAGTGCCGCCAAGATCGGAAGTCCAATTATATTGAAAGATTCTCTGTTCGATTTGGATTGGAGCCTAGCTACAGTTTTGTTGCAGTGTTGCGTATAATTTAAGTTGCAGTGTTGCGTATAATTTATGTTGCAGTGTTGCATTTCTGTTATCGTAGGTCTAGCCGAACCAACTTTAAGGTCTTCCATGGAAGAGTTGCTAAAGTTGGATGTAAGTTACTTACCTTACTTACCGGTCAGGCTAAGGCCGGGGTGGCCTCTGCTGTACATAGTAGCCGCCTCCATTCCACTCGGTCCACGGCAGTTTGTCTCCAGTTCCGCACTCTGCGTAGGATCCGCAGATCGTCCTCCACTTGGTCGACCCACCTAGCTCGCTGCGCTCCACGTCTTCTTGTGCCGGTCGGATGACTCTCGAGAACCATTTTAGTCGGGTTGCTATCCGACATCCTGATGACGTGACCCGCCCACCGTAGCCTCCCGATTTTCGCGGTATGGACGATGGTTGGTTCTCCCAGCAGCTGATGCAGCTCGTGGTTCATTCGCCTTCTCCAAGTCCCGTCTTCCATCTGCACTCCGCCGTAGATGGTACGCAGCACCTTCCGTTCGAAAACTCCAAGGGCGCGTTGGTCCTCTGCACGTAGGGTCCATGTTTCGTGCCCATAGAGGACGACCGGTCTAATCAACGTTTTGTAGATGGTTAACTTCGTGTTACGGCGAACTTTATTCGATCGTAGAGTTCTGCGGAGTCCAAAGTAGGCACGATTTCCTGCCACAATGCGCCTCTGAATTTCTCTGCTGGTGTCGTTGTCGTCGGTCACCAGTGAGCCCAAGTACACGAATTCTTCAACCGCCTCGATTTCATCACCGTCGATATGAATTCGGGGTGGTGGGCGCGGTGATTCCTCTCTGGAGCCCTTTGCCATCATGTACTTTGTCTTCGACACATTAATGACTAATCCGATTCGCCTGGCTTCACTCTTTAGTCGGATGTACGTTTCCGCCATCGTCTCAAATTTACGAGCAATAATATCAATATCATCGGCGAAACCAAGCAGCTGAACGGACTTCATGAAAATCGTCCCACTCGTGTTTATCCCCGCTCTTCTTATTACACCTTCCAAAGCAATGTTGAACAGCAAGCACGAAAGACCATCACCTTGCCGTAACCCTCTGCGAGATTCGAAGGGACTCGAGAGTGTCCCTGATACTCGAACTACGCACATCACTCGATCCATCGTCGCCTTGATCAACCGTATCAGTTTATCCGGGAATCCGTATTCGTGCATAATCTGCCATAGCTGTTCTCGATCGATTGTATCATACGCCGATTTGAAATCTATGAACAAGTGATGTGTGGGCACGTTGTATTCGCGGCATTTCTGCAACACCTGGCGGATGGCGAACATCTGGTCCGTTGTAGCGCGTTCACCCATGAATCCAACCTGATATTGCCCCACGAACTCTCTTGCAATCGGTGATAGACGGCGGCATAAAATTTGAGAGAGTATCTTGTAGGCAGCGCTCAGTAGTGTGATCGCGCGGTAGTTCCCGCAATCCAACTTGTCGCCCTTTTTGTAGATGGGACACACGATACCTTCCATCCATTCCTCCGGTAATACTTCCTCCTCCCAAATCTTGGTAATGACCCAGTGTAGTGCTCTCACCAGTGCTTCTCCACCGTATTTAAGAAGCTCGCTTGGTAGTTGATCTGCTCCAGCGGCTTTGTTGTTTTTCAACCGGCCAACCTCCTCCTCAATCTCTTGAAGGTCAGGGGCCGGAAGTCTTTCGTCCTGTGCACATACTCCTAGATCTGTTACCACGCCACCTTCGGTACTTGCAACGTCGCCATTGAGGTGCTCATCGTAATGCTGCCGCCACCTCTCGACCACCTCACGCTCGCTCGTGAGAATATTCCCGTGATTATCTCGGCACATGTCGGCTTGTGGCACAAAGCCTCTGCGCGAGCGGTTCAGCTTCTCGTAGAACTTTCGTGTGTCCTTAGCGCGGTACAGCTCTTCCATCGCTTCGCGATCTCGTTCTTCCTGCTGGCGCTTCTTCATCCGGAAGACTGAGTTCTGCCTGTTCCGCGCCTGTTTGTAACCTGAGACGAGACTCGCGAAGAGGAAAAAAAGCAACGTCAAGTGCAGCCCAACTGAGCTGTCAGTTGTAGCCCGTTTGATTACGTTACCTAAAACGAGGAAAGTATTGCTATCCGAGATAAATTCTGAAGCCAAAATTCACTCCGAGCAGCATTTTCTTCTCCTGTACTTTCAAAAATAAATTGAAAACAAAATATTCCAATGATTACTTTGCTTGGCGATTGTTGGCGATGCAAAATTTCACCTCAACATGATTTTGTGCGTGAATGGGATTCAGTCACGCTGCATGTGAGCTGATGCGGTCACGTACGTGTTTGAACCACCAGCCCAAAACATAATGTCAACACAGATAGGAAGAAGAAAAAAATAACAAAGTGGAGAAAAAGAAGACCGTCTTCGCGAGTCTCGTCTCAGTTTGTAACGTGCCTCATTCGCTCTCGTACGGTGTTGCAGCATTCTCGCCCATGCTGCATTCTTCTCGTTTTTCAACTGTTCACATTCGCCGTCGTACCAGTCGTTTCTGTGATTCGGAGTCGCGAAGCCTAGTGCTGTAACCGAGGTACTACCTATGGCGGATCGGATGTCCCTCCAGCCATCTTCAAGTGTAGCTGCGCCAAGCTGCTCTTCCGTTGGTAGGGCCACTGCTAACTGCTGCGCGTAGTCTTGAGCCACTTCTACGTTACGAAGTTGCTCGATGTTGAGCCGCGGCGTTCGACTTCGACGCGTGGTGATAACTGTCGAAAGTTTTGAGCGCATGCATACAGCGACTAAGTAGTGATCCGAATCTATATTCGCACTGCGGTATGTGCGGACGTTGGTTATATCCGAGAAGAATTTACCGTCGATTAGAACGTGGTCGATTTGATTTTCTGTTTGTTGGTCGGTTGATCTCCAGGTGGCTTTGTGGATATCTTTGCGGGGGAAGAAGGTGCTTCGGACTACCATACCACGGGAGGCTGCAAAGTTTACGTATTGCTGGCCGTTATCATTCGATACGGCGTGCAGGCTGTTTCGCCCGATTACCGGTCTGTACATTTCCTCCCTTCCTACCTGCGCGTTCATGTCGCCGACAACGATTTTCACGTCACGCGGCGAGCAACCATCATATGTTTGCTCTAACTGCGCGTAGAACGCTTCTTTCTCGTCTTCGGGTCTCCCTTCGTGTGGGCAGTGGACGTTGATGATGCTGTAGTTGAAGAAACGGCCCTTAACTCTCAACATGCACATCCTTGCATTGATCGGCTGCCACCCGATCACACGTTGTCGCATCTTGCCCAACACTATAAATCCTGTTCCCAGTTCATTGGTGGTGCCACAGCTTTGGTAGAAGGTAGCCGCTCGATGCCCGCTTTTCCACACTTTCTGTCCAGTCCAACAAAGTTCCTGCAACGCCACGATGTCGAAGTTGCGGGGATGTAGTTCGTCGTAGATTATCCTGTCACATCCTGCGAAACCTAGTGACTTGCAATTCCATGTTCCAAGTTTCCAATCGTAGTCCTTATTTCGTCGCGTGGGTCTTTGCCGATTGTATCGAGTCGTATTTTCTCCTATGTTATTCGCAATGGGGATTTTTACGGGTGGCTTATTGGGCCTACGCCAACACTCCTGTCTCGCCGGAGGGCCATCGTGCCAGTTCTGTTTAACGTCCTAACCAACACTGGGACGACCACGCTGATGGGACTACCACCTTGGATCTAGCTGGGCGTGGTGCAGCGTTTCTTACTCAGCCGCTGGATGCCAGAACAGACGCTGTTTGAGCCGCACCTCCTTGGTGAACAAACGCTCGAATCGTACCTCCTCAATCTAGCTGAAGTCAGAAGGACAACAGTGCCCAGGCTGCACTACCAGCTAAGCACACAACTCTTAGCTGGCGGTCTTTGTCATCGCTTGACCCGTGGAAGCATGAGGTAGGAACTTGTGAGGAACAGGTACCTTTATATAAGTTTTTATATAATTTGAGTAGGGGGATTAGGGGCATAATGGACATCCTAAGCAAATGAGTACGGTAGACCTGTATAACGATGAAAAACTTAGCATATTATCAGATGGCTTACAACTTTAGCTTGTTTCCTACGTATTTCAATCATTTGCAGTAGGTAAAATGTCTTTATTGTGGAGAAATATCGAATTTTAAATCGTGTGTTTTTCAGGGCTGGCAGGAAAGGTACGGGGCCAAATGGACACCCATCGGGGCATAATGGACACCCCTACATATTTTATGCTAATTCTTTGATTACATCGATCAGTTAAGTAATATGCCTACGGAGATCAACGCCACAGATATAATACTCCATCTTAGACGAATTTACATAACATCAAAGTTAATAAAATAAATTTTAGGCAAAAATAATCGGATTGATTTTTTACAAACTCGCTAAAACGCCTAACAGTATGCAATGCGCGTACATCCATTTGTAATAGCCGGTGTTCATTTCGCCCCGAATCGACTACAACATTAAAATTGCTATTTTTAGTTAATTCTGATCAAAAATAAAATACTTCATCCATTGCTAAATCTCTGTATACATGTAGATAAGGTAACAAATCACTTGTTTTATGGTGGACACGCTCCAACACTCATAATACCTTATTTGCTGCTGCTTCGAAATTATAAGAATTTCATCATATGAAAAACATACTTGAATTTCAATGATATTTTGGTTATTTTGGAGCAATATAAATGGTATTTTCGAAAAATAGAACAATGACTTGTTCCTTTACACTTATGCATTAAAAGTTTTACATAAAAGTCGACGGTTTCGGCAAAAACAGGGGTGTCCATTTCGCCCCGGGTGTCCATTATGCCCCTAATCCCCCTACGTACGAAATTTTTGTGGATGGTTTCATCCACAAAAATTTCTTTTCCGTTGGGTGTGGTTGTATTACAAGTTTTATTTTTGTGTTAAATGTCCTATTTTAACTTGTTAATATTCCCCTAGAATTAATGCGCATTTATAGGGTTCTGGCAGAATAGAGGCCCGCAATCCTATTTCGATTGCCAACATTCAGGCCATTTCGGGCCGTGATTAAGTACTAGAGATGGAAACCTTTCCCTGACACAGACTTCAAGTTATAGAACTCTAGTGATGAAACCGGAATCGGGATGCCCCTTTAGGATTAGAAATTCCTAGACAAAACTCAAGCTATGAAAGCAACATATGCTGCGAACGAAAGGCAATATGCCAGAGAAAATACGATTACAGGATTGACTGATGGACCAACAACATTAATGAAACCTCGTCATCCTGTCATCGGAAATTGTTATCCAATAGGGTAACAGGGCAAAACGGTTTGCCGAAACCGTCGACTTTTATGTAAAACTTTTAATGCATAAGTGTAAAGGAACAAGTCATTGTTCTATTTTTCGAAAATACCATTTATATTGCTCCAAAATAACCAAAATATCATTGAAATTCAAGTATGTTTTTCATATGATGAAATTCTTATAATTTCGAAGCAGCAGCAAATAAGGTATTATGAGTGTTGGAGCGTGTCCACCATAAAACAAGTGATTTGTTACCTTATCTACATGTATACAGAGATTTAGCAATGGATGAAGTATTTTATTTTTGATCAGAATTAACTAAAAATAGCAATTTTAATGTTGTAGTCGATTCGGGGCGAAATGAACACCGGCTATTACAAATGGATGTACGCGCATTGCATACAGTTAGGCGTTTTAGCGAGTTTGTAAAAAATCAATCCGATTATTTTTGCCTAAAATTTATTTTATTAACTTTGATGTTATGTAAATTCGTCTAAGATGGAGTATATCTGTGGCGTTGATCTCCGTAGGCATATTACTTAACAGATCGATGTAATCAAAGAATTAGCATAAAATATGTAGGGGTGTCCATTATGCCCCGATGGGTGTCCATTTGGCCCCGTACCTTTCCTGCCAGCCCTGAAAAACACACGATTTAAAATTCGATATTTCTCCACAATAAAGACATTTTACCTACTGCAAATGATTGAAATACGTAGGAAACAAGCTAAAGTTGTAAGCCATCTGATAATATGCTAAGTTTTTCATCGTTATACAAGTCTACCGTACTCATTTGCTTAGGGTGTTCATTATGCCCCTAATCCCCCTACTTTCGTAAAATGGCACCCAACCGTAAAACCCACGCGGGCATTGTAAATAGTGTAAATATGTTACGGCCATGAACACTTGCAGTGATCTGCACAACTACGTTGTGAAGTAAGATATCATGTGCTTTGTGATTATTCAGTTATTCCAAGATCGATTGGAGTTTCTCTGATCGATTTGGAGGTTTTGTTTAAGTTCGTACTAGTGCCGCCAAGATCGGAAGTCCAATTATATTGAAAGATTCTCTGTTCGATTTGGATTGGAGCCTAGCTACAGTTTTGTTGCAGTGTTGCGTATAATTTAAGTTGCAGTGTTGCGTATAATTTATGTTGCAGTGTTGCATTTCTGTTATCGTAGGTCTAGCCGAACCAACTTTAAGGTCTTCCATGGAAGAGTTGCTAAAGTTGGATGTAAGTTACTTACCTTACTTACCGGTCAGGCTAAGGCCGGGGTGGCCTCTGCTGTACATAGTAGCCGCCTCCATTCCACTCGGTCCACGGCAGTTTGTCTCCAGTTCCGCACTCTGCGTAGGATCCGCAGATCGTCCTCCACTTGGTCGACCCACCTAGCTCGCTGCGCTCCACGTCTTCTTGTGCCGGTCGGATGACTCTCGAGAACCATTTTAGTCGGGTTGCTATCCGACATCCTGATGACGTGACCCGCCCACCGTAGCCTCCCGATTTTCGCGGTATGGACGATGGTTGGTTCTCCCAGCAGCTGATGCAGCTCGTGGTTCATTCGCCTTCTCCAAGTCCCGTCTTCCATCTGCACTCCGCCGTAGATGGTACGCAGCACCTTCCGTTCGAAAACTCCAAGGGCGCGTTGGTCCTCTGCACGTAGGGTCCATGTTTCGTGCCCATAGAGGACGACCGGTCTAATCAACGTTTTGTAGATGGTTAACTTCGTGTTACGGCGAACTTTATTCGATCGTAGAGTTCTGCGGAGTCCAAAGTAGGCACGATTTCCTGCCACAATGCGCCTCTGAATTTCTCTGCTGGTGTCGTTGTCGTCGGTCACCAGTGAGCCCAAGTACACGAATTCTTCAACCGCCTCGATTTCATCACCGTCGATATGAATTCGGGGTGGTGGGCGCGGTGATTCCTCTCTGGAGCCCTTTGCCATCATGTACTTTGTCTTCGACACATTAATGACTAATCCGATTCGCCTGGCTTCACTCTTTAGTCGGATGTACGTTTCCGCCATCGTCTCAAATTTACGAGCAATAATATCAATATCATCGGCGAAACCAAGCAGCTGAACGGACTTCATGAAAATCGTCCCACTCGTGTTTATCCCCGCTCTTCTTATTACACCTTCCAAAGCAATGTTGAACAGCAAGCACGAAAGACCATCACCTTGCCGTAACCCTCTGCGAGATTCGAAGGGACTCGAGAGTGTCCCTGATACTCGAACTACGCACATCACTCGATCCATCGTCGCCTTGATCAACCGTATCAGTTTATCCGGGAATCCGTATTCGTGCATAATCTGCCATAGCTGTTCTCGATCGATTGTATCATACGCCGATTTGAAATCTATGAACAAGTGATGTGTGGGCACGTTGTATTCGCGGCATTTCTGCAACACCTGGCGGATGGCGAACATCTGGTCCGTTGTAGCGCGTTCACCCATGAATCCAACCTGATATTGCCCCACGAACTCTCTTGCAATCGGTGATAGACGGCGGCATAAAATTTGAGAGAGTATCTTGTAGGCAGCGCTCAGTAGTGTGATCGCGCGGTAGTTCCCGCAATCCAACTTGTCGCCCTTTTTGTAGATGGGACACACGATACCTTCCATCCATTCCTCCGGTAATACTTCCTCCTCCCAAATCTTGGTAATGACCCAGTGTAGTGCTCTCACCAGTGCTTCTCCACCGTATTTAAGAAGCTCGCTTGGTAGTTGATCTGCTCCAGCGGCTTTGTTGTTTTTCAACCGGCCAACCTCCTCCTCAATCTCTTGAAGGTCAGGGGCCGGAAGTCTTTCGTCCTGTGCACATACTCCTAGATCTGTTACCACGCCACCTTCGGTACTTGCAACGTCGCCATTGAGGTGCTCATCGTAATGCTGCCGCCACCTCTCGACCACCTCACGCTCGCTCGTGAGAATATTCCCGTGATTATCTCGGCACATGTCGGCTTGTGGCACAAAGCCTCTGCGCGAGCGGTTCAGCTTCTCGTAGAACTTTCGTGTGTCCTTAGCGCGGTACAGCTCTTCCATCGCTTCGCGATCTCGTTCTTCCTGCTGGCGCTTCTTCATCCGGAAGACTGAGTTCTGCCTGTTCCGCGCCTGTTTGTAACCTGAGACGAGACTCGCGAAGAGGAAAAAAAGCAACGTCAAGTGCAGCCCAACTGAGCTGTCAGTTGTAGCCCGTTTGATTACGTTACCTAAAACGAGGAAAGTATTGCTATCCGAGATAAATTCTGAAGCCAAAATTCACTCCGAGCAGCATTTTCTTCTCCTGTACTTTCAAAAATAAATTGAAAACAAAATATTCCAATGATTACTTTGCTTGGCGATTGTTGGCGATGCAAAATTTCACCTCAACATGATTTTGTGCGTGAATGGGATTCAGTCACGCTGCATGTGAGCTGATGCGGTCACGTACGTGTTTGAACCACCAGCCCAAAACATAATGTCAACACAGATAGGAAGAAGAAAAAAATAACAAAGTGGAGAAAAAGAAGACCGTCTTCGCGAGTCTCGTCTCAGTTTGTAACGTGCCTCATTCGCTCTCGTACGGTGTTGCAGCATTCTCGCCCATGCTGCATTCTTCTCGTTTTTCAACTGTTCACATTCGCCGTCGTACCAGTCGTTTCTGTGATTCGGAGTCGCGAAGCCTAGTGCTGTAACCGAGGTACTACCTATGGCGGATCGGATGTCCCTCCAGCCATCTTCAAGTGTAGCTGCGCCAAGCTGCTCTTCCGTTGGTAGGGCCACTGCTAACTGCTGCGCGTAGTCTTGAGCCACTTCTACGTTACGAAGTTGCTCGATGTTGAGCCGCGGCGTTCGACTTCGACGCGTGGTGATAACTGTCGAAAGTTTTGAGCGCATGCATACAGCGACTAAGTAGTGATCCGAATCTATATTCGCACTGCGGTATGTGCGGACGTTGGTTATATCCGAGAAGAATTTACCGTCGATTAGAACGTGGTCGATTTGATTTTCTGTTTGTTGGTCGGTTGATCTCCAGGTGGCTTTGTGGATATCTTTGCGGGGGAAGAAGGTGCTTCGGACTACCATACCACGGGAGGCTGCAAAGTTTACGTATTGCTGGCCGTTATCATTCGATACGGCGTGCAGGCTGTTTCGCCCGATTACCGGTCTGTACATTTCCTCCCTTCCTACCTGCGCGTTCATGTCGCCGACAACGATTTTCACGTCACGCGGCGAGCAACCATCATATGTTTGCTCTAACTGCGCGTAGAACGCTTCTTTCTCGTCTTCGGGTCTCCCTTCGTGTGGGCAGTGGACGTTGATGATGCTGTAGTTGAAGAAACGGCCCTTAACTCTCAACATGCACATCCTTGCATTGATCGGCTGCCACCCGATCACACGTTGTCGCATCTTGCCCAACACTATAAATCCTGTTCCCAGTTCATTGGTGGTGCCACAGCTTTGGTAGAAGGTAGCCGCTCGATGCCCGCTTTTCCACACTTTCTGTCCAGTCCAACAAAGTTCCTGCAACGCCACGATGTCGAAGTTGCGGGGATGTAGTTCGTCGTAGATTATCCTGTCACATCCTGCGAAACCTAGTGACTTGCAATTCCATGTTCCAAGTTTCCAATCGTAGTCCTTATTTCGTCGCGTGGGTCTTTGCCGATTGTATCGAGTCGTATTTTCTCCTATGTTATTCGCAATGGGGATTTTTACGGGTGGCTTATTGGGCCTACGCCAACACTCCTGTCTCGCCGGAGGGCCATCGTGCCAGTTCTGTTTAACGTCCTAACCAACACTGGGACGACCACGCTGATGGGACTACCACCTTGGATCTAGCTGGGCGTGGTGCAGCGTTTCTTACTCAGCCGCTGGATGCCAGAACAGACGCTGTTTGAGCCGCACCTCCTTGGTGAACAAACGCTCGAATCGTACCTCCTCAATCTAGCTGAAGTCAGAAGGACAACAGTGCCCAGGCTGCACTACCAGCTAAGCACACAACTCTTAGCTGGCGGTCTTTGTCATCGCTTGACCCGTGGAAGCATGAGGTAGGAACTTGTGAGGAACAGGTACCTTTATATAAGTTTTTATATAATTTGAGTAGGGGGATTAGGGGCATAATGGACATCCTAAGCAAATGAGTACGGTAGACCTGTATAACGATGAAAAACTTAGCATATTATCAGATGGCTTACAACTTTAGCTTGTTTCCTACGTATTTCAATCATTTGCAGTAGGTAAAATGTCTTTATTGTGGAGAAATATCGAATTTTAAATCGTGTGTTTTTCAGGGCTGGCAGGAAAGGTACGGGGCCAAATGGACACCCATCGGGGCATAATGGACACCCCTACATATTTTATGCTAATTCTTTGATTACATCGATCAGTTAAGTAATATGCCTACGGAGATCAACGCCACAGATATAATACTCCATCTTAGACGAATTTACATAACATCAAAGTTAATAAAATAAATTTTAGGCAAAAATAATCGGATTGATTTTTTACAAACTCGCTAAAACGCCTAACAGTATGCAATGCGCGTACATCCATTTGTAATAGCCGGTGTTCATTTCGCCCCGAATCGACTACAACATTAAAATTGCTATTTTTAGTTAATTCTGATCAAAAATAAAATACTTCATCCATTGCTAAATCTCTGTATACATGTAGATAAGGTAACAAATCACTTGTTTTATGGTGGACACGCTCCAACACTCATAATACCTTATTTGCTGCTGCTTCGAAATTATAAGAATTTCATCATATGAAAAACATACTTGAATTTCAATGATATTTTGGTTATTTTGGAGCAATATAAATGGTATTTTCGAAAAATAGAACAATGACTTGTTCCTTTACACTTATGCATTAAAAGTTTTACATAAAAGTCGACGGTTTCGGCAAAAACAGGGGTGTCCATTTCGCCCCGGGTGTCCATTATGCCCCTAATCCCCCTACGTACGAAATTTTTGTGGATGGTTTCATCCACAAAAATTTCTTTTCCGTTGGGTGTGGTTGTATTACAAGTTTTATTTTTGTGTTAAATGTCCTATTTTAACTTGTTAATATTCCCCTAGAATTAATGCGCATTTATAGGGTTCTGGCAGAATAGAGGCCCGCAATCCTATTTCGATTGCCAACATTCAGGCCATTTCGGGCCGTGATTAAGTACTAGAGATGGAAACCTTTCCCTGACACAGACTTCAAGTTACAGAACTCTAGTGATGAAACCGACAAAACTCAAGCTATGAAAGCAACATATGCTGCGAACGAAAGGCAATATGCCAGAGAAAATACGATTACAGGATTGACTGATGGACCACCAACATTAATGAAACCTCGTCATCCTGTCATCGGAAATTGTTATCCAATAGGGTAACAGGGCAAAATTTATGTTCTGTGTTGTTTTTGTCCAAGTGTGATGTCCTAATTTATTACGCATTTATAGTGTTCCACGCCAATATGTTATATTTTAATGTGCATTTGTAGTGCTTCATTATATTTTTCGTAATAATGGCTTTTTTTCCGAAAATAAAATACATTTATAAAAATCAGGTTTTTTTCCAAAAAAAAAAGGTATATTTAAAAAAATAATTTAGAAACTTTAAAATTTAGTTTACACAAGATTGTTGGATTGTCTAAAAATTTCCGGTAATCAGCGGTTCGTCCGGATCCCGTTGCGGCGGATTGCATAGAACCGTTGTGATTTTGTTGGTGTAATTATGCCAATTATATGCTCGGAGAGCGTTTGGTAAGTATCTGATCATGTAGAGCGCCGTTCGATAATACAAGACGTTACGGGCATGATGGGATATTTTTTCCTTGTTGACGGCTCCAACAAAGTTAACTTGGGCCGTCGGGTACATCGTATAGATGTACTCTGAAATGAATACTCTATAGATGGGATTGTTTTCCAGCCAGCGATCTTCAGTTTCCGGATTTACACCGTATCCGGTTACGATCCGGTATGATTCATTCTTCACATCCCGGAAGTATTCATGAATGGTAGGTCTTGGGAACTGCCATTTCCCCCCAGCACTGTGGTCTGTCTTGATCTTAGTTATCTCTTGTTCGAGAATCTCCACCCGTTCTTCCAATCGGGCGATGCGCTCCAAGTAGGGCTCCAATTGGGCCGCTTGTTGGACAGCAGCTGATGTTCCGAGCGCCGATTGAGGGGGTGTTTGTTGAGGAGATGTTTGGGCCACCAGTTGCCGAGGGGATGTTCGGGCCACCGACCGAGGGGATGTTCGGGTCGCTGATGGTCCCGGAAGATCTTGATGATCCGGCAGGATGTAACTAGTAGCACTAGACGTACTAGCTTCCGGATCTTGATGTTGAGAGGCTCGGACAGATACCGGAACAATTTCGTTGTTGGTTTCTGATTCCGGTTCACTCTCCCGGCTTCTGTCTTCGGATCTGTCCGAGGTTTCATGTTACGATTCACTTACTTGGTGAAGACGCCGCCGTTTTTCAGGTGCCCCTTGACTTTCCGCTGCTGTCGCACGTTGTCATTTTGTTTTACTGCGAGTATTCATTTCAGATTTCGATAAAATAATGAAGCACTACAAATGCATATTAACATATAACATCTTGTAGTGGAACCTTACAAATGCGTAATAAATTAGGACATCACAATTGGACAAATACAACACAAAACATATAGTGTTGCCCTGTTACCCTATTGGATAACGATTTCCGATGACAGGATGACGAGGTTTCATTAATGTTGTTGGTCCATCAGTCAATCCTGTAATCGTATTTTGTCTGGCAGGTTGCCTTTCGTTCGCAGCAATAGCTGCTTTCATAGCTTGAGTTTTTGTCTAGGAGTTTTTAATCCTAAGGGGGCATCCCGATTCGGGTTTCGGTCTAGTGGCTACCGCTTGGTGGTCTAGTGGCTACCGCTTCTGATTTATATGCAGAAGGTCCTGGGTTCAATCCCTGGCCCGTCCCTTTCCTCCTACTTTGTATCTTTCTATATACTTTCTCTCTGCTCTCTACATATACAACTCATGTATATAAACATGTTCATAGCCGTCGCTAGAACAGAAACGGGTTGAAAAAGCCGTTTCCCTTCCTTCCCAAAAAAAAAAAAAAAACTTTCACAGCACAGTGTCACAATCCTATTAGAAATCGCCTACAAGTTATGCAATCAAGCGAACTGTGCCGCACATCTTCAAAATAATAAAAAAAAAAAACACACACAATTCTATCACCTTTCCCCTGGTATCCACACACCAATGTGTGAACCATCTGCCAACCAATTCCCACCAACACTCCAACATCCGCATGAGTTTGTGCTGGCGCAGAGGTATATTCGGCCAGATGTGGATACAAACGATTGCAATCATCACTTCCTTACCCCTTCCCCACATTGACCTGCAACCTGACGTGGCAGGCGCCATTGTCGCCTAAAAATAGAAGATCACCAACGCTCACACACTGAAGATGCCTGCTAGTCCCCGGCAGTTATCTCATTGGTCCTTGTGTGAGTGTAGCTGGTCTGGCGATACTGGAGTAGCATCCACGGGCGGTCAATCAAGCTCAAGCTCAAGCTAAGGGGGCATCCCGATTCGGGTTTCATCACTAGAGTTTTATACCTTGAAGTCTGTGCCAGGGAAAGGTCTACATCTCTAGTAGGGTCAACAGGTATAATATGCCCCCCTAAGCAGAAATGGCAATATATCTGAAACTGGCGCCTTATTCCATCTATTGTTCACTGCAAATCGTCGTTACTAAAGTTAGTGAAGTGTTGCATGTGAACTTTGCCTTGGAAGAGGTGGCTTTGGAAGCTTTGAAACGTTTTTCGAAAACGTTCCAAAATTTGCCTTTTCAAAACAAACGGGGCAATACGCCCCATCAAAAGAAAAACGTCCAGCCCCGTGATAAAACTGTCCCAGGGGATAATTCCACCACATGCTTATCCTAGGAGAGTCTTTCAACAAGTGTTTAACTGCATAAAAGTTGCAAAGTAACACAAGCGAACAGAACTAGCTTCGTTTACAATGAAGTCAGCTTACAAGAGGTAAAATATTACGCCAAAAGCCTCGATTTCAGACTTTTTGATATTTTTATTGCTTTTCTGTACCAATCCACTAACGGACCAGCTTGATGGCAATTATTCTTCAATATTCGAGATTTCTAATCGATCACGCATGTGAAAAGCGCTTGAATCGCTAGAAAATGAAGGGGGGCGTTTTGCCCCGGTGGGGCGCATTATACCCTTTTACCCTACATGATCACGGCCCGAAATAGCCTGAATGTTGGCCATCGAAATAGGATTGCGGGCCTCTATTCTGCCAGAGCCCTATAAATGTGCATTAATTCTAGGGGAATATTAACAAGTTAAAATAGCACATTTAACACAAAAATAAAACTTGTAATAACTAGTGGAGACTTGAAATCGCAAAGATCAGTGATGTATTCAGGATTGTAATAATCTTCAGTGGCGCACTGTTCCTCCGAACTCAGGGGGCCTCCAAATCAGGGAAAGTATCAACCATAAGTTCTTTAAATAACGAAAGTTTTCTAAAAGTACCAGTTCAAAACTTCGCCGAATTGCTGCTGAGTAGGTGGGGGCCCTTTCGATAGAGTTTTTAGAATGGAGCGCACAGATGGCTAAGTTAAAGTCCTACTATTAACAATTCAAGTACTTTAATCAGTTTAGTTAGTTAGTAGGTGTTAAACAGGGGCCTCAAAATTGCAAGAAAAATGTATTCAATTTTACGACGTTTAGTTGATATGGTTCATGAACATTATTTAAACGTTCTTGAATCATAGTTAAAGGACCAAGTACAAGACCAAACATATAGCTATTGACTCAGCTTGATTTTTAGGGGTCACATTTATAAATTTTTTAGATGAATGAAATACATCTATTCAGACCAAAATTCATGGAAAATATCTCTGAATGAATTTCTGTGGTCATGCTTGGAGCCATACTTGAATGGATCTGTGGGAGTTTTTCTTAAAGAATCTGAGAGGAATTCCCAAAGAAATTTTTTCTAAAGGAGTTCTTGGGAATATTCTTGAACCGACTTTTCGAACCCTCTAAGCAGAATACTCTCTTCGAATGAGTATAATATGTTTTGTACCTTTTAATTCCGCCCTATTTTGCTTATCCTTGGACAGATACGCGTATTTCGACTACCACTTGTAATCTTCTTCAGTGTCATCTATGCACTCAACTGGATAGCTGACACTGAGGATGTCCATTGTCCAAGGATGAGCAAAATAGGGCGGAACTAAAAGGTACAAAACTGATAACATTCATTCGAACTTGGGAATATTACTGAAGAAATTCTTTCAGAAACGCTTTTTAGGAGTTCGAAGAAATTCCTAGATTCATCGTAAAATATATCCAAGAGTTCTTGGAGTTCCTTATAAATACAGGAGTAATTTTATAAATATACGAAGAAATCCTTGCAAGAAAAATTCCTGAAGAAATCATGTATGAAATTTCTAATGAAACACTTGTAGACTTGGTTCGGTGATATTGTTTCAAGAAACTCTAAGAGCTTATTTGAATTAACTGTGAACGAATCTTTAGAGAAATCGCAAAACATTTTATTGGATATACTACTATAACAACTATTTGAAAAAATCCTGAATGAAGTTTGGGAGGAATTCCTTTGGAAATTCGTTTGATTCCTTGGTAAAGCACCTATAGCAAACTCTGGAAAAATCACAAATGTAATCCTTGTTAGAATTCTTGGAAATAATATTAAATAAATTAAACAAGAAATGCTTTGTTCTATTGATGACAACTTCACAGCAGTTTCTCACAAGATTTTTGCAGAATTTCTGAGAGATTTTTTGAATAACACTAGTTTACAAACTAAAACGAAAGTCGGGAACTTCTGTTCACGACCAAAATTTTTGAAGTACAATTTAGTACTGATTTCGAAACCGTGCTTAAAAAAATTTGAAGTAGAGCAGTTTTTTAGTTTTAGCTCCATATCGAGTTTAACAACTTTTACAAATATGGAATTTACTAAAATTCAAATACCTTGGGTTTTGTTCAACAAATTTCAAATCTTTTTCCAGAAATTAAAATCTGAATACAATAGCATTCAATCATCTAAACGCAGGTTTTGCGTCAGATTGATGAAATTCAAGATATTGGCGAGTTTCAGGGGCGAAGAAATGTATTTTTTTAAATAAGAAAAAAAAACAATCTAAAAATTCTTTCTCAACGTTTATTTGACATATCATATGTAGGCGAGTTACAGTAAAAAATTCAGCCAAATCGGAGCATTGATTACGGAGAATGAGACGTGTGAAGTGAGCGGCGTTGCTTAAAAATAAAACAAAAATCAATCTGAAATCATCAACCTTGTATGGAAAGTCGAAAAAATTTCCGCTCTACTGTATTTTTTTTCCTTCGCGTTTTCAAACTCAGGGCATGATTCTACACTAAAAATGATCATCAGCTTACCGAGTTCAAAAATGCTGTAAACTAGTGTAATTTTGAGAGATTTTTTGAAAGAAATACTTGAGAAATCCTTGAAAAAAAATCCGTAGGCTTTTATGAAGCGATTCCTGATGAATTTCCAATGGATATCTTGCATGATTTACTTAAGAGATACTCTTAAGCATTCTTAAAGATTTCCTGAAGAAAGTGACAAAACAGCTTTAGGAGAATTCCTGAAGGAATCCTTGGAGAAACTCGTAAAAAAATCAAAATAAAAAGGAATCATTGAAGGATTTTTTGAGGCAATTCTTTATGAAATTTCTTAAGAGTTGTTTGGATGATCTTCTGGATGTATCCTCAGAGATATTATTGATAGATTCCTTTTGAAAACTTTTAAAAACCTTTTCGGAGACAACACCGTTTTCATGGAGAGAAATACTGAATAACATCCTTGCATCAACAACTTCAGGGATTCTTGATTATTCTTCAAAGAAAGATTTCTTATAGAAAACGGTAAAGCGATTTTTGAAGGAATTCCTAAAGTATTACTTGGTGGAATTCCGAGATAATTTGTTATATTTTTTAGATATAAATCTAAGAACAAAATCTTACGCTCAGTAATGGAACTCTGGAATACTGTTTCACTCTTTATTTGTAACGAATGTTTGTGGAATGAGTGAAGTCTGTGCTACTGTTGGAGCATGAGTGCTTCAATGCTCTGAGTACATTTACGGGTTATTCTAGGCTGTCCAAACTATTCTGCAATAAGGACCTTATCCTTCAAGATTTACAATTCAATTCAAGATTTCAAGATTTTTTTCTTGATTTTTTTTTTCAGATTGCCCAGGATACCTCCAGAAGCCACTTTTGGAATACTTCTAGGAGTTATTTCTGAGATTCTTCAAGAATAGTTTCAGAGATTCCTTCAGGGCGTCCTTCCGAGATTACTCCAGAAACTGTTTCTAAGATTCCTCCAAAAGCTTTTCCGCGATTTCTCCAGGAGTTTATTCCGGTATTCTTTCTGAGATTTCTCCTTTTGGAACTCCTGCTGGAGTTCCTTGTTCGATTTCTGCACGAGTTCCTTCTGGGATCCACTGGAAGATCCGGCATTCTCTCCAGAATTTGGGACTCCGGATAAAATAACCTTCGGAGGATACTTCCGAGATTCCTCTAAGAGATCCATCCGAGATTCCTTCAAGAGTATCCTTCAGAGTCCCTCCAGAAGGAAAAACAGGTTATTCAAAGATTCTGCAAGGAGTTCCTTCTCAGGTGTCTAGCTCTTTCTAGGATTGATCAAGGAGATCTCCAGGTTCCCTCCCGGAATGCATTCTGGGATTTCTCTTGGAGTCTCATTCAGAATTCCCCCGGGACAGTGGTGTATTCAGGTCTGCTCCAATTATCTCACTGAGTAACAAGCTTTCATTTTTCAAGAAATTTAAACAAAACTCTTTAATAAAATCTTGCATGATTTGATTAAAAAAAAAGTACTAGAATTTAAAAAAATATTGCTTCTGATATTTAATCAGGAACTCCTCCTGAGATTCCGGTTAAAAAAATCTTCCATAAATTCCTTTAGCAATTTCTCCAGAAGTTCCTCAGAAAAATCATCCAAGGATTTTTTTTCGGAAAAATCATAGGAATTCGTTTGCTACTGAAATTCTTTCACGAATCCTTTCGAAGAACCCTTCCAGAAATGATTTTTTTTTTCAGAAATTGTTTGAGAAATTCTCCCAAGATTTTTTTTTTTAATAAACTTTCAATGTAGATTCTACCCAAAATGTAAAAAAAAAATAGAAATACCAAGCATGGATTGCAGCAATAAATCGAAGGATGCCTGTAGAACATCTTCTACAGATTTTTTATTCCCGCAGTTACTTCACCAAGTATTCCATTACTACATTTTCCATAAATTCCTTTGGGATGCTTGCAGAAAATTTTCCAGGGATCTGGTCAGGTATTCTTTAATAAATCATTTGAAAAAGTTGTGTAGAGATTCTTTTAGAAATTCCTTCAGGAATCCCGTCAGAAATTTCTTGAGATTTACTTTTAGAAAATTATCTATTGATTCGTTCAAAAATCCCTCTAAACATTTCTCCAGAAAGTTCTTCGAAGGCTTTTTCAGAAATTCCTCCACAGATTTCTGCAGGGATTCCTTGAGAAACTTTGTATAGATTTTTTCTTCAACTTTTCTAGAATTCTTTCAAAAATGTTTCACATACTATTCAGAAATTTTCTGAATTTTCGTTCTAAAACTCTTGTAGAAATGTTTCCATAAATTTGTCGAAGCTCTCCTCTTGAAAACATTTCATTGACTTTCTCAGAAATTCATGAGAGAATTCTTTCAGATATACCTCTCGGAAAATCTGTCATGTTTTTCAGAAACTCCTGCAGCGATTACTACAGAAAATCATAAATTTAGAATCTTTCAAGAAGTTTATTCAAAGTTTTTTCCTTAATTCTTCCCGAAATTGTTTAAGAAAAACTTCAATGACTCCAGACAAAAGTTTATGAAGTAACTGCTTCAGAAATTCTTAGGGTCTCTTCAGAAAATTGCTCTCGAGAAGAAATTAACAAGTTTCTCCAAGAATTCCTTATGCAAGTCGTTTGATTCATTTAAACATCTTCCGTAAATTTCTCCTTTTATTTAGACTTTTTTGGAGACAAGGTTTTTTATTCGTCTATCGGTTTCATCCAGAGATTCACTAAAGAATTCATACAGATGTTCTATACCGAACTCCTCCAGGAAATTCTTCAGAAATTCAAGGTTTGCATTCTATTTCTATCGATATTTCGTCAGGCATTCTTTTAAGAATTCCTTCTTAGTTCAGTGCCACAAGATGGGGTTTTTTTTATATTTTTTTTACGACATGGTCATCATCCTAATGAGGAGAAAAACATCCGAATAATGTTCTATAGGTGCAGTACTAAAGTCATTTACATTTTCACGAAGGGCACCGAAATTTGGAAACCTTGAGTAACCAGCTCTGATTTTACAGCACTAGTCCAGGAGCTGCTTCCTGTATTCCCACATCAGATTTCTGAGACAGCCATGTTGGCTTGACAGCATAGTTGGCTTACGAGCTTGCTTTAGGATTTGTCTCCAGAATTTCTCCTGGGAGTGCTCCCTATATTCAAATGGGTATCCTGGAAATAATTTCTGGAGGAATGCAGGAAGGAACTCCTGGATCTAAATTCTGAGGTGATTTCAGATGGAATCATAAAAAAAACTTAAAAATCCTCTAGAGAAGTCTCCATAAAGAATTTCAGAAGATATTTTTGTTGGAATGCCGGAAACAGTGCTTGAAGAATCTTCTAAGAAATGTTTTAGGGATCTCGTCAGAGACTCGTAGAATGAGGCATTGTAAGGATGGGAAATCCTTTGAAGTAAAATCCCAGAAGGCACTCCTTGAGAGATACCAAAAGCATCTACTTTGCCAAAAAAATCACAGAAGCAACTGATAGATAAATCCCAGATTGAATTCGTAGAGTAGTCTCACATGAAATTAGTGAATGAATCCCGGGAGAAATGCCTGGAGAAATCCCGGAAAAAAATTTCGATGAATTTCGAAAGAAGCTCCTGTTGGTAGCTTAAGGATTCTTGGAGAAATGTCAGAAATTCATTCTGATGGCATCCTTTACAGAGCTTCTGGACCAATCTGGACAGAGCTAATGGTGGAGTTTTTAAAGAAACTTCTGAAGCAATTCCTAAAAGACCTCCTGCAGAGATGAATAGCTTTGTGCATGCCATTTGATACACTTATACAAAATGACTATTGTGGAGCGGATCTGGTGAAAAAAAAAAAGTGACTATTGACAGCGTTCGGAATTTTCGCTCATTCTCACGAAAATAGGATTTTTCCTCACGGCAATTTTCAGCGAAAATCTGGCTTGAGAAATCTCCCGCACAAAGAGGAGAGCGAACATATTTTTTCACACACTCCCAAAGCTGTGAGAGTTTTGTTTGCCCTTCGTCAGCCAATCATGTTGTTTTTCCTGGACTCCTATGACGCCGACGATGATTAGTTCTATGTAGTAAATTTTCTACACCTTCTGTGTGGTTTGTGTGGTGGTGTGAATAGAGTGCGGTGTCGCGGTTGTTTTTGGTATTGTTCCAGGTTCGAATCCAATCGCGGGCATAATTTTTGCTTTGCTTTGAAAAGATTTTCGAGAGAATTTGGTGAGAGACAATTTAAACAGAACCAAAATATGGGGAGATTTTCAGTTATCATTAGTCGTTAATCTTGAAATAAGTGTGGAAGGGGAAAAGTGTTTCTCAAGCAAAATAATGAAAATAAGCTCTCCCACAGCCGTGAGAATTGGTTATTTCGTATCGCCGAAACGAAAATTACGTACGCTGGCTATTGACATAGGAAGCTCTCAGTTGAAATGCAGTCTTCATTCCTGATGGGACGTTACGCACAGAAGAAGAAGAAGATTGAACTGAAATTCTATAGTATCGCTTTTCTACTCCAAACGCGAGAGGTTTTAGTCATCACGTGCTGTCTGTTTCTTAGATCTGTCCCGAGCACGCCCCCGTTGGAATTCGCCGGAAATCGCGACGCTTGAGTCGATCCGGGCTGTTGAACCACGCGCGTGGCAGACAATTTTTCACAATCGCTCTGGTGTGCCGTTTTTTCACGCGCCAAAGCACTTCGATTGATTGATGAAGACAAAGTTGTTGGGTTTTCTTTCTCACTACCGACTGCCATCATCAGGATAGCTGTATGCATTTTCACCCTTTCTGGCCGTGCCAGGAGTTGCTAAGATTTGAGAACAATTCGTGATTCGGCTGTGACTGAGTGGTGGGAAGCATGACTGCTCTGTTTGGACTTTATAGGCTTTTGAAGGTTCACTGATTCCAAAATCTGCTCGTGGCACGTGTTGATTGCGAGCGGATGACAGTCAAAGTCTGTTAGAAATTCTTTTGATTTTTTATTACCAAATTTTCAGCTGAGCTCTGTTTCGGTCACCAAGTCAAACCAATTTATCAACGAAAGGTTAACCGAATCATAATTAAACGTCGCGCCCCAATCAACCAATCAATGTCACGTTCAAACCGTGCAAACAATGCCCCCTCAATACACTTTCACACATACACACATGAGAGCATAAACCACTCGCTCGTTGATTGCCCTCTTCCTGCGATTCGCCGTGGGGCCACCACCGTACCTTAATGATCACCATTATTTCCGTGCAGTTTGCTCTCAGACATTATAAATCGTCCATTTAATGGAAATAATGATTACATAAATAGAGGGAGTTAATAATGTGCTGTTGTTGGAAACGCCGGAAAAAGGAGCAATAAAATGTTCTGTGCTTCCTGGAGTTCGAGTGGAGTCTCCCAATCCGTATCCATCAGCCTTGAATTGAAATTTATGACAAAATAAGAACAATATTAGACTCTGGCTTTTTCGTTATGGATACTATTTTTTCGGTTTTTACCCGTGAAGAAGACACAACTCCCATTTGGAAATGTCGCGCAAGTAGTAAACCTTATTTTCCCACATATTATACACATATCTATTGAAATCTACACCTTACCGATCAGGCTAAGGCCGGGGTGACCTCTGCTGTACATAGTAGCCGTCTCCATTCCACTCGGTCCATGGCTGTTTGTCTCCAGTTCCGCACTCTGCGTAGGGTCCGCAGATCGTCCTACACTTGGTCGACCCACCTAGATCGCTGCGCTCCACGTCTTCTTGTACCGGTCGGATAACTCTCGAGAACCATTTTAGTCGGGTTGCTATCCGACATCCTGATGACGTGACCCGTCCAGGGTAGCCTCCCGATTTTCTCGGTGTGGACGATGGTTGGTTATCTCTCAGAAGCTGATACTCGTGGTTCCTTCGCCTTCTCCAAGTCTCGTCTTCCATCTACACTCCGCCGTAGATGGTACGCAACACCTTCCGTTCGAAAACTCCGAAGGCGCGTTAGTCCTCTTCACGTAGGGTCCATGTTTCGTGCCCATAGAGGACGACCGGTCTAATCAGCGTTTTGTAGATAGTTAACTTCGTGTTACGGCGAACTTTATTCGATCGTAGAGTTCTGCGGAGTCCAAAGTAGGCACGATTTCCTGCCACAATGCGCCTCTGAATTTCTCTGCTCATGTCGTTGTCGGCGGTCACCAGTGAGCCCAAGTACACGAATTCTTCAATCGCCTCGATTTCATCACCGTCGATATAAATTCGGGGTGGCGGGCGCGGTGATTCCTCCCTGGAGCCCTTTGCCATCATGTTCTTTGTCTTCGACACATTAATGACTAATCCGATTCGCCTGGTTTCACTCTTTAGTCGGATGTACGTTTCCACCATCGTCTCAAATTTACGAGCAATAATATCAATAGCATCTGCGAACCCAATCAGCTGAACGGACATCGTGAAAATCGTTCCACTCGTGTTTATCCCCGCTCTCCTAATTACACCCTCTAAAGCAATGTTGAACAGCAAGTACGAAAGACCATCACCTTGCCGTAACCCTCTGCGAGATTTGAAGGGACTCGAGAGTGTCCCTGATACTCGAACTACACACATCACTCGATCAATCGTATCAGTTTATCCGGGAATCCGTATTCGTGCATAATCTGCCATAGCTGTTCTCGATCGATTGTATCACACGCTGATTTGAAATCGATGAACAAGTGATGTGTGGGCACGTTTATTCGCGGCATTTCTGCAACACCTGGCGGATGGCGGTCCACCATCCATCGCAACCATTTGGTCCGTCCCGTTGAAATCCCAAATTTATTATTTACCGATTTCAAGTAAGACTCTTTGCAACAAATTCATTTCTTTCATTCATAAATAGCAGATTCCTGACTAGACGTTTTCTAACTAATGATGATACAGCTGAAACAGATTCAGATTCATAATCATTAGAATCTTTTCCACAGTTATTGACGGAGAGCTTTCCTTAACAATTGACCGCTATTGCATTCGTCGTATAAGTGAGCTCGAGGTAATATCTCGAATCATATCCATCATCAGCGTGAACTTGTTCAATAGCTGCTGGATATAGTGAACTGTTATATGTATTGCCAAATTCTTTTTTTAACAAGATCCAATTCCTGGATCAACTCAATGTCTTCAATTATCTGACAGGTTTAGAGATCCTTGATCCTTGAAGTGAAATATAGCTGTGGAGATCCTTCTGTTATTATTTTCAACAATGTCATTTATTGATTACTTACTTCACTTGTTTCCATAACAACACAAATAGAAATCCTATCATACTTATATTGTTCTAAAAAGTAAACTCAATAATTTGTTATCCTTTCCCATCCTGGAACCGCGAGAGGCCAATATAATATCACCAATTGATGTTAATGCAGTTGGTTGAACCCTAGTCTCTGTCCCCACCCAGGGGGGCGGCGGTGGTGATGGGCTGCGCCAACAACGCAAGCCGAGGTGTCTCCCCGGAACACAATGCCACGTGATTGGAAAATATTTATGTACTACAGTTTAATTCTATTTGAACCAATTAAATCGAAGTACCGGTCCGTCAATGCGAATGGTATGTAGGGACGGACGGGCAGTACCGACCGGCAGCTCTGATAAACGTGTCTGGTGTCGTTCGCTGCTGCTGTCACACAATTCTCGTCGTCGCGTTTCAATAGACTGTTTGGATTTCAATTATTGCATTGTGGAGCTTCAACGGCATTGGCAATGGTATGGTGCAAACAAAAAAAAACACGGAATAAAAAGCCATTAAGCGAACACACACGAACACATTCAAAAAACTGGCCCATCGAAAACAACCGACAGGATATTGAAGCTAGCCATCGACCTGACCAAAGCCAAATCGGGGAGGTGGAGGTTCTCAAACCAAAGAAGGCGTATCATACAGGTGTATGATGTTTCGGGTAGAACTCTCGGATTGTTTTCTACTTTCCCGACGTTTCGGCCGATGCTTTTGGGCCTTTCACAAGGATCGTTTACACCGACCATTTTGAAACGATCGTTGCCAATGCGGTGAGAGCATAAGCATGAGTATGAGCATTGGTGACCGTACACTTCGTGATTGCTACTCCGTGATTGACCTGAGCTAGCGAAATTACAAAGAGAACCAATAGGCTTGGGGCTTGGGATTTCCCACCATCCTCAATGTACTGTACACGTTTCGAGAGCTCAAACTTTATTAGGCCATTTACGGCGCTGTCCACGTCCTTACGGTCAACCGAGGAAAGGAAAAGAAAGGAATGTTAGTTCGACAACCGTTGCTACTAGAGGTTGTATATACTACTGGACCCTCCACAGTCGTCACGGGAAGGAGTTTTGTTAGTAGGGAGGGATTGATAGTTGCATACATTATGTATTCACTTTGGTAAGCGATGCGATCCATGTAACCGTACAGTGTACACACAAATGTGTCACCACACAGTTTGGAAGATCATGAAAATTTTAAATGAAAATTAATGGAATGAAAAAGATTTTGCGTCACCTCGCAATTGAGAGGACTGGTGAACCAATATGCTACATGCCATGAAATTGATATATTGTAACAAAACATTGTGCCGACACTAACAGAGATGGACCGCACAAACTTAGGCAAAATACTGACGCATAATTACAGATCAAACCAGTGTTGCCAGCACCGTAAGGTGACGGACTTTACAAAAACATGGGAGTATTTTATTAAAATAATAATTAAAATAAAACAAAATTAATGACCTACCGCTAAAAACGTTACGATCGTGCGAGACTATTTTTCGACACTCGCATGTACAGCGAAGAACATCAGAATACTGAGCCCGATCGTTGCCAATGTTGTGAGATTCAAAGAAGTTAAAGCATTTGTATTTTATTATGAAACACTTAAGTATCATTTACCTACCTTGTTGGCTACAAAGTAACTTTACTCCAACGCCGAGCGTATAGTAGAGCACCATTTTTGTCGGTCTTGGGCGATGTTCCTCTAGTTTCCCCGAACGTGTAGGGATCGTAGATCTTCTTCAACCGCGTGCAGCCAGCAAGTTCGTGGCCGCCCACGATTTCACCTTCCTCTACCGGGTTCTTTGCTGAATATTGTTCTCGCTATTCTTTCTTCCGACATTCGCACTACGTGTCCAGTCCACTGAAGTCTGCCGTATTTTATACGTTTCACAATATTGGCATCTTCGTACACTTGGTACAACTCGTGATTCATGCGTCTGCGCCATACTCCATTTTCTTGTTTCCCTCCGCGAATTGTCCGCAGCACTTTGCGCTCAGAAACTCCAAAAGCTTTTCGGTCTACCTCCTTTAACGTCCACGCTTCGTGACCGTAGATGGCAACCGGAAGAATCAGCGTCTTATACAGAGCGAATTGCGTTTGCGTTTGCAAGTAACGCGACCGTTTCCGTTTGCAAGTTAGGGACGCAATCCGTAAAAGGCCCTATTCGCCGCTGTAATACGCCTTTTCACTTCACGAGAAACGTCATTGTCACATGTCACAAGTGTTCTAAGATAAACAAATTCTTCAACAACTTCAAACACATCCTCATCAATCACTACCTCAGCACTTATACCACTAGGCCTGCTCCTGTCTCTTCCCGCTATCATGTACTTCGTCTTGGTAGAGTTAATCGTCAAGCCCACCAGGGTGCGATGACGTCACGTTTTCGATTCCCGCATCTTGTACCAATGTTTAGAGAACATGCATTGTCAATGGGGGAACCCAATTGATGTTGGCTGCAAACAATCCTATTGGGTGGGAATAGGGATGTCATATACGTGGTCAACCCTATCCTCGCTGTCTAATCGCTCCTTCGAGTGCAATGTTGAACAATAGATTTGAAAGAGCATCCTCCAGCTTCAATTCATCCAAGGTCACAATCGACGTAGACACTTCGTCCGCGATCCGAATACTTTATTTTGATCCATCCAACGCTGCGCGTATCAGCCTAATTAGTTTCACCGAAAACCATGTTCTGACATTATCTGCCAAAGCTCATTTCTTTTCACTGAATGGTACGCTGCTTTAAAATCAATGAACAGATGGTGAGTCTGAAAATTATATTCCCGAAAATTGTCTAGGATCATCCGCAGGATAAACACTTGATTCGTCGTTGTTCGGCCCTCACGAAAACCAGCCTGGTATTCGCCGACGAAGGACTCCTCAAGAGGTCGCAGTCTGTTGAACAGGACACGCGACAGAATCTTATACGCCGAACTTAAAAGGGTAATCCCTCTGTAATTGTCACACTCCAGTCTGTGCCTTCTTGTAGATTGGGCATATGAGGCCATCCAACCAGCTGGTGGACAATTCTTCATCCTCCCAAATCTTTATAATAATCTGTTGGATTGAATGATGTAGCTGCAAGCTTCCGTGCTTAAGAAGTTGGACCGGGATCTCGTTCTTCCCAGCAGCCTTGCTGTTTTTCAGCTCCTTTTTAACCTCATCCAGTATTGGTGGTTCCACTGCTTGACCGTTATGCATTATGTTAATCCTGTTCCTGAATGCTCCTTCGCTGCTACCATTCAACAAATCTTCGAAGTGCTCCTTCCACCTGGCTGCCACCATTGTTTTGTCTGTCAGCAAATTTCCTTCCCGGTCATTGCACATGGCGGGCACTGGTGCAGTCTTGTGCCGCGTGCCATTGACAGTTGTATAAAACCTCCGCATATCTTTCCTGTCCATATTTACCTGCGCCTCAGCAATAACACTCTCTTCGTGTTGTCGTTTTTTGCCTTTCTCGTACACCAAGGTGTACCGAAAGGCTATATGTTCACTCCAAAAATGAAATTTCGATAGAGCCCCCAGAGGGGCAAGTTTCACATACCAATCGAGTCAGCTCGACGAGTTGAGATGATGTCTGTGTGTGTGTATGTGTGTGTGTGTGTGTGTGTGTATGTATGTGTGTGTGTATGTGTACAAAAAAAGGTCACCTCACTTTTAGATAGTAAATATCAACCGATTTCAACGATCGACGGCTCATTCGACGCGGCATCTGGTCCCATTGTTTCCTATTGAAAATGGTTCGGATCGGTCCAGCCGTTCCGGAGTTATGGCCATTTAGGTGTTCCGGAACCGGTACCCCTGGAAGGGGCCAGACATGAAAATGCATCACACCCATGCATGCGACCCATCAAACCACGGCATTTACGATTATCTGATGAACGGTAAGCAGGAAAATAGTCTCAGACCATATCTGAACCGGTTGTGTTCCGGAACCGGTTCTGGGTGTCCCGCCGGAAGTGGCCAAATATCAAATTGAACATAACTCATGCATGCGACACATCAAACAGCGGCATTTTCGATAATCCGATGAACGGTTAGCAGGAAAACAGTATCAGACCACATCTTAACCGGTAGTGTTCCGGAACCGGTTCCGGATGTCCCACCGGAAGTGGCCAAATATAAAAGAGTACCAAACCCATGCATGCGACACATCAAACAGCGGTATTTCCGATAACCTGATGAACGGTAAGCGGGAAAACAGTATCAGACCATATCTGAACCGGTAGTGTTCCGGAACCGGTTCCGGATGTTCCGCCGGATGTAGCCAAATATAAACGAGTACCAAACCGATGCGTGCGACACATCAGAGGCATTTTCAAAAATCTTACGAACGGTAAGCAGGAAAACAGAATCAGACCATATCTGAACCGGTAGTGTTCCGGAACCGGTTCCGGATGTCCCACCGGAAGTGGCCAAATATAAAAGAGTGCCAAACCCATGCATGCGACACATCAAACAGCGGCATTTTTGATAACCTGATAAACGGTCAGCAGGAAAGCAGTATCAGACCATATCTGAACCGGTAGTTGTCCGGAACCGGTTCCGCGGGTCTCCACGGATGTGGCGAAATATAAAAGAGTACCAAACTCATGCATGCGATACAACAAATAATGGCTTTCCTGATAACCTGATGACTGGTTTTAAAAGAAATAGGTTAGGACCACATTAGGGACAGCCGGTAGTGCCGTAACTAGTTTCGGGTGTCCCTCCGAAAGCGGCTAAATATAAAATTGAACTGCACCTATGTATGCGACAGAGCAAGGCTAGGATTTTTTGATAACCTTGTGGGGATCTCTGTGACCGCGAATCCAAGATACTCCGGATTCTATCGGGAACCTCCGGATCCGATTCGGGAACCAGTCTTTGGCTCACCTGTCGTAACTCTATCGCTTGCTATTCCTCCCGCTCAATCACTGACTGATGCAACTGATGCAACACACTCAAGTCCGAATTACCCATTCGATGCCAATATCAACCCAAGTGCCAAGGTATCTAGATGTTTCATTTACAGGTCACCACATCTCCTTTTTTCTCCGAAACAAATGTTTTACTTTCGAAACTCAAAACACCGTACTTCCAAACAAGTTTAAATGAAGCCCGAAGTCCAATCTCTGACAGAATGTATCACATTCTTAAGAGACTCATTATTTAAATTCTGAACAAATCTGAATGTATTCAGAACTTTTTCAAGAACCCCTCTATCTTTCTCCGTCCCACTTATACGCTGATATTTTGTCGTTTTCATCTCCTCGTAGTTTCTCACGATGCTTACCCCATGGCTTTCCCAACATAAGTTTCAGTTTTGTATATTATATATTTCTCTTCATTACAGCTCACATCACCTACCTTCCCAACAAACATTTTTGCAGTACAAGAGTGCAATAAACCACTCTTAAACAAACTTTAGTTTAAGAAATTGTTATTCAACTAGATCTGTTTCTTGGGTTAAGAACGAGGGTACTATCTGGTATTATTATGTGTTTCTTGCATCACACACTGCATTATCTGACCAACGTCGTAACATCATCATATTTTCCTTCCGACTCACAGTTCTGTGTACAGAGAACTCACTGTTCTTCTATCAAGCTACAATCTTGCTGCGTTTACTTACACATATCCATTAGTTTATTTTTTTTACAGGACAAAATGGTGTTCCTGTTACACTAAATTCTGTTTTTACGCGATTGATGCGTTCGCGCAAAAAAAGATCGTGTAAAAAAAGTTCGCGTAACTTTGAGAAATCGCGCAAAAAAAATCCAAAGGAAATTTTTTTTACGCGATTTGTTCTCCGCAAATGACCAAAATCGCGTAAAAAAAAGTCGCGTAATTTCGAGAAAATCGCGTAAAAAAAGTCGTGCAAAAAAAAATCGCGTAAAAAAAAAGTCGTGTAAAAAAAGAATTCAGTGTATTGCTCTCTACAAATAGCCTGTGATTTATCAATCTCTCCTTTTAGCTCAGACATGTAGACCTCATCCTCTTCTTTCCAGCCTGAAGTTCCAACTGGAACTTGGTCTGCCTTTTTTCAGCATAGTGTTCTATGAGCACTTCCACAGTTTTTGACTAAAGAGCTTCTTTGCCTGTCATGATAAGAATTTGTATATTATGAAGCAAACACAATGATACACTATGCTCCGGAAGTTGAGGAAATATTCCCAACCGGAATGGGAATCGAACCCACCATCTCTGGTTTGGCAATCCTGAGTCTTACCACCTGGCTAACTGGAGACTTACCCATGTATATATAGGCATATACTCTCTCAGATAACCCATTTGTTTTTTTCTACATATTTCAATTGACCGTCTTCCCATACGGATTTCATGTTTTCCCCATACATCTTTTGTTCCTAAAGAATTTAGAACGACTTAAGTCACAACTTCGCACCCATATCATCTCAATTATGAAACGAACGATTTCTCTGTGTGCCTTTTCATGGCGAAATACTTGACGAAAATACTATGTTTATACCATTTCACAAACGCCTTGTACATATTTACAACTCTTTTGGTCCTATAGATTAACCATAAACAAACAGACGAGTCACTGTCTACAGTCCAGTATTTTTTTTTTTGATTTTCTTGTTTGTGTTCTTCTTAGTCAACCTACTCCTTTCGGCATTAGCTGTATGTAGTAACATCAGCCTATTTCTGGTGCTAATTCCAAACACATATGAACAGGGAGACGTTCATTCACACCCTATACATATTTATGATAGTAACAAATGGGCCAGTCAAGGGGCCAGTATTCATAATCGGTTTTACTTCCTCTCCATTGTAAGACTCAGATATCTTTGTCTCAAAAATGTCGATGGCGTCAACTCTGGTGAAATGCAATCATGCAATCACGCTTGCGCTTGCCATTGCATTACCAAAAGCTGTATTTGTTTCACCTCCAAATATAAACGACTCCACTCCAACCCTCGTCAGGCTCTGTGTCGTTTTATCCAATTTCCAAAAAAATCGATTCGCCTCTTCATTGGATACGCTCTCCGGGAGCTGCGCTGTGCCTCGCACTAGCCGTTTCAGTCATTTCGGTCTCCGGGACCACTTTTCTTGTTACGCTCTCCGGGAGCTCCGCCGTGCCTTGCACCAGCCGTTTCGGTAATTCGGTCTCCGGGACCACTTTTGCATTTCGCTCTCCAAGGGCATTTTTATTTGAATTGTCAACTTCAAACACTCCCTTTCTCAGATTAACAACAATCGCACAACCTGCACAAATAACCTTAAATACCTTCCGCACTGCGGCGGTTACATTGCCTTCCGATATTTCCTTTAGGACAGCCATTTTCCACTTTCACTTTCAAAACAACCCAATCACCCTCTTCCACCAGAAACTTCACAAGCCACAACAATCCCATCCCTGTCGCCACTGTGGGGATCTCTGTGACCGCGAATCCAAGATACTCCGGATTCTATCGGGAACCTCCGGATCCGATTCGGGAACCAGTCTTTGGCTCACCTGTCGTAACTCTACCGCTTGCTATTCCTCCCGCTCAATCACTGACTGATGCAACTGATGCAACACACTCAAGTCCGAATTACCCATTCGATGCCAATATCAACCCAAGTGCCAAGGTATCTAGATGTTTCATTTACAGGTCACCACAAACCTTATGAACGTTAGCAAGCAAACAGGTTCCGACCGGTGAAAAAAATGTTTTACGCATATGGTCAAATCTCAACCGTTACGTAGTAATTGAACAATACATGTTTTTGACTTTGCTTGTCTCAAGCTGGCTATAACTTGAAAATGGTCAAACTTATCGCATTTGAAAGATTATCAAATTTGCTATCAAAAAGATCTTGGAATCTATTGGTTTAGTTAGATAACTAAAGCAAAAAAGCTCGAAAGTAGTGTTTTGCCTTTCTCGCACACTTAGTGTACTATAAAACTATATGTTCACACAAAAAACAATTTTTCGAAAAAAGGCTCGGTGAATCAAGTCGCATATACCAATCAACTCAATTCAACGAATTGAGATTATGTCTATATGTGTGTATGTATGTGCGCAAAATAAGTTCACTCACTTTTAAGGCACTTCCCATTTTTCGGATTATAGCTTGAATCGAACCGGAATTGTTTGCTATCCTAAATGGTCCAGATCGGCCAAGGCGTTCCGGAGTTTTGGCCATTTCAGTGATCCGGACCAGCACCGGTAGAACTGGTCGTATATAAAACTGAACTAGCCCATCATGCGATAAATCAAACTGCGGCAATTTTTGTAACCCTTAGCATGGTTGACGAGTTTTGTGTGGAAATCAACACTGGAGACCAGAAGCTCCACAATGTCGGCCCAAAATTCAAGATGGCAGCCAAATGTTCAAGGTGGCGGCTCAAAATTCAAGATCGCGGCTGTTTACTAGAGATTTAGGCTCTTAAAGCATGCTATATGGGAATATTTAATATGGGGAAGATGTCTGGACTCCTAAAATGGCGACTAGAATATCCAAGATGGCGGTCTTAATTCCAAGATGGTGGCTTCAAATTCAAGATGGCTTCTGTTTAAAGAAGTTTAAGGCTCTAAAACCATTGAAGATGACCGGAGTAAAAAAATGTCGACCAGAATGTACAAGATGGCGATCTAAAATCGAAGATGGCGGCTTCAGTTTCAAGATGGCGGCTGTTTGATGGAGATTTAAGCTCTAACGGCTGTTTAATGAAGTTTTCGGCTCTAAAACCGTGCAATATTGGTATATTTGGTATGGGGAAGACTTCCAGAGTCCAAAATGGCGATCAGGATATCCAAAATGGCGATCTAAAATTTAAGATGGCGGCTCCGAATTCAATATCGCGGCTGTTTAATGGAGGTTTAGGGCCTGAAACAATGCATTATTGGTATATTTGGATTCCAAAGATGGCGACCAGAACATCCAAGATGGCAATCTTTAATCCTAAATGGCGGCTTCAAATTTAAGATAGCGTCTTTTTCTTAAGAGTTTGAGGCTCAAACATTGAAAGCCAGATAAACAATATGATTTCTGGTATGATGAAATGGATTTCTGTTAATTGTATGAATGTGCGATATTCATAAACATTTCGCTTGAGTTTTAATGAAATGGGGGTTCAAAGGCACGAGAAAGGCGCCATCACGGCTAGGTGGATTAATTAGGGTTTCTCTGTGGTGGATTCGTTTCTCTTCTGCTCTTGCCACCCTGTACCGCTCCCTGTTCTGCCGGGTACCGGCCACTAGCATTCGACTTCTGACGGCATTCTTTTCGTTCGTCACTCGTTAGCAGTCCTCGTCAAACCAACCATTACGTTGGCGTCGCTGAGCGGTACCTATCACCTCTTGCGCTGTTGTTGTCACTGCTTGTCACCCATAAGCTGTTGACATCTCCAGATCCGTTGGTCTCTCCTATCCTCTCGTCTAGCTTCAGCAACCCCTTCGGCTGACAAGCGCTGGATATTGAAACGCATCGTCCTGTTGTTTCTTGAACTTGTGACGCTGGATAATCGCGCCCGAATTTTTGCGGCTACAAGATAATGATCTACCGAGCGTAAGCTTGAGTCATTGTTCGGGCCTCTGTAGGACCTCACATCTATGACGTCCGAAAAATGTCGTCCTGGGAGAAAGTGTCACCACTCGGGTGTCGCCAGGTGTGTTTTCGGATATTCTTACGTGCGAAGTAGGTACTGCTGATTGCCATCCCTCTAGCAGCAGCGAATGTCACAAGGCGCAGACCATTATCGTTGGTAACAGAACGAAGGCTTTCCGTTCCAATAATGACAGGCCGAAAGAAACTTTCTCTGCCGATCTGCGCATTTGCATCTCCGATGACTATTTTGACATCTTGTTTTGGGCACTCTTCGTAGGCCTTATCAAGGCTCTCATAGAACTCATCCTTCATGTCATCGGGTTTGTCGTTCGTTGGCGCATAGATGCTGATCAGGCTGTAGTTGAACTTGCCCTTCATCCTCAACACACAGATTCGATCGCTTATCGGCTTCCACCGAATAACTCGCTTCATCTGCTGCCCGATCACTATAAAGCCAACTCCGCGTTCTGCCTTATCGCCGCCGCTGTAGTAGATGTGGTACTTGAATGAAGTGTTGGCGATGGGATCCACCGCTCGGAATTCGCGTTCTCCAGTTTCGGGCCAGCGTATCTCCTGGATGGCGGCCACATTAACGCCGACATTCTGCGGTTCACGAGCCAGGAGCCCAACACGTGCGGGTTCATTCAAAGTTCTCACGTTCCAAGATCCGACATTCCAATCGTTGTCCTTTATTCGTTGCCGGGTCTGTTGCCGTTGAATCATTGAAGGGGCTGCCTTCTTAGGTATAGCTGGCGCAATACAGCATTTTATACTCAGCCGCTGGATGCCAGAACAGACGCTGTTTGAGCCGCACCTCCTTGGTGAACAGACGCTCGGGACGTACCTCCTCAATCTAGCTGAAGTCAGAACGACAACAGTGCCCAGGCTGCATTACCCAGCCACTTGTCATCCGAATACTACCCCACAGTAAAAAAGCGAGCCAACATCTCTGACCCCCATTGTGCGTTGAACCCCATTTTGACAGCAAAAGTTTGTAAACAGTACACTTTTCTGGACCAACACTTGAAAAGCGCGTAATATTTTCTACAACAAAAAAAGAAAATTTTCGAAAATACTAGGAGAATCATGAAAAAATCTAATTCTCTTAGCTGAAATATGTTACAATAAATAAAAACGTGTTCAAATTAGGCCGCAATTGGGGATGCAAAGAACTTTTTTGTTAAAGAAAAAATATCATTCGTAAACTATGCCTAAATCAAATGTTTGACCTGAAACAGATGATGACTTCAAAAACATGGCCGCATCGCAGCCGGTTGGCATGACCAGCTAAGCACACAACTCTTAGCTGGCGGTCTTTGTCATCGTTTGATCCGTGGAAGCATGAGGTAGGAACTTGTGAGGACTAGAGCTATGTTGGACGCTCTCCTTATCGACACACTGTTTTGCAGCCCTGCACAGCTTACTTCTGTCAATTTCTTTACAGTTCCACTGCATTCCAGGTGGCTGTATTCCAGACACCGGTAGCACCCTTTCGGTTTCTGGGAAAACCTTAGTGGGTATACTGAGCAACCAACTTGGGTTTTACCGGTTGTCAAGGATGGGAAAAAATCATTAAAATATTGCGTATCCCTCACTCACATCCATGCACAATCTGATGCGAGTGTGCTTCTCCCCCAGCCAAGCAGAATCTTTCCACTTTCATTGCCCATTCTTTCTAATAGCCGAGCACCGGGCGACGCAAGCAACGGCGGCCGAATGAATCGCTACCGAATCTGAGTGCCGAAGGCGAACAAACCAATATTGAACGAATGTTTGCGTTCTGAGTCGGGTGCGAGAGCATTCGTTTTGGAACGTTCATTTAGCGTTCAGTGGAAGCATTCAGTACTGGGAATGGAATCAGTGAGTGCGTTTTGATTCAATCAGCTGAATGCCACTCGGTAGTTGAGAGAGCAAACGTTCTTTTCGTATACACCGATGCAAGCTGATTCAATTCGCTCTCTATAAGTTTCTCTCCAGATTCGCTTCGTTGGCGTCGGTGGCGAGCCGTTCGTTCTTAGTGCGCCGTGCTCTCACTCAGTATTGGGTTGTTGGCGTTCTTTTTGCTAGTTTGCATCGCCGGCATTCGGGTGAGTGAATGAGTTTTCCCATGCTTGCCGGTTGTACCGTTATCTCCAGTGGATTCTCCACGCCCTCTATGTATGACTGCGTGTGTATGTATGTATGTATGTGTGTATGTATTTTTGTGTACAAAAAAGTCACTTGCCTTTAAAATATTTTCCATTGGTCGAGTTCAACGAATTCAGCGCGAATGGAATCAGAATTTTACCGAATTAATAAATGTTGAAAATGACCATTTAACTGATCCGGACCAGCATCAGCAGCTGGAGCAGTAGTCATTTATAAAACCGAACAAACATGATTGATGATTTTTTTGTGAACTTTATGGAAGGAGACCAGAAAATCCACAATGTCCTCTCAGAATTCAACATGGCGACCTGAAATCCAAGATGGCGACCCACAATTCAAGATTGCTGATTTTTTAAAGGATCATTCGGTTCTACATAGGGCACTCACAAACCATCCAAGATGGTGGCTTTGGATCCAAAATGGCGGCCCAAAACTCAAGATGGCGTCTATTTTATGGAGTTTTACTCCTTACCATATGGGTCCATATGGTACGAGAAAGAACAGAACTCAATAAAACGATGTGATTTCTTTTACCATGAAATGAATTGTTGTTAAACGAATAAATATCCGATATTTATCAAGCTACCAAAGTTTGTTGATCGAAAGCATGGGAAAGGAACCATCACCGCTAAGTGAGATAACAGAGCACTACGAGAGCGATTAAAATTGACAGCTGCACATTTCCAGCGCCTAAATGTATTCTTTTCAACTTTATATAAGTGATTTCATTTTTACTGCCATCACCGAGAAAAAGTATCTGCAATGATTGAGTTGAACTTATGCAGAAATCTTCATGTCTTTTGTTTTCGTACCATTTATTGCCAATGCGTTGTCCTACTTTTACCAGAAACTGAGTAAGAAAACAAAAGACTGATCTATTTCTGAGTAAGCCCACCTCAATAATATTTCTGGGTGTTCACTTTTCTGCTCAATCCATGTTAGAATGATGAGCACGAGGAAGCTTATGTGTGACTGTTATTGTCCCTTTTTTCAGTTCAATTGAGGGAACATTATAAGTTGCCGTTCGCTCATATGCAAGTATGGGAGCGTTCATAAAAGACGTAGCATTTTTTGCCGATTTTTTACTCCCCCTCCCCCTCGTAGCATATTTTCGCATACCTAATACATGACTCGTCACACAATCCAACACTCCCCCTTCCCCCTATAACGCTACGTCATTTATGAACGCTCCATATCATGGTTTGACAAAACCAGAATGCTTAGGCGTAGGAGCGGGTCAGCAGCTGAAGAAATTGCAAATGTTGGAAATGAAATCCACGATAATCCACTTACGAAGCCAACGTGTGACCAACTGTGCTACGGGTCCCGGCTAAAACCCTGTATATCGAAGAAAAAAAATTCGAAAGCATCGTCTCTCGCCATCACATCCAGAGAGTATACGACAATCCTTGTTCCATTTCACCTGTTCTTCGCTGCTTAGCTCACAACCATTCCACTAAGTTTTCTTCCAGTAAATCAAAACGATTGAAACAATCTCTACCATACGTAAAACGTACCCCAACTATGTGCTAGAAATAATCGGAAGCTGTTTTTGGTGTTCTACACTCATCGATACTATTTGTGTTATTGCTGTAAAACTGTCCATTAGTTAAACGACAAACCAATTAACTGTTCATTGCATCATTTGAAATGAAATGAAACGACTGAAAACTATTGTGTATTATTACAGAAAAAAAAACAGAAGAAAACTACAAAAAAAAAACTTTTAGCAATACCAAACAAATCGTAGCTTATTGAGAGAACAACGCGAGGCGGACGATTTCAACGTCGATGAACCTATAACTCAATAAAACCGAAAGGAAAGTAGTTACACAAGATGCACCGAGATATTTTTAATACCGAAGAATTGAACGAATTTTATTAGACCTTTATACTTCAGTAGCGAAATTCGTTGTAGTACCGCAGCAGATTATGCACACCACGATTAGAAAGGGGCTGCTCCGATGTAAATACCGTAGACAGAGAGGGGAAAACCGAGCAGCAAGCGTAGCAAACGGCACTTATAAGAAAATCTAAGTAAAAAATCTCACACACACTAATCTGCACTGACCATGACGGTAGTGGCATCAGTTGAGAGGGAGAAAATATTGAAAAAAAAGAAAACTTTTATACCAAAACATTACAGTTAGTTTATTGAAAGTTATGGCTCGTAAGAATGTAGCGTGTAAGCAAACTAATGGAGAAGTTACAATCGCTGATGGAAGTGATTTGAATGACCTAAAATATAGAAAAAAAAAACAGTTGTATAAAGTAAGAGAAAAATGTAGAAAATGAACCACCTTCACACAGAGACACAAAAATGACACAAACACTTTCACAACCACTTGAAAAACCCGGAAAACAGTGAAAACTGGGAAGGTTTTACCTAGTATTAATCGGTGAAAATCCAAGCGAATCGAAATCCCGTTATAGGACAAATACATTTTTAAACATCATAAACAGACTATGATCAACAACAGACGCCCTCAAATACTTATGAAGATGGAGAATAAAAAGAAAATGGAAAATTAAAATGTTCGTGCAATTGTTTTCATTATTTATCCGAAATGTCCTTTTGTAAAAACATCCGCTTGAGTCCAGCTAAAGCAAGGCCCATTTTTATCAAGTTTCCAAAAAAAAACTGTCCAAGTTTTTAACAGAACCTTGCTCAGGATTCCGACAGAATCCTGTTCAGGATTCCGACAGAATCCTGTTCAGGATTCGGACAGAATCTTGTTCAGGATTCCGACAGAATCCTGTTCAGGATTCCGACAGAATCCTGTTCAGGATTCCGACAGAGTCCTGTTCAGGATTCCGACAGAATCCTGTTCAGGATTCCGACAGAATGCTGCTCAGGATTCCGACAGAATCCTGTTCAGGATTCCGACAGAGTCCTGTTCAGGATTCCGACAGAATCCTGTTCAGAATTCCGGCAGAATGCTGCTCAGGATTCCGACAGAATCCCTCTCAGGATTCCGACAGAATCCCTCTCAGGATTCTGACAGAGTCCTGCTCAGGATTCCGACAGAATCCCTCTCAGGATTCCGACAGAATCCCTCTCAGGATTCCGACAGAATCCTGCTCAGGATTCCGACAGAATCCTGCTCAGGATTCCGACAGAATCCTGCTCAGGATTCCGACAGAATCCTGCTCAGGATTCCGACAGAATCCTGCTCAGGATTCCGACAGAATCCTGCTCAGGATTCCGACAGAATCCTGCTCAGGATTCCGACAGAATCCTGCTCAGGATTCCGACAGAATCCTGTTCAGGATTCCGACAGAATCCTGCTCAGGATTCCGACAGAATCCTGCTCAGGATTCGGACAGAATCCTGCTCAGGATTCCGACAGAATCCTGCTCAGGATTCCGACAGAATCCCTCTCAGGATTCCAATAGAATCCTGTTCAGGATTCCGACAGAATCCAGTTCAGGATTCCGACAGAATCCGGTTCAGGATTCCGACAGAATCCTTTTCAGGATTCCGACAGAATCCTTTTCAGGATTCCAACACAATCCTGTTCAGGATTCCGACAGAATCCTGTTCAGGATTCCGACAGGATCCTGTTCAGGATTCTGACAGAATACTGCTCTGGATTCCGACAGAATCCTGCTCAGGATTCCGACAGAATCCTGTTCAGGATTCCGACAGAATCCTGTTCAAGATTCCGATAGAATCCTGCTCAGGATTCCTCAGCATTCCGCCAGGCAGAAATAGAAAAGCGTTGCGAATCACTGAACCGCACAGTTCCAGAATTAATGGCCAAACCATAGTGTACGCATTGTTGTGCTCCGGTAGTGGTTGTAATCAGTGGCATACATATCCGCTGGATTGCAACGGGACGCAACAAAAAAAAGTCACTGCCGAAGCTAAAAGTGTTGCTGCACCGTCGTCGTCAATGCGCCAATAGGACTCGCAGCCACCAAATTCCGTGGCGTTCGTCCATTGTGGACAAACATATTTGTATGCGCGCTATTGCATTGCATTTCTCTGGAAATAAAAAGGGGTTATTGCACCGAAATGGTGAATGGGATTCGCTCGACGTCATTGTTGTAGGTACATGTCCGGGTTGGCTTGCTTGCCTGCCTGTAGTTGGTCTGGCGGTCTGGTTAAAGTGCAGACTAACGGCCGTTGGACCCCCGCTGGGATCAAACTCGGTGAAGCACCAGTAAGGACCGAAACAGGAAAACCATTTTCCCACAGATTTTGGAACAATTTGTCATCGGTGATTGGTGGGTTTGGGCGCATAAAAGTTTGCCTGGTTTCGATGCAGATACGGAGCTCTCTAAGCAATATTTCATGGGATTTCAAAACAGCATAATTACTATTTGCATGGTGTTTATTTATGTCGTAAAATACGAATTTATCAGGTTCAGCAAAAAAAAAAAATAGAAAAAAAATCATGCTTCGAAGCTTTCAGATTGCAGGATGGTAAATGGTTCTATACTTCAAAATCTCAAAACGAACATAACTTTAAAAAAAAAAAATCAGGAGGAATATCTTAACAAACTCTGCAGGGGTCTTTAAGCATCCTAGGAGGTATTTCTGATGGAACTGCAAGAGCAATTTGTATGAAAAATCCTTGTAGGAATTTCTGCTGGAACCACTGAAAAAGTTTTTCATAGAATTTTAGGAGAAACCCTGGGAAGAATTTTCGAGGCAATCTCTGCATGATTTGTTATGTTTTTTTTAAGAATTTCCAAAAAATAACTCGATGAAAGGATCCTAGAAAAGATTTCGTAAGAGCTTCCCGCAGAAATACCCGAGGAAGCTTCTCGAGGAACTTTTAATGGAATTCGTAGTAAAAATATTGAGGGATTTATAATTATGTTCCCGGAAAAATATGTGGACAGTTTCCAAAAAAAAAATATCCTATGGGAAAACTTGGAAAAACACACAGCTAAGCGTCTCCAAAGTTCTCAAGAAAATCAATATTTTTTTTTTTTTTAATAATTTCCGTAGACATTCCTACCAAATATTTTTAAATAAAATTAAAAAAAAACAGGAGGAATTAATATAGTCATCCTAAAAGCAAATGTCAGAAAATGTTAGAAATAATTTATTATTTTTTAAAGATTTTTTAAGGATAGCACTGAAAAAGTTTAATAAAAAAATCTTTTGAAAAAATCTTGAGAAATCTTGAGCTCTGAAGAAATCCCGGGAGAAATTTTCAATGATTTTTTTAACCGGTTCTCTAGAAGAATTTCTAAAATAATTCGTGGTAGAGGTTCAATAAGAACCCATAGAAATCAACCTCAAAGAATTCTTGGGGAAAATTTTGTGGAAATTCATAAAAGAATATGTAAAGGAAGTCCTGAAGAAATTTAGTAAGCGTTGTCCAATAGCAGAATGCCATCCACAGTCCAAATAGCAGTGAATTAAATCCCCACATTATCCCATTTACGCCAAAAACCCATCACAATCACACAGATCCCACAAGCACAACGCAGTCGCCATTGTCACTCAATCGGGTCATAAATTGGTTCTATAACATTTACCCGAAAACCATTTACCCGAAAGACATTTACCCGAATGACATTTACCCGAACGTCATTTACCCGAATGCGACAAATACCCGAATGCGACAAATACCCGAATGCGACAAATACCCGAATGCGACATTTACCCGAATGCGACACTTACCTGAATACGACATTCACCCGAATGCGACACTTACCCGAAAAATAAAAAAAATGTGTACTTGATCCCCATATGATTTGTCAATAACAAATATGTTATGGCCCGGTATCATATAGCAGGCTTTGGTTAGACCTAATAATCTGAGTGATCATCAAGCACCCTCATACAGGACTAACTGGCTGTCACAATGCTATTTTGATCAAAGGATTTTTGTTGATATTCTGTTCTTTTACGGCTCCATCCAATTAGCCCGAACGTCAATCCGAATCAATCAGGAGGTCGCCCAAAAAATGCAAAATTAGCTACTTATATACACGAGCAGAAACTGGCAGCCATACCGCAAGTATTATCCACTTCTTCTAAGATTTGCCTTCTTTTTAAAATAGGCTGTTCTTTCGAATTTACATTGTCCACCCGTAAACTGTTGATGAGTTGGTCGGCTGGTACTGACTAAACTGGTAATTTCTCCATATAATGTATTCATTCTTTCCATAAGAGGCTACTTTTGCGAGTTGGAGTTGAAATGTTATTTAGTTTGTTGCGGACAAACTACTAACTCCATAGGAGACCCGTGAATCCATCTTTCTATCTATATCCTTTAGGGAACTATTATCTATCGGGGTGATGACCCATTCGGGGAAATGGCTTTTGGAATAATGTCCTATTCGAGGTTATGATGGCATTCGGGGTAAGGGGGTAGAGTTTCTTTAACAGACATAGTATCACTGTGTTGTTTGGTGGCCAAACTATTACCTATCCTTCGGAGATTTTCCCTTCTTCTCTTCAAAGGCTGTTCTTTCGAGTAGCACTGCTGCATATTTTGTTGGCGTTCGAACTACTAACTGCAGAACAAACATAGTTGCTGTACAATAGAAGAATAAGTCAATCATAAGCTTAATTTTTGAAATTTTGATTGAATAAGCTGTTATTCAGCTACCATTATTGTTAGTTGGGATGCATATAAGTTTTGTCCTTGTTTCGATTATATGATGTTCTTTTGAATTACACTCTTACATGATTGAGTGATGGATTCCAAGTCTACATTTAAGATTTTTTCCTTCTTTTAATAATGGGATGTTCTGTTTGGTGAACAATCTGCAAACTTTTCTGTCAAATATTATTTTCTAATGATATGTTGATTTTCCGAGGGCTGTTTCTAATCGTTTCGAACTAATGACACCTTGGGCTACAAACAGAGATTTCCCCTTCTTTAAATCATAAACTGTTCTTTTCTTATCAAAAGAACAGCATATGAATCAAAGAAGGGTAAATATCTAGAGTGAACGCTAACAGCGTTAACATAACAAATGTAAGCTGCAGTTATGAGTTTTATTCAAGCATATGCCCTGTGAATTCCTATCGCGGATCATTTCAGGGAAAATTTTATAAAATGGGTTCTTGAGGAATATCAAAATGCTTTTCTGATCCACAATACAAAATAATACATGCACTTTTTAAATAGAACAAAATAAGTGAACTTTATTCTCAAAATCATAATTTGTGCATAGTAATAAACTATTCGGGTAAATGTCGCATTCGGGTATTTGGCATTCGGGTATATGTTACATTCGGGTAAATGGTTTTCGGGTAAATGTCTTTCGGGTAAATGGTTTTCGGGTAAATGTTATAGAATCCATAAATTAGCCTAAACCGCTCTGCCAAAACAACAACACCTACTACCCTTCTGTGGACTTCGATAAGTGTGCGGTGTGTGGTGGGTTTATTTTCGCTAATTTGCTGATACGCACTTGTTTATTATCCCAAGCAGCCATACAACGAACGCATCGCCTCACCTGGCCGGGGTCACACCTGGGAAGATGGAGGTAGGGTCTCCGGTGGTGTCGTTGATCAACTGCATAACGGTCAATAATATGCACGATTGGATTGGTACAATCAGAGCGCCGCACTCAATGCCACCACGTGTAAGGGTGGTCCACTATTCAAAAGGTTGAAAGTCAGCGTATTAGTTAACTGCTGTTCATATCTAGAAATTATAAAAGGGCCTCGTGCCTAACGTTCAGCCTGGGAGCCATCTTTTATAACAGTTGTATCAAAAAGTGAACAAGAAACAACGAATCTGTTCAATAGCACAAGTTTACAAAATAAAACGAAAGTCGTAAACTTCTGTCAACGACCAAAATTTTTGAAGCACAATTAAGTGCTGATTTCGAAACCGACCTTCAAAAAATTTAAGGTAGAACAGTTTTTGAGTTTTAACTCAATATCGAGTTTTGTAACTTTTCAAAATATGTAATTTACAAAAATTCAAATATATTGCGTTTTGTTCAACCAATTTTAAATCTTTTTCCATAAATTAAAAGCTGAATACAATACCATTCGATCATCTGAATGCAGGTTTTGCGTCAGATTGATGAAATTCAAGATATTGGCGAGTTTTAGGGACGGACGATCTTCTTGAATTTTAGTAAAATTCCCAAAAAATTTTGAAGAAATGTATTTTTTTTTTCAATAAGAAAAAACCAACCAAATTCTTTCTCGACGTTTATTTGAAATATCATATGTGGGCGAGTTACAGTAAAATTTTCAGCTCAATCGGAGCATTGATTACGGAGAATGAGATGTTTGAAGTGAGCGACTTTGCTTAAAAATAGAACAAAAATCGATTTCAAATCATCAACCTTGTATGGAAAGTCGAAAAAATTTCCGCTCTACTGTAATTTTTTTCCTTCGCGTTTTCGAACTCAGGGCATGATTCTACACCAAAAATGATCATCAGCTTACCGAGTTCAAAAATGCTGTAAACTAGTGTAGTCAGCGATCGCTCCTCATAAGTTGTTAGGAATACTGGCAGCACTGAACGAACTAAAATATATCGAGTGTTGTGTTGTTGTTTTTAAGGTAATTTCTCTTGGTTAAGTTAACTCATACTATAGAAACATTGCATAAATATTCTGTGACTCGTTAAATTTTTTCATTTGTTACTTTTGCGATTGGGTAGTTTATCCAGATATCTGAGGTCGGCCAACAGAATCGACATCATTGTCGATGATCAAAAAAAAAAAACCGTGGAAAAATTCCTGAAGACATCTCTGCTAAAATTCCCAAAATAATACTTGGAATACTGAACGGGTTTTTGGAGAAATGTCTGGAGAAGCAACTCCTGGCAAAATATGTAAATTTTTATCTGTAAAAATCTTCAAATGAATCCCCTAAAGGAATTTTTGAAGGAACCTCTGGTCGAATTGTTGTAGAGCTCTAGAGGAATTCTTGAAGCAATTCCTGGACGAATAGCCGTAAGTGCTCAAGGGAAATTCCTGAAGAAGCAACAATTGATTTTCTGATAGTATACATTGGACAATACCTGAATAAAAGTTTTGAGAATTTTATAGAGAAAACCCGGAGCAATCCCCTAAAGAATCTCTGAAGGAATATCTGAAAAAACTTCTGTCAATATGTCTACAAAAAAATACTAAAAAATGTCATCAGATTCATGTAGAAATCCTCAGTAAATATTTCTTCCTGGAAATCCAGAAGGAATATCTAGCAAAATACATAAACGAGTAAACGGAGGCATGTATCAGTGAGTCGATGTGAGAATTTATATAATTATTCCATTAGCAATTCCTATTCATAGCAACCATACAAGCATCTCTGGAAGAATTCCGGAAGAAATTCATTCGAGAATTTCCAATGGAATCCAAAATGGAGGCATCCCTTGAGAAATGCCTGAAGGAATATTTGTACGGATAACTGCAAGAATATTTGGAAGAATTTCTGACGGAATTTTCAAAAAATCTTCGGGAGTAAATGATCTGAGTAAATTCCATTTGAGGGGGTTATAAGCAAAGGGGTGTAAGTGACAAAAACCCACTTTCGAGTAAATGAGGTTTAAAGTTTTTTGCCAATTTTTCCTCCCATACAAAATCTATGGAGTTTTAAAATCGACCTAATTTTCTCCGATTTAGACCGGAACAAATCTCATTTTCTTCTTTTGTCACTTTGCTCGTTGACTCGGCAAGGGGGGGCAGGATAAATAATAAATGTATTTGATGAAAAATTTCCCAAACAATTAGGCAAACTCATGAAACTCATCGGATTTGTTAAGAATTTTTTTCGGCGACTCTAATTTGAGTTTAAAATTTTTGAATTTCTTGAATAATTTATTTGTGTCCCTCCTCAAAATGTCGAATTCCGACCAAAATTTTCCGAGGGGGGGGGGTGACATTAGAGAAAATCGAAATTTGTGTCAGCTTTATTGTAATTTTGCTAAGCATCGTAAAATCTGAAATCTGAAGACTTTTTTTCATATGCTCAGCTCAAAATCGACGAAATGGTCACTTACACCCCTTTGCATCTGGGCCCCTCATTTAAAATTTCTCGAGTGATCCCTGGATTAAAATATCCGCTTGTTCCAAGAAAATTTGCTGATCAAATACCTCGAGATCTACTAAAGGAATCCTATGAAGAATTTCTAGGGAACCCTTGAGAAATTAAACAAAAAATCCTAAAAAAAATATGAAAAAAACGTCGCAGACATTTCTGAAGGATTTCAGAGTATCTGATTGTTTAAGGAATTAATGTGTGCCGGGGCCCGTGGCGTAGTAATTACATGTTTGCTTCATAAGCAGATGGTCATGGGCAGTGATCCAAAATGTACTGTCAAAAACTGTTGTTTGCATGATAATCGTGGGTGTATGGTCTTGACTATCATGCAACAAAAACATTCACGTATGACCAGATGAAATATTCATGGGTGACTGTGACACGATTGTCAAATTGAGTGAACTAAATGAAATCCCTGTGGTTCCGAAAACTGCGAACGGGACATGCGTATAACTGAGGAACCGGAAGTGTGAAGAAGCGGAGAAAAAGATGTTCGGATTGTGCGTTCCGAGGGTCATGTCCACCAATGGAGCAGGGGAACAAAAGTCAGTGGCTCCCAACTGAATAGTTACGACTCACGTCTAACAAATCAAAAACTCTCATGCCATACGGATATTTTCGAACCTGGCTAATTGAGTTTATGTTGAAACCCGATATCCTAGGCCATTTTGGAAATAAATGCGCTTGGGGTTTCGAGGACAATATAGGGACACTACTGAGAGTTTCCGCCATCCTCAAAACGCCTCTGTAACGACTTTGAAATCAAATCCACTGAAAATGCTCTGAAGCTTCTTGGAATGCCTCCGAAATTTACCTTAAACCCCCTGAAGCCCCATGAAACGCACCTTAGATCCTCCAAAACCCCCGAAAATGTCATGTAACGCTTCCGTAACGTTTCTGAAATCCTCAAAAAATGCTCTGAAGCCTTTTGGAATGCCTCCAAAAACCCCCCAATACCCCCGGAAACCCCATGTAACGCACCTCAGACCCTCCGAAACCCCCAAAAACGCCATATAACGCCTCCGTAACGTTTGTGAAATCCGCCGAAAATGCTTTGAAGCTCTTTGGAATGCCTCCAAAATCCCCTTAAACCCCCAGAAACCCCATGTAACGCACCTCAGACCTTCCGTAGCCCCTGAAAACGCTATGTAACGCTTCCGTAACGTTTGTGAAATCCGCCGAAAATTCTCTGAAGCTCTTTGGAATGCCTTCAAAATTCCCCTAAAACCCCCGGAAACCCCATGTAACGCACCTCAGACTCTCCGAAACCCCAGAAAACGGCATGTAACGACTTCGTAACGTTTCTGAAATCCGCCGAAAAATGCTCTGAAGCTCTTTGGAATGCTTCCAAAATCCCCCTTAAACCCCCAGAAACTCCATGTAACGCACCTCAGACCCTCCGAAACCCCAGAAAACGGCATGTAACGCCTCCGTAACGTTTCTGAAATCCGCCGAAAATGCTCTGAAGCTCTTTGGAATGCCTCTAAAATCCCCCTAAACCCCCAGAAATCCCATGTAACGCACCTCAGACCTTCCGAAACCCCTGAAAACGCTATGTAACGCTTCCGTAACGTTTGTGAAATCCGCAGAAAATGCACTGAAACTCTTTGGAATGCCTCCAAAATCCCCCTAAAACCCCCGGAAACCCCATGTAACGCACCTCAGATCCTCCGAAACCCCAGAAAATGCTATGTAACGCCTCCGTAACGATTATGAAATCTGCTGAAAATGCTCTGAAGCTTCTTGGAATGCCTTGTCTGAAATCCCCCTAAAACCCCCTCTGACCCCATGTAACGCACATGTGACTCTCCGAAACCCCCGGAACGCCATGTAACGCCTTCGTAATGTCTTTGAAATCAGCCGAAAATCCTCGGAAACTTTCTAAAAAACCTCCAAAATCTTCCTAAACTATCCCCCTTCCCTGTCAGACCCCAAGTAACGCCCCTGACACCCTCTAGCACGAGTTATCCGCATTTTTCTTTCGCAATTTTCGGAACCACTCCAGCTCTACATTTCAAAACAGTCATTTCGTACTCCCATCATATTGATTACAAACATGGTGCCAAATGATACATTCATGGTAGGCGACATTCATGCATCGACGGCAGTATGAATGTAGTGTGTGACGGTAGTATGCAACATTAGTCATGACGGTAAAAGCGTTGCGACGATAATGAAAAAAATGTACTATACGGTTCACGGGTTGGAAGGTATGGCTTTCAATCTTTGGAGGAATAACTTATGAAAGCTCAAGAATCCGTTTTTGAGTTATTCTTGCAAAGACTGAACGCCATACCTCCCAACATAATCATCAACAGTCGAAATTCGAAGAAATGATTTATACTTATACAGTGTAATTCGTCGGAACTACCTATCAATCCAAGAGGGGATGATCACTAATCACAAGTAGTAATTGTTTCTGCAGTATAGATAGGAACAACAGCTATTGAATTAAAGAAGGCAAAATTATTGATTGAATTATAAGTACCGTAAACCGGGGTCAAATTGATCAGCAGGGTGAAATTGATCACTCGGGTACTTCATTGTAATTCCATACTAGGAACTCTTAAGGACAGACTTGTTAGAATCCCAATATGGCCGCCACAATGGCCGACTTTGGCACCTACTCACGATTTTGAGGGCACAAATCTCTTCGTAAACAAAACCAGCGCACCTGAGCTTCTTATTTTAAGATTATTACAAGTGAGCAAGAACAGCATAATGAAATGCATTGTTGTTTGAAGCTTGCTTCTTGAGATTTGTGCGTCTGAAGTTTCGATGCACTGTGGAACCGGGATGTCAAGACGTTTGTCCTTAAGTGATCTTAAACTTTTTACGTCATCTGATTCGTAGATGTCTAGAGATGAGTTTAGACTTTTAATTTTTTAGAAAAAAGTTAGTTTTGCCTTATTTTTTCAATGAATTTGCAATGTATTTCTCATTAAGCTGAAATCATTGCTACTAAACAATCAATTGCTAATAGGACTTCCCGTGAATTCTCCGTTTTAACATTTTTGTGGAGCCTTGGTAGAGAAGTAATGCAGCTAATTAGAAAATGAAATAGTTATAAAAAGTTCATTTTATGAAGAAATAATCATTTTTTGTGATAGAAATCACTTATTTTAAATGAAATTGCCTACATTTAGGCGTTTAAGGGGAAATTTCAAAATTTAATTTTGCATTTAAAGTATTAAATTCACTAGTTGTAACATTTTAAACGCGTTTTTCGGTTTCAGAAGAGCGAAATTAAGCGGAGAAAGAAATTTTCCTTTCCAACCGATGCTTAACCTTCACATACCCGACCCCCGACAACTCATTTTGAAAATGCTGGCATTTCGTCAATTTTCATCCGATTTTTTTGAAGTCGCCCTTAATCGATCATAAATTGGTCCAAGTTTATTACACTCAAGTGGTCATGTAATATTCGGAACCTTTCCGGAGATATTCTGGATTGTACTGGGGTCAGGGGGTGGGGGAGTTGTCTGTTTTGCCAAATGACCTAAAGTGATTATTTCGTGTGTTATTGTGTTTGAGAGGCCCTAGCGGAACCTGTTTCAGGTGTTCCGGAGCTGCCATATCAGTTGCTTTATACTTCAGTCAATTTTTTCAGCCCCATTCTCATGATAACATGAAGTTTGATAAGTCGCACGGCATGTTTTATTTGCATACTAGAAATGTTCCCGATGTTACCCCCGTGGGACCTATGTTAGATGTTCCGGGGTGGCCATATTAGTTGATACAGACTACAGGGTATCGTTTCTGACTCAGTCATTCGAAATCATGAAGTTTGATATGTCGCACGACATGTTTTGGATGAAAACCAGAAGTGACCCCAATGAGGCCACGCGGAACCTGTCCCGGTGATCCGGATGGGTCAACTTATTCAAATCTGCTTATCACAGTTGTGTTTTATTGTTCGCAATAAAAATTCCGCTGAAAATCGATGGTTCAAACACAATAACACACGAAATAATCATTTTTAGTTATTTCGGCACCCTCCTTGACCCCAGTACAATCCGGAATATCTCCGGAATGGTTCCGGATATTACATGGCCACTTGGGTGTAATAAACTTGCACCAATTTATGATCGATTGAGGGCGACTTCAAAAAAGTTGGATGAAAATTGACGAAATGCCAGCATTTTGAAAATGAGATGATGGGGGTCGGGAACGTGAAGGTTAATTGTGTACCGTAAACTGGGGTGTAGTTGATCAGTGGGGTGAACCTGATCACTTAATTATCCGCGGATATCGATTTTCAAGGAAGCAACAATTATGTTTTAACCATTCGCAATCCAATGACGTAACATTAAAATGGAATGGTAACTTCCTTGAAAGTCGATATTCGTGGGAATTAGAGTGATCAGGTTCACCCCACTGATCAACTACACCCCAGTTTACGGTACTGATCAATTTCGCCCCAAAGTGGCATTTCTAATATTTTGATATTTGAAGTTATTTAACTTAAGGTTTAAATTTGTTGAACAAAATTCTGTCACATGGTTCCATGGAGATCCACTGGGTACTGGTTTTACAGTAATTCTTTTGGCAATATTTGAACAGGCACTGATGTTATCCGCAAAAGTTGTTTTAAAGTGATCAATTTGACCATTTGTCCTTCGACCTTCTGTCCTAAGGCCCTATCAAAGTAAGGCTATCGTTTCACGAATGAGGCATTATTCCATGATCCAGCGTAGACTGCAGCTGCGCCTTAGCCTTCATCACAATTGCGGCGTCTTGACCGAAGAATATCGCTAAATAAACTTTGACACAGTTTCAGTATAAGTACTCTTGATCATCATCAATTAAATCTTGATGCGATTCTATTGCTTTCTCAATACGTTCCCACAATTATTCTAACTTATCAACACCAATGAACATGTAAATTGCCGTAGTTTTTTTTTATCCCATGGATTCAGACAAATCAATCCTTCCACAAAATCATCATCACGCAGTCATGATTTTCCCGGAACATAGCAGAACCCCGTGAATAATTTTTACGGATTCGAGAACTTACCGGAACCTTGCGGAACCTGTGTGTAAAGTATGCATAACGGTACCACCTAGCTAGAGAAAAAAAAAATTACACATTCACACAAGTGTGAATGAGACAGTACAAGAACATAGTAAACGTCAAAGGCCGATTCTTCAACATCAGAATAAATATTAAACGTACATAGCCCTCACTCCAGAAGCACTGATGATAACAAAGACTCATTTTATGCGCAGCTCGAACGTGAGTACGAACACCAAATCACGACGTCAAGATCATCATAGGAGACCTTAGCGCTCAAGTAGGTCAGGATGAGGAATCCAGACCGACGATTGGAAAGTTCAACGCCCACCATCTGACGAAAGAAAACGACCTACAATTGATTTATTTCGCCACTACTAAGAACGTAGCACCATATTCCACCACAGCCTCCTTTATCGTTGCGCCTGGAGATAATCAAAAATCGACTAAGCTCTGGTTGATGGACAGCACTTCTCTGATATTGAACGTCTGGATCAATCGTGGCGCTAACATCGACTGTGGCCACTTGTGGTGTTCAAACGCCAAAAATTCTCAGTCAATAACAACGTACACTACCGGTACGATCTAGAGCAACTAGAGCAGCCAAATATCACC